>NW_028324310.1:1745000-2112500 GCF_058129835.1 Hydra viridissima
TATTCAGCATAAGAACCATTGGCGTTGATCATACCCTTGGTCCTAGCCTTAAACTTCTTGCACTTTGTTCCAATCACAGGCTTTCTTTTAATACGACAAACTTCTTGTGAGGGAAGTTATGATATCGTAGACACACACACACACACACACTCACACACACGCACACTCACACACACACACACACACACACACACACACACACACACACACACACACACACACACACACAATTATCCTTTGTTTGGATATGCTTTGCAAATATCTGAAAAAATATATGGTAAATATAACTTCATTATAATAAAGATATTAAAAATAATGGCGTCATAGTTAGTAGGTATTTTACCGTCGCATTCTATATTATACAGACTTACACACAGACTGTATAGAAGTAAAATGGGTAAAAGTGAATCTGAAATAGAAATTGGATTTGAACTTCATTTAAAAATCATCTTGAAAGTTATTTGATTTGCTACTATTAGATTTCATTTTGAAATAATCAAACCCGAAAACAAATGGTTCATACGAAAAGGTATTTTAACATGTGATTTAGAAAAACTGGAGTTTCAAAATCAATATACTGTAAACTCTTCTGGTTTTCCTTAAAGAGTGATTGCTATGAAGGTTATTTGTGTTGAAGCCATTTACTAGTAAATGTTGTTATCATCTTTAGTTGACAAAGAAGTAAAATGAAAAATGGAAGAAGTTTCGTATATAGCTAAGCCTTTAAAGTTAATCAGACTTAATGATGAAGCTATACCTGGTTGTGGTGTAATTGATATCACATTTCAAAATGCTTCTGGCATAGAGGTTGTTAAACTTGATTTAAGTGTTAAATTTTATTTTTCTGTAGTGCATTAAATATCACACTTCACAGTAAAATTGAGATTAACATGTAATGAAATTCAAATTTCTAACACATTTAGATTTCAAAATTATCATTTCGTAATAACTACACTTCTTTTATAACTATTAAAGGAAGTTCTCTAACAGGTAATTTACTTTTTCATAAAAGTCTTTTACATATATACATACATACATGTATTCATATATATATATATATATATATATATATATATATATATATATATATATATATATATATATATATATATATATATATATATATATATATATATATATATATATATATAATGTATTGATGTGTTTTATATGTCTATGTAACTAATTTATGTATTGTCATTTTAGGTGAACCCAAAACACTATTAAAAAATTATTGCTTGATGAAACACTGTCATCATGCAGATGAAAGTCAGAACCACATTATTATCAACAATCAGGTATTTTTTGTTTAGTTTTTTGCGCTATAACAATTTATGTAAATAAGGTAAGTTTGTGGCATCTCATTCATGGTAATTGAGTCATGGTCAATTCTGCTTACATTTTAACTGAAATATTAATCAGGTATGTTGTTTAATAATGTTTAAAGACGTATATGTAAAAAAAAATCCATCAAGCAACCTGGCTTGAGCTTTGGATATATTATCACTTCTGGGAAGCAACTGAGAGGAACATACTGCACAAATATGAATCGTTTTTTGCAACTATAAGTTCCACAAATAGAATTTGAGAAAGATGGATTTTTGGAAGCGGAATCTGTTTCACAAAAAAATGTTAATCTGGATGAAGATAAACTGCAGTAATCCTTCTACTGCTGCTGATAAAGCTAACAGTGTTAGCATGGGACAGCTAGAGGATTTAAGCAGAAGTCCTCTAGAAGGAATAAGATGACCACTTCTACAAAATACCCATCATGCTTATTTGGAGTGCAACAGAGAAGTTTTAGCAAAGCTAGATCAATAATTATGGTTGGAATACAGCGTGAGTAGATGCTGTGTTTTGCTTTGATTTTAGGCATTTTCTTAAAGGTAGATTCCATCTTGAGCCAACATTTACTGCTCTTGGCTTTAATAACTTACAGAACAGCCGTGTCAAGTTTCTGTTATTGTTCATTATTTGCAGCCAGATTCAGAGAAGATAGTGGAAGAATTTTTGCATTTCACCCCAGCACAAGGATCAGATGCAGACTCACTTTTTGATAGCATCAAAATGACCCTCAGTCATTGTTATATTGATATAAATTGCTGTGTCAATCAGTGCTATGACAGTGCTGCTTTTATGTTTGAGTGCAATAATGGAGTTCAAAAAAAGTTGAGAAAAGAGGTGAAAAGTAGACTGTGTACATAATAAAAAAAGGCGAAAAGTAGACTGTGTACGTAATGCTAATGCTGTAGCCAATTTTTTTGAGATATTGGAAATGCTTTACAAGTTTTTCTGGTTTATGATCTTCTTTTGAAGAAGCAGGAGAAACTTGTGTCAGCTGGACAGCACCTAGAACTAAAAAAACTCAGTGACACTAGACATGCCAGTATGATTCCATTTGAACTGTCAAGAAACTCTCCCAGCTGTTATGGCTATACTGCACAATGTTGTTCACCAAAAAAATTCTAAAAGGAGGACAGAGGTTAAAGTTCTTAGTAAACTTATAGATGAGAAGTTTGTTCTGCATTTGGTAATTTTTGAGGATATTTTCAGAATAACAAAATTGATATCTGAATTTAGATCTAGTAGCAGCAAATAACCTGGTTAACTACTATAACAGAAAAAAGCACAGATGAAAAATGGGAGACACTCAGAAAAGAAGCAGAAGAACTTTGCTGCAACACAGTAATAGCAACAGAGATCCTACAGTGGCAGAAAAGACAGACTCAAATAGCTAAACATCTAGAGTTTTTTTTTGTGGATGCCCCAATAGAAAGAAAAGGTGCAGACAATATGGATGACCTAAAAACAAACTCATTCTTTTCTGTTATAGGCAGAATGCTAATGGAAATGAAGCAGTATCTTTTTTCAGAAACTAATGAATTACTAAAAGGTTTGCCAGCTCTAAACCCCAAACGCCAATAATTCCTCATTATGGAGTTAAAGAGGAGAACTTTTCAGCTGAGCTCCACTAAGTTTGCCAGCTGCTGAAAAGGAAAAAAGAATAGGGACTTACAATCAATAACACACAAGACTTTCTATCTGTGATGGGCTCTAGAAAGATGCATTGCTGGACTTTTATAAGCTGATATCCTTATCTTTGACTCTTCCAGTAACATCAGTGAGCTATGAGTGCAGTCTTTTCTTGTTTGTGTTGTTCAAAGAACTACCTAAGAAACAGGCAGTCAAACAAGTGACCTTGCACTTCTTGTTATCAATCTTTTAAGAACAAGGACCCTGGACAGTGACAGGATCATTGATGCTTTTGCCCTCAACCACAATAACAGGTGGATTGTCTTGTTATGAAGACCTCTTATGGTGAGTGAATGATTTCAACCTTCTCTGACGTTGTAATGCATTCAGCATTGTTTGCTGAAATTGTTTACATATACGATACATCTGGAGAAACAATTTTGAAGTTGTTTTAAAGGTTTGCATAGTAAAATCTATAAATATGGTAACTGTGTCATGTTTGTTTATTCTTTAAATTAATTGCAAAGTACACGTTATTCACTATTCACTTTATTTGTGACTACTGATGTCCAAGTTTTCAGTGCACCTGTGTGTATGTCTGTACTTGTGTTTGTGTTGATAACTCTTGGGTAGAAAAATATCCTTTATAGCACCTAAAGTAAAATGCTTTGCCTCCCTCCCTCCCCCCTTTAGTACCTTCAGAAAAAAATTTCTGGAGCCATCAATGAAGATGTTGAATAGCTCTTTATTTTTAAAAAAAAAATTCTTTTCAGAAACTTGTTTTTTTACAAATTCTTTATTATTTTTTTCAATTCTTTATTATTTACAAATTCTTTATTAATTTTTTTGAAAATCATTTTGATAGGATTTATCCAACAACAACTCTCTCAATGGGTTAAGATTCATTTTAAGGCAACCTTCACCTCAATGGAAATGCTTTGGTATTGAAGATATCAAAGTTTATACAAGAATACCTAAGGTAAAAGTTTAAAAAAACAAACCTATAAGGACTATTATTTGAGATGTGGAAGATTTCTAAAATTTTAATAACTAAATGATTCTTAGATTTTTTTTTTTTCTAGAAGTATTATAATCTATAAGTGATATATTGAAATATAAAATGAATTTTTTTTTTTAGTTCACAATAAATTCTATTGGTGATATTGAAAAATGAATTTTTTAAAATCAAAAATTGCTCTTAGATTTCAAATTTCTGAACAACTACTATTTTGAAAAATTACACATAACATCATCCAAAATGGTGGGTTTTAATGGTTACATCTTAATTTGCTAAAGGCTTTTAAATTGGGTAATAAAATCATAAAATCATCTATTTTTATGATTGATTTATTTCCTTTTTAAAAAATTATTTGTCACTTTTAGTTCAATTTATAATGAATAGTAAACGTTAAAAGTATCAAATTTAAACTCAGTGCAATTTGTGATTAGTTTTAAATGGATACCTTTTGTGAATTTGAGCTTAATTTTATTTTCAATATATTTTTCAAAATCTGAAAAATTTTAAGTTAGCGCCTGTTGATGGTTTAAGTGTGTTCAATAGTTATACACATAATATATATAATTTTATTTACTGTTACATAAATTTAAAGCGTAAGCAAAGCTACCATTAATTTTTCTTTGTCTAGATAAAAAACGAGTTTTCAGAAATCAAAGAAGATATAACTAAAATTGAATCCATTTTCAATATGATGCAGTGTTTGAGGTTGAGCAGTGAACCTATTCACTTTGATGTGAGTAATGTTTAAAAAAAGTGTAGCATTGTAAAAAAAGTAATTGTTAAAAAAAGTGTAGCATTGTTGCCAAATCTTATGAAATTTTTACTTTTCCGGCATTTTAAATAATAAATTTAAAATTATAATAAATTTAAATATATAAATATATAATAAATTTAAAATTATAAATCAAGTTCGACGGTTTAAATACGAATTCTGCGCAACGTTTTAAAGGCTTAGAATCAACTAGCATAATGTATGCGAGGTATTACAATTGTTTTTCTGGAATCTTTTAGGTTTTTATGTCTAAATATAAATTATTTTAATATTTATTTCAAATGGCTGGTGTAAAGGTTTGTACTTTATTTGTTTTTATTCGTTAAAAACCAAAAAACTAAACGCCGATGGTAATTAAAAATGGCGGAGATACTATGAGTAAGTGAGAAAACCAAAAATTTCATGACAGTTGGCAAACCAACTTAATTGCTTTAAAACTATGATTGCTGCATTTTGCTGCTTTTCGTCTTCTTTCTTTGAGCTATATGTTAAATATTGTCCGTTTCGCTATTACTACTTCTTTCACTACTTCTTTTTTAGATCGACGGTGATTACAAAGATCTTCGTTAGCAAAGTTTATTCGCTATTTAAAGGAATTTACAAGGATAAGTGCATTTTTTTAAATGTGAAAGTGTAAATAGGTGTTTTCGAATAGAAAATCGAAAACCAGTTTAATTTTGAAGATGTTTTTTCTTTTTATTCTTAAAATAAAAAAAGAAAAACCTTTTATATTCAAGCGATTCTTACTTAAAAAAAACGCTTCCCTCACTTTTTATACAAACAAACGCATCCCTCACTTTTTATATAAACAAACTTCATAGGTTTTAAAGACCTCTTTTTGGTCAATATCAAGAAAGGTCTAGTGAAATAAGTATCAGTATTTTCATATAGTTTCTTCCCGATTACTAATTTATCATGAAAGTTCTGCGATGAATCACTGCGTTTAAGTTAATGAGTTTATGTGTAGTGTTTTGAATCGAGTTAAAACTTTGACTAATTGCACATTTTTCATTTCTGAGGGGGGAGGGAGTATATTTATAGAGGATATCTAAGAAGAGTAAAAAGTAAATATATAAAAAACACGTATAAAAAAAAAGATTTTTATCATGGGTATCGCCGTAGAGGATCATGGTTCAAGTGTTAGTCTTCATTGTTTTAACATTTAAAGTATTACAGATAAATATAAAAAACATAGAAATATTTTTTTACATGATTAATATTTTATTAGATTATCAGTTTGGCTTGAGAGAGGAAAATGGTAATTTGCTTTACCGTAAAAAGCAGAGATAAAAGAACCGTTAAAAATACGTAATATGTCTTTTTACTTTAACGCAAATTAACGCAAAGCTACAGTAAAGAACTTTGACTTTCGCTTTTTCATAGCAAAAAGCGCAATGAAGTTTAAATTTTCCCAAAAAAACAATGGTAAATTAACGAAAACATGTGCAAAGGGTGTCAGATTTACGCATTTTTTACCGCACTGCGGCAACGCTAGTGCTCACAAAGAAAAATCTTGTTTATCTCATTCTCATACTTCAAAATATTTTAACGTACTTGAGCATAGATTGGCAGAATATTTTGTCTTTCATTTAGGTAAACAAGATGTTATCTTTTAACTGTTTATACTTAAAAACAAAATTGATTTAGACATAGCAGCGTTTCATTCAGCGATATATCGCGAGGTTAGAATTATTTTCTCCAATTTTAAGAGTTGGGAGAAAATGAGTTATTAATTTTAGTAATAATAACTTTTAAAATACGCATTATCTTATAAATTTTGTTCTAAATAATTTCTTAAACATAAATTATTTAAAGTATAAGTTATTATTTCTTTAAAAATAAAAGCTAAAACTTTAAACAATTTTTACTTCTAGAAAAAATCAAAAACTTTCTCCCAACGTTTAAACTTGGAGATAGAACAAGATAATTCTAACCTCGTGATATGTAATGCTCTCCGCTCATTTAAGTTTACACAATTTGTTTTAATAAACCTTTTTTTGAACTGCTGAACAACGTTAACCCTTTGGGTACATTTGACGAATGAGACTCGTCATCGATATGAATAATCAATGTAGCAGATCGTTGGAATTTAACATATGCGCGGTGTTTATCTTAATCTTGTATTCATTAACTTGTTTTATGAATAAAATTATATTATGGTTATGTTTATAAAATAAATGTATTCATCATGATATTACAGTAAAATTAAACATGTTCAATATGTTAAAAAAGTTCAAATAATTCAGGGGGTTAATGTGGTGTAAAATGAAGCATAAAATTTTGGAACAAAATCAAAATCGAGTTTTGATTATGAAGAAACAAGAGAATGTTTTAGGAGTTTTTTTTTTACTTCTTTTTATAAAAAGTGGAGAAAAAACAAAGCAACAAAAAAAATATACTAATTCAAAATATTGACAATTCACCAGATCAAAAATCTAGTTTACTAAATTCCGTATTTAAAGTTCGCAACAATTTTTTTTAAATAAAAACAAAAACAGAAACTAAAATCGATAAACTAAAAGTAAAACTTTATATGAAAGAGAGGCTGAGCTAAAAGAAAAATTAGCGATTGGTCGCAGAATAAATTTTTCATCAGATAACAGCCTTTTCACTTTAATCTAAAAAATCTCACTTCGATTCAAAAAGAAGAAAAAAAGAAAACGGAGCTAAATATGTTTCGCGCGCAATTTGAAAACGAGTAAATGCTGAAAATACCAGTATGTTAGACTAATTTTTGAAGGTTAAAAAATTAACACACTCTAGTAGAGAAAAATTGTACAACAAAAACATACAAAGTGTTAAAAAAAAAACTCAAAACTGCAATAAAAACAAATGTATATACATATTATTAATAGGAACTCGTCTTTGTTTACAGAAGGGATCGTTTCAACATATGTGATGATTTTAGATAATCTAGTCGGACACACGTTTCTACACAAAAGATGAAGCCTATATACCTAGACCTTCTTTGTACTACATAGTAGAAGCACAATAAGATTTGCAAACGGATTAGCCATGTCGCGCTGAGGCTTCTTTGGCAGCCATTATCAAGGGTTGAAGACTTGCTAAGGGTTTGGCTTGACGCAAAAAAGGATGCTAAAAGTAAATAAATTTGAGAAAGATGTTGAGAGTTGAAATCATAACCGTCGATAAACGTAAATTTGCTCGCAATTAATTAAAATTACCATGAGCAGCTCACGAGCAGCAGGGCGTTTATCAACGTCCATTTCTAAAGTTTTGTTGAGGAAATCGCGAAAAACAGTCGATAAGCGCTCAGGATGTTGAAGCTCGGGTGTTCCGTTTGTAGCAATTAAATATAAAGCCTACAAAAGATTAAAAAACATCTCATTTCAAAAAAATTTTTAAAAATCTCAAATTTACTAATCTAGCAAAAATAAATCTGTACTCACTCTCAGAGGATTTTCATTAAGATAGGGAGGCTCTCCTTCTATCATTTCAATAGCCATTATACCTAAACTCCAAATATCAACTTTTGGCCCATATTGCTTACGTGTGACAACTTCTGGGGCCATCCAATAGGGTGTACCAACCATGGTTGACCTTTTTGCTTGTTCTGGTGTTATTGTTGCACAGAAACCAAAATCAGCTAAAAACGAAATCTAAGTTTATAAACATACAAATTTAATTACAAGTATGGCATCTAAAAGGGTTTCGAATATATTAACTTACTTAATTTGATTCCACCATCAAGTCCAAGAAGAATGTTATCACTTTTAATATCACGATGAATGACACCATTACCGTGAAGAAAATCTAAAGCTTGTAAGCACTAAAAATATTAAAAAAAAAAAAAAGAAATTTAGACAGCTGTTTCACTAAACCTTTTTGAACACATTAAATAAGTTTGAGGTACCTCTCTTGAGACAGAAGCGATTTGTCCTTCATCCATGCATGTTTCAGTGACAAC
The DNA here is from genome assembly GCF_058129835.1 of Hydra viridissima. Classification (NCBI taxonomy): domain Eukaryota; kingdom Metazoa; phylum Cnidaria; class Hydrozoa; order Anthoathecata; family Hydridae; genus Hydra; species Hydra viridissima. The sequence goes on from NW_028324310.1 coordinate 1,753,692, forward strand.
ATCAGTTAGAGATCCTCCAGCTAAAAACTCCATGACAACCTGTAAGGCAATTTAGCATCAATTATTTAAAAAAGAGAGTAAATTTCTTCAGAAAAATTTTTTTTAAAAAAACTAAAAAAGACAATAAAGATACGCACCCACAACTCATCTCCAACCAAATAACTGTCAACATAATTAACAATGTTTGGATGTTTATTTTCTCTCATTACAAGAATTTCATTAATAATTAGCTCCTAAAATTATTGATTGAACATGATACAAAAATATTAACAAAAGAATAAATTTAAAAAAAAAAAAAAAAAAGAAGAATTAAAAAAATATTTTACTTTTTTAGGCTGTTGTGAGAGATTCATCTGCTTAATTGCCACCTTTGGATATACAAAAAATATATTTATAAAAATAAGTTTAAACTTACAGATTTAAAAACATCTAAAAAACATATATAGGAGGGAGAAAAACTTTTTAAAATATTTTATATTTTTTGGTTTGCAAGATGTAAAAGAATGTTTCATTTTACCTCATTTCCAGTAGCAACTTCGATTGCTGTAAATACAACTCCTGAAGCTCTATAAAAAAAAAAGTTTTAAAATGTAAAAACAGAAAACTATTTTTATTTTTATTTTTTTTATTGGAATTTAGAAGTAAAAAAATAAATTTAATGTAACTAACAAATGAAAATCATAGTATTTATCGTTAAAATCATTTTATTTTTGTTTTGAGGTAAAACATTTAAATGCAATAAAATAAAAACAGTTTTAGGAAACTCACCCCTGTCCAATTTTCTCAAACTTTGAGTATTTTTTATTAGGATCACCCACTGTGACAATAGTTCCTAAAAATAGTTACTTAACATTTATCTATATGCAAAAAAAAAACAAAAAAAAAAACAGAAAAAAGCTTGAGAACATGAACACTTTATTTTTGATTTCAATTATTAAAAATTCAGACCTTCAAACATTTTCTAATTACTTTAAATTAACTTTATATAATTTCTAAGTTCTTTACTTTTACAACTTAAACAAAACCTGATGATACAAACAGAAACCATCATTTAAATAATACAACAGCCAATCCAATGAAGAAAAATGAAAAAAGCAATTAAAAATACTTTCAGTTTCTTGTTTCAACTTCAATTTAAATTATTGAATACAATATAGTGATAGCCTACTAAGTTTAGCCATGATTTCTTCATCTGTCATCTTCCTTCTCTTCACAGCTTGTCCTTTTGATGCTAAATTCAAAGAAATGGATAATTTGAAAAAAATAGAGGTTACTTTGAATCATAACTACAAGAAAAAGGAAAAAAAAACTTACAAACTGGGGTAATTTTTTTAAACATTAAACCAAGTTGACATTTACACAAAGTAATCAAATTTAACAGTGTTAAAAAAAATCGCATTTTTAATTTCTCAAACTTTAAGAGTATTTAAAGTTAAAAAAAAACTTTACATTTTAATCATAGGTAATTTAAAAAATATATCTTTAATATAAAATATTGCATTTACACATAAAATTAAATATTTAACAACAAAAATAAAAAAGCCTGGTGAATGAAAAATAACACACGAAAAAAAGTCTTAATTTACCATCTGCCTCTGATTGTGTCGGAGATGTCACTTTAACTCCAGACCCAGCCAGTTGATCCGCTGTTATAAACTTAAATCATGAAATTTATTGTTAATACAATTTTAAAAAACCCACAGAAAAGTCTGTTGTAAAATAAGATGCATAAATTTACCCTAGACTTTGTATGTTCAGGTCGTGTGGGCAAAGCTGGAGGAGCATCTACTTTAGCTTGGTCAGTTTTTACATTAGAAACAGATTTCGGTGGTCTATCTTCCAAAGGACCATCTTCAGGAATTCTTCCAACTTTAGGACCAAAGGTGGCTGAAATTTAAAGTAAGAATCCGACATAATTCAAAGGTATCTGAAACAAATCTTCAAACTCAATAAAATTTTTTAACTAGAAAAACCTTGAGTTGTTAGAATAACACGAATGTTTCTTTAAATTTCATCAATGGATTCAAAAGAAAGAGAAAAATTTGGTTTGAAAGTAAAACTTGATTACAAAATCAAGATTCCATTTCATTTACAATAAAATATGTAGATCAGTTGATGAATGGGACAAAAAATTTATATTGATTGTTTATCATATATAATGAACTGTTAAGAAACTTTTAACCAATGTAAATATGACTAAAGAAGTTAATAACCGAAAGTGTAAAAAATTCAATATAAAAATCCTTTAACATTGATTATGAATATGCCATAAAAACTCACAACCGACATAAAGTTTACTTACGACTAACAGCTTTGTTAAAGTTCATAAATTTATCATCTTCTTGCTTCTTAGTATTTGAGTCATAAAACTTTAAAACATCAATGACAGCTTGTGGGTTCTGTTTTTGCTCCTGCTGTGTTATGTTTGAGACAGAAAGAAGTTTTGCCCAGGAATCAGGCATACCCTATAAATAATAAAATATTATTATAAATTATAAATTATATATATTATAATCAATTACTATAATTTAACAAAATGTCTTTTTTGAGTTTATTTTATTTAAACATTACTTAAACTTGATAACATTAACAAAAAAAAAACAAAACAAAAAAAACAGCAAACAATCTATTTAATATGTAATAACTATACATATTAATTATATAATACAACTATATACAATGATTTCATAAACAAATATTATGATTAGAGCAGAAGGTAAATTTGTAAACACAAATATTTTTCAAATATTTTTATGAATGGTATAATTTTAAAGTAACTATTCTGTCAACTACCTCTGGGACATTTTCTTGTTTTAAATGCTAATCACATAAAGCTCTTTTGTTAACCATATTGTATACGTATAAGCATACATTATGTATACATTATATAATAACATTATATATTATACAATATACATAATGTATGCTTAACTCTACTTTCATCTTACTTTTGAAATAGAATATTATTGAAATAATTTAATTGGAGATTTCTTTTGTAAGATTTTAAAATTTTTTTTAAATTGTATCTTAACCCAATAGTAAAGTTTATTGTTGACACTTATTTATTAATAAGGACAATTTCTGTTCCGGGAAGTAAATGTTATTTTCTAACTGTTTACTTTGAGATTCAAATTTTACATAATTTAAAATTTAAAAAAATATTAATATTCATGTTGTTGTTGTTCTGAATCTGCGAACAAAAGACAATATTCACTTTTTAATTTCTGGTATTTATAAACTCTCAAAGCTAATCATGTTAATTATGATGTTAATTGTTGAAATTATTATTTGGATTTTGAATTATCAACTGATTGACATAAAAATCTCAATATAAACGAGACATTCTTCAAAAACATTTTTACTTACTGTAAAGTCTCCAGTCACAGGGTCAAAACCAACATGAATAGTGTGCGAAAATTGAGTTGGTAATGAAATTTCTGGTTTCTTCTTGTTTGCTTTAAAGAAAATAATATTTAGGCAATTATAATTAAAAAAATAAAAAAAAAAAAAAAGCAAAGATGTTAAAAAAAATTTAAGATTTCATAATAAAATATTGTGTAAAAAAAAAGTTTGTGTTTATTGCCATCCAGAAAATGTATTGTTTAGAAAGTCATTCAAAATAATTACATATCTATAACTATAAGTTTCAATTTTCATTTTTTCATCTTGATTTAATTAAAACCCTTTTAACTTGTAAGCCTTATTAAAATTGCAATTATATTTATTAATATTGCAATTAACAGCTACTAATATCAATTATCAAAAATTATTTTTAATTAAGCTTATTTCTTTTAAACTTCCTTTTTCTACTTTTATACTGATTACTTTGAAAATTTAAATCTAATGTTTAAGTAGCATTTACAAGCAATCAGTAACTAACCAACCAAAATTTACTATTGGTATTATTTGACTATTGGCTTAAAATGATTTTCATATTTCACCTTCAAATGTAGCTGGTCCTACAATTCAAACATCTATATGTTTTAAATTCTAAATGGGATTTCACAGTGGTGAATTAAAAACCATTACATTTTAGATTTACAAATTAAGGAAAAAAAAACATTAAAAAAAAAAAACACATTTAAGACTAAATTTCAAAATGCCAGGCTGTTCTTAATACAAAAACTACCTAAGTATTTATGCAATATAATTCATTACTTGATGGCATATAGGAAAGAAAAACAACAACTTCAAAAGCAAAAAAAGGCCAATACTTTTTTTTAAAAACTTCTTAGAATAAAGTTTAATTTAATGGATAAGTTTAACAAAGTACTTTAATTACTTTTCAATGTTAACAAAATCTGTTAAGTGATTTCATGTATTTGTACATGAAGGTAATAGAATTCACTAATATACAAATAGAAAACAAAAATTAATGATAAATTATGATTAGAACTTAAAAGTTTAAATGCTAGTACAAGAAAATTTGTGTCTATAAAATGACAAGATTAATTACTGGCTCAGAAAGTTATTTACAGCACTCTTCTTAAAAAAACATTTACGTAAACTTATGTTTCTTTATGCATATCTTGTAAAACTGTGAATTGTTTTCTTTGTTTTAAGCAGAAGAATCTTATAAAGAAGTCTACTAAAGTAACCCACCTTATCAGTTTTGTTTATCCACTATATCTTATCCATAAAACAAATGACATCATACCTGAACTGACTAATGTTAACTGACTAGAGTCAACCACTTCTTTATCAAATAACACCTTGGCATCTAACCATCTAATAAGTATTCAATATTTTTAAATATTATTTTTAAATAGCAAGTATTTAATTATGAAGGAACTTTATGTTTATGCAAATGCCATAAATAGCTATTTTCCACCTAACTATAAACTAATGGGTGTTTAACTGCGCTATACAACAAAAGGTGCTAAATTACAAAACATCTTTAACATGCTTCCATAAAAAATTTGTAAACTGCAAAATCCTCCCAACCAATCCAAAAATAAAACTAATTGAGATCTATAATTAAGTTTTTACCAAAAAAAATGGCTATTGAGGACAAATTGCTGCATTCAATTTATGCTTTTTTTTTATATACTCATTTAAGTGAATTATCACTATACACAGTTCTATGCTAATTATAATCTTAAAATTAGAGTTATCTAACAGAACTCAGTAAGTGTGCTTTCTAGTTTACTCAACTTAGAACCTTTTGGTAACCTGAAGATTCTTGAGTATTCAAAGTTTGAAAAGGAGTCATTATCAAACAAATATTTGCTTTCTGCCCCTAGTTTTCCTATCACCAAGTTTTTTTCTTAACTCGAAAAAAACTTATTTGATAAACATCCTTGAAGTAAATTGCTTATTATAATAGAAAAACTACTAACTTTACGGAAAAATAACAGTAATAAAAATAAAAAAAAGATTAAGTGTAATTAAAGATCAAGATAGATAACTATATATAGGCAAAAAAAGTCAGATGTCAACACATACATTGGGGGAATATTGTTTTAAAACCTTTCTTCTTTCTCTCATCTTGTATTGGAGCTATAGGTAGCGGTTTGCTACCTGCTTGAACGAATTCATTAGGACCCTTCTGAGAAGCATGCCTTATAGGAGGAGCTGGAGCTCGTTCGTCTTCTCCGTCCATTTTTTTTTAACCACAAAACTTTTCGGACGTTACAATTTAGGAACTTTATCGAAGATGAAAAAAATAACTCATATGCCCATGGTTTTGACCAATAAAGAATATACACTTCCTAACTTATGCCACCAAACCAACGTGGTAAACAAAGCAGTAAGCTCAATATGTTGACCCGGTCAATCGAACACTCCCAATAAGAGGAATGGTACGAGATGCAATTAACCGTTATGGCGCGCCATCACGGACTTAATCCTACTGCAAGTATTTTTACACGCACGACGCGACACGTTAAGATTACTCGATGATATTATTCATTTTGCACAGATGTTTTCTTTTAACAATTGTAAAGTAATTTATCTAATCGATCTATACTATCTTGATAGATAATTACTAAATTGTCAATCTGTAGCTAAATAAATAATGCTTTACTTACACTTTACATCATTCTTTTTCTGGTACTAATCTTACAGTTTACAAATTTAAAAAAATCATTGAAAAATAGATTAAAGCAACAATAACTAAATTTATTCTAAAAACAACATTATTAATTCTATCATTAATTTTTAATAGCTGCTCGTAGTTAGGCCATAAAGGCTGAAATGATACGCAACATTTGTTTTATTCGATACTGATTTTTTGGTAGGTTAATATATCTTCAAAATAGTTCCTAAAGTCACATTTGGATAAATGTGTTTTTTTTTTTTTTTTTTTTTTTTCATTACATATTTTTTGAGAGAATTTAATTCATTAACTTGCAATAAGGTTTTCTCAAAATACTTTGATTTACAGTTTGATTCACTTTCTTTTGGAACAAAAGGAAAGCTAGAAACTTTCATGATGCCAAAACTAAACAAGAAGACACAACACGTCTGTAACTATAACAACGCATGATACGCCTAACTACAATGTAACGACGCTTAAACCTAAAAATAAAGCACACTCAGGCATTGTGGGACTCTACGACAATTCCAACTTTATAACATAAAAAATTGCAGAGTTTTTATCAAGATTATTACATAATATCCAATCGTTAAGATTGTTAAGACAAAATAAATGTTATTTTTTCTTATCTTTTAGGTTTGTTAAAGATCTTGAAAGGTTGCAAAAACCCTATAAGTATTATGTAAAACCTTATAAATCTTATATAAAACCTTATAACTCTTATGTAAAAGCTTAGCTATTAATGACTAAACATAGTATTAGTAGCTTTTTTAAAAAAACATTCGTTTGTTATTAATATATATTTACAAAAACTCTCTTAGTTTTTAAAAACATTACGTGTAAAATTATCCTTGATATTACCGGTTAAAAAGCAAAAAAAAAAAAAAAAGCAAATTAAATGCCATCCTCGTTCCCAGAGTTTATGTCATGACAATAAGTCAATAAGCGCTGAAACTACAAATATTGCTCCATTGGTGCGATTTTTTAAAAATTTCGACATAAACTATAAAAATCAAGTGTTTCCTTTGCGTTTCGTAAATTATACATCATAAAATTAAGCTTTAAATATATGCCATAACGCGACACTCGTTAATTTTTGAATGCATGTGCCAACTCTTAAGAGGCTTCATTTAATCTTAAACCTTTTTGATATGATGATTTTACCAGTCTTGTTTTTAATAACTATTATGAAAGTTGATCAGGAAATTTTCTGCCAACTGTTTCTTAGCTAGCATACTTTTTTTTGCGAACTATTTATTTTGGAAGTAAATTGAAATGAACTTGAATTTGTAAATGATATAAGAAAAATCTGAGACGATCCAAATCACGAAAAATACAACTTGCACTAATTATCTTTCAAAGGTTTCACTAACTTTAACGATTCCACTAGTTTTTTTTTAATCTTCTTAGGCAATCTTTATCTTCCTTAATGAAATTTTGAAAACCTTATTATCAAATTCAGGGTTCGTAGAAACTCGTAAGAAAAAAATTTGACTTTTTATAAAATCAAGCTTACTGCTCTAGAACATAATAAAAATGGAAAATTGTATAAATAAAAATATCTTTATCAATCCTTTAGTAAAATAATCATTCAATATGTCCTCCTTTGACAGCAATGATTGCCTCCAAACAAGTTCTGAAACTTGAGCTAACTATCTTGATTTAAGGCTGTTTCATTTTTAACCACTGCTTCTTTTTAGCGACTTTCAGAGATTTCAAATTTAAATGAGAGGTGGCATAAACCTTGGATTTAATATCGTCCTAATAGGCATAGTTTAAGAACTGCTTGTTTTATTTGAAAAGTATGTCTGATGTTTTTTTAGATATTTTCAGCCTTTTTAGGGCTTATATAGCGATAAATTATACTGTTATGAACAGAATCAAATTGAAAATGAAAAACTTCTCATTAGAAAAAAAATCTACGCTTTTTTTCTATCTTTGAGTAAAGTTTTTGATCTTTGTAGTCTTGAAACTTTTATTGGCTTTTCCTTAAGGTCATCTTTAATGAGGTCATCCTTAATGAGGTCATCCTTAATGAGGTCATCCTTAATTATTTTTCTGATAGCACCCTCACTTACTCAAGCTTATCTGACCATTTTCTCATAAATATTACGGATTGCTTTTTATTTTTGTCTTGACACTTTTAATCGAAGTAAGGCCTACAATTGTCATCTGACTCATTTTCTGTCTGCAAAACGCCAAACTGCAGCTTAAAACAGTTATCAACATCTGTAGGTTTAATTTTCGCTGTAATAAACTCTTTATTGATCATTTTAATTCATATTTACTAAGTTTTGCAAAATATTTTATAACAAATAGTAGAGCCCAAATGGTACTATTAAAAAGCAGTTTGCTCACTTTGATAGTTGTAATACTTTTATATATTTTTTTAATCATAACTATATTATTTACTACACTTTTATTATACTTTTCACAATTATTTAAAAGTCATATTTAAGCTGTTAATTCTCCTTAATATTCTCTTTTCATCTCCTTATTAAGATTGTTAAAGACTTTAAGAAATGATTGAACTAATGAATTTCAAATCCCATATCAGAGAATTTTTTTCTAAGTGGCAAAAAAATTCACAACACTTATGTTTACTTTTTTATGAAGGTTTGAAAAAAAGCAAAAGAACTTAGCAGACTTGAAGAACTCCATTCAGTTGAAACTAATAGAATGTCTCGAAGTATATGTGTTAAACCATAGGGTATTGAAAAGTTTCTGTTAGACTTTCATAATGCAGCTGATGATCAATCTCTATTTTAAAGTGTGTCACTCCTCTTTCACAATATAGAATCAGCCATAGTTTTTTTTAACTTAAGTTTTCATTCCAAAGTTTAAAACGGACCGAGAGGGATTTTTGTTGGAGCAATATGCAGTAGAGAAAACATGTTCAGTATACAAATAATTTTTTGTTTCATTAATTCATATTTTAATACTGCTTACATAGTTTACAAACTTCTCATATACTGTACACACACTTTTTATTTAAAATTGGAATCTACAAATGTGCTATTTATGTGTTATATATATAACGCATTTATAGATTCCAATTTTAAATAAAATTTTAAAAAGAAAAAGAAAAGTATTTTTAAGAACTCGCTGTTTTTTTTTTCTATCTTTGTATTTCCAAAATTCTACGGGATATGAAAATATTCAATAAGTTAAAACGTTCAGAATAATATATTTATACAGAAATATTAGTAATGAAAGTAAAAATAAATAAAACACTATGGAATAAATAAATGATAAATAAACCTTCAGAAATTTTGTAAAGATTATGATTGCATAACCTTACTCCAGTTGAAACCAAAAAATATCAAGAAAGCTTTGAAAATAATATGACAATAACTATGAGTTAAATAAATTAGATATTTAATAATAAATCTGTAACAAAAAGTTATTACAATAAAAATTTTTAAATTGCAAACAAATCTCATCAAAATGTATTTTCATAAAAAATAAGAAAAAATTTCGTTTTTATTATTCAGTCATAAATCTTTTGTTGACTCGCTTTTCGTGAGTTCTTTTCGAAAATATTCGATTGTCTTACTTAAACCAACCAATAGCGGAACCTGAAAAAAAATTTTTCAGCAGAAATAATTTGTCTACTACAAAACTCAGAGATTAAGGGTACAAACTTGAAATTTAAATTTTAACTAACCGCTGGTTTCCAGCCCAATTCTTTCTCTGCAAGTTCAATATCAGGGCGTCGACGTTGGGGATCGTCTTCTTGACCTTCCATATAAACTATCTTTGAACTGCTATCTAATGCAGAAAAGAATGCTACTTTTTTAAATTGTCACTGCGACGTCAGCTAAAAAAAAGATCACATTTCTATGATCGTATTACTTGAAGAAGATGGGTTTTAAAAAGAAAAATTAAAATCAAATATCTTAAGTTTAGTGTTGCCAATTCATAGCATAGTGATTAATATTGAACAAATTCTTAAACTCCGATTGAGATCATCAAGTTAGGGAATCTTGTTTTAAGAATTTCACCACGTTTAATTTATTAGTGCTTACTTGATAATTAGATGCACTAACGCTTCATTCCTATCCAACAACCAATAGCTATAGCCAGTGGTTCTTAGATAGGACAGAGCTTGAGTTTTTCTTTTGTTTCTTTTGTCAGAATATAGAAGCAAAAGAAAAAAAGGTGTAGTAAAATTTTTTAAAGAGCCATTATTTACTCACTAACGTATATGTAAGCCTCATTGTTAACAAATATATGATAGCAGATATTACTATCAATTTTTTGTGAAAGGTTTTTTGTATTAAAAGACACTTACTTGTTTGTTGAACAATGATCTTAGCAAAATGATTGATAGAATGCTCCTCTGGGTTTCCCTAGGAAAAAAAACTTTTTTTTGTGAAATTTTTTACCATTCTTTTTCCATCAAAGTTTTCTTTTTACAAAAATAACAACCACCTGGGTAAAAAAATTACCATCTAGTAAATAGCATAGTAGATTTTCTTTTTCGAATTTAAAATCCTGGAAGGTGAGGTTTTTACAGTATCATATTTGGAATAAAAGACTGTTAAAGAATTTAATATGCAGATTAAAAGGCCATTGCAGAGTGCATCAGCTTCAAGTGTTTTAAATGACACTTTATGTCACTTTATTTTTTTATTATATCACTTTTATTTTTTGTCTATATTAATGATACTATATTATCATTTAAAACAATCTTATTGTTTGCACAATAGTATGCCTTTAATAGTAACTTTATCAATCTAAGTAAGTTTAAGAGTATGATAACTTTATCAATCTAAGTAAATTTAGGAATATAAAAACTTTTTAACATACGATGTTAACTGGCTGTGAAATGTTTCCATTCATGAGTAGAATTAACCCGTTCACAAGATCACTATGCGAAAAAAGTAAATAAAGACTTATTATGAAGAGGCGCAAAAAAAGAAAAACTGAAAGATTATAAAAGATTAATACCTGATGTATTGAAACGATCGAGTTTGTTCTCCATCTCCATAAACCTAAACATTTATTTCTTGAAAGCATTAAAAATTGAGATGAGAAAAATATCAATAACCAATAATATATAATCAATCTATTTTACTTCATTTAGATAGCGAGCAGTCTTTAAAAAAAAAGATCTTCCAAATTTAAACCTTCTGAAAAACTGTATGAGGGGCCCATTTGCTTTTATAAATACATCAACAAAGTTAATTGAACATAATAATTGATGTAAAAATGAAGAGAAAATGAGAAACTTTGTTGTTTTTTTTTGAACAAAAAGGTTTCACCCAAAAATTGCCTGTTTTTTGAACAAAATAATTTTCAACTCAAATAAACCTGTGACACAATGCTAATGATAATTATAATAAAAAGATTTGCCAATCAGTAAAATATACAGCTATCTTACAATAGCTTTATATTTGCTGATTTGCAAGTATTTTTTAAAGAACCTGAAAAGCAAATTTATATATTTTTCTTCATAAAAAGTATAAACATACAGTTAATGATTCATTCTGGAGAGCTTGTAATATAAAGTTGCTCACAACACGCCCTAAAAAAAAAAATACTGTATGAAATATACTTTTTATTTTTAAATATCATATTTGTAATTGTTAAAAATAAAAAAGCTGAATGTCATTAACAAAGTTTTTAATTGTACTTATGGAGTTGAGATTAACAATCTGCCATATGTCATTTTCAGCTGTTAAAAAGCTAAAGATTATTGATGATAATAATTACTGCAGAATAATCACACCAGCCAGTCAATTGAAAATCAAAATAATTTTTTAGGTTTTTGATTATTTACAATTTTTTAAAACAAAACATTCTTTTGAAAAACCTTTTCGCCACAAAAGATTTCACTGAAAGTGACTCACCATCAGCCATTTGCATTCTTGGACCATATGTATTAAATATTCTCGCAACTCGTACCTCTACCCTTTCCTAAATTTTATTAATAAAATAATTTTTTTAACAACAATAAAACTTCATTTTTCTTAATTTTTATTTAATTACCTGTTTTAATAAAATCTTAAGAATGAAAAATATTTTGAGTAAATAATTTATTTTATCTAACTAAATAATATAAAATACTTAAATATATTGATAAGTAGTTAAAAACATTGATAAGGAATTAAATACCTTGAAATGGCACTAAATACTTTGATAAACAAATATAATTTGAATAAATTATGATAATTTAAGGTAAAGTTATTCAATTTTGAATAGTTAAATACCAACAACATAAATAACATATAAATTAAAAACTAAATAATTTAAAAAACAAATATAATTTGTAAAAATCATATTTATTTTTAGTTATTATTCAGTAAATTTTTTTTGCAGAACAATAAGTAATGTAATAGTTAACATAACTTAACTGAAAAATATTTTTTTAATAATTTGTAGCTTTTGTTAATATTCTAGTCTTCTGGTGAATTTTAATTTAATTCTAGTCTAGATAATTTGGATCATAAAATTTTGATGTTTTAAAATGCGTTTAACTTGCTGTTGACTAGTTAAAATTACCTAATTCCAACATTCAGCACATTGGATTAGGAGTGGGGAGAAGAGAAACAGGAGGAGGAGGACTTTAATCAAAACACAATTCGTTCAACTCACCAAATTGAAGATAAAATATATACAAGAAAGTTTGTAAGGCCTCTACAAGCTAGCTGAAAAATACTGCTAGGATAAATAGCTTTGCAAATGATAATCTTTAAAGAAGGTCACGCTGTAATTGGACTTGACATTAAAAAAGAACAATTCAGTGGAAATTATACTTAAGGTTTTATACTTAGATTCTTATAATTATACTTAGAGAACTAAATAATTTAAAAAACAAATATAATTTGTAAAAATTATATTTGTTTTTAGTTATTATTCAGTAAATTTTTTTTGCAGAATAATAAGTAATGTAATAGTTTACATAACTTATTTTTAAAAGTTTACATAACTTATTTTAAAAGTTTACATAACGAATTTTTCATGTTTTACGTAATGTAAAAGTTTACATAACTTAACTGAAAAATATTTTTTAAATAATTTGTAGCTTTTGTTAATATTCTAGTCTTCTGGTGAATTTTAATTTAATTCTAGTCTAGATAATTTGGATCATATAAAAATGAATAATAAGTTTTGTCGAATGCACGGTAAAGAAATGCTGATTTTTTTTTGCTGCCAGTGATAAAACCAGATAACTCTAATATTTTAATGTCGAAAAAAAGTTTCACAATTTATTTTTACCCTAACTTTGGATTAGTGGGCCTTATTACCCGCCGGGCCTTAATACCCATACTTACCTTATTCAAAATATGTATTCAAATAAATAGCTTTGCAAATGATAATCTTTAAAGAAGGTCACGCTGTAATTGGACTTGACATTAAAAAAGAACAATTCAGTGATATTATACTTAAGGTTTTATACTTAGATTCTTATAATTCTTATATTCTTATACTTAGATTTAAAAAATAAGAACATACTTGTCTAGCATAAGCATAACACATAGTTTCAGCCACTCGCTTTCCTTCATCGTAGCATGCTCTTGGGCCAATAGGATTTACATGACCCCAGTAGGATTCAGGTTGAGGATGTATTTCAGGATCTAAAATTTAAGAAGAAATCATTCAATTCTTCTGTGTTGTCTGAATTCTTCTTTACTTCTAAACTTATATTGTAACTAAAAAAAAATCTGATTAGTAATAACAATCAATAAAAATAAGTCACAAATAAAAATTTACCACCATACACTTCTGACGTTGATGCTAAAAGTAATCGAGCACGAACCCTTTTCGCAAGTCCTTAAAAAATAACCATTATAAAACTTGCATTTACACATCTGTATCAATTCATATAAATATACTTTTATAACAAGCAATAATAAAGTGACCAATCAAGTTTACGCACATGTCTTACATTGAGCATTATATCTCTCTTACATCATCATGCATTACATCATGTCTTCAACTAAAACTCACCTAACATGTTTAATGTGCCTATTGCATTTGTTTTAATTGTCTGTAAAAAATAAAATAAGAATTTCATGTTGTAAATTGATATAAAATTAAAATATTAAAAGCAGAATGACATTTATTTAGCAGAGCAGCATTTATTTGTAAATAATTTAACAAACCTTAATTGGATTATACATATAGTGAGGTGGAGAGGCTGGTGAAGCGAGGTGGTATATTTGATCAACTAAAAAAGATGAGTATACTGTAAATTATCTAACTCAAGATCATTTTTAGTTTGTGAGCAACCATTTTAGTTTGCAGAATATCACACTAATAATAATGAAGCAGTTATACTTATACAAAGAAAGACTACTTTCATTTTTCAAATGTTTTTTTTTTTAAGTTTAAATTAAGTATTCTTAAGTACTTTTAAAAAAAACTGACCTTCAATGTAAAGTGGTTCTACAACATCATGATTAATCAATTCAAAATTCTCGTGTCCAATCCTAAAAATTTAAAGTAAAAGAGGTTCAACAAGAAGTTAAAATGAAAATTATGCTTCTTAAATTTTTTTTGAAATTACTTTCTTGATGATTATTTTCATAATGGCTATTTTTTTCTATTTATAAAATACTCTCTTCTACTTTTACTCTTTTCTATTGAATTATTATGTGTTAAAATGTGTTTAAAATATTACCAGTGTTCAATATTACTTTTCCTTCCAGTAAAGAAATTGTCTACAACAGTTACTTCATGTCCGGCTAATAACAAAGAGTCTGTGAGATGTGAGCCTACAAAACCTGCACCACCAGTAATCTAATTTCAAAATAGGTAAAATTTGGTTAGAACCTGCAGTACTTTTTAAAACCAGGCAAATTTGGTTTATAATTAGCAGCCATGTTACTTGTTACTTATGAGTTTGTTCATTGAAAGTAAACAACCTTCTTTATCATATGAAAATACTTTAGTTAATAGCAAATAAAATCCTACTTACAAGAATTCTTTTTCGATCTTTTTCTGCTAGATATTTTACTCTGGCATATTTACTTTTGCTCCTAAATAAAATAGACAATAAATAGGCAGACTATTAGAATTCTTTTCTTTAATAGTTCTATGTTCAAACACACTATTTAATGAACTGTTTTCATTCAATTACTTCACTATAAAATATTTAAATGTGTATATAAAAGTTATTGGCATTTAAGTCTTATTTTTTCTACTCAAAGGAGAGAATGGATTTAGTTATTCCTAGAGAATGTGATTTGTTTTTATCAAGCTTTTAAAAATCTATTAGCTAGAAAGCCCTTAAAAAGTATTTTGATTGAAGGAAGGAAGGGGCGAGCAATAACTTATGTAGAAAATGTATTACATTTTGGTGCATTTCAATCCAAAGTCATTGACTTAAAATTTACTCCAAGTAAAGTGGCTCAAAAATGCTAAAAAAACAGTTTGATAAAAAGGCTGTTTAAAAAAAAAATTTTTAAGTGAGTGTAAAGTTATGTAAAGTTAAGCAAATTAAAACCTGTATTTAAATATTAAAGCCTGTATACACTCAAAATGTGAAATACTTATACAACTGATCTTTACAACTGACAATAAAAAACAAACGAGACACACTAAGATTTAACAAGGTTTTTTTTTTATATATTGTAAAATAAAAACGTTTGAGATGTCTCAGAAAATAGAGATCATTGTGTATTTAAAAGACCTAAAGTTTTATCAGAAGCATTTTTTTAATATTTTCAACAAATATGTAGCAAACTAATAGCATTATGCAAACTATATATATACAAATATATATAACTATATATATATAAATATATATAACTATATATATAAATATATATAACTATATATAACTATATATATAACTCATGGCTATCTAGAAATACAGGCCTTGACAACGCGCCGAAACTTTTTTTGACTGGAGGCCGATTGAATATGGCTGGATTTCCACCATATTTAATTATTTTTGTTTTACGGTAGTAATACTCTACAGCGATTGGCATAAACACAAATTTTTAGCGACTTTGTACCGTTTTCTAATCTAACTTACGTTTTTTAATTGAAAACTTCGCACTTTTAGATAAATGTTAATGAGAAGTGCAATATATTTCAATATATTTATCAATAAAGAATTATCAAATATGGCTTGAAAATGTTGTGTACCATTTTGTAATAGTGGTTATGCGTCATCAACTACAAAGGTGTCCACTTATCGATTTCCTAGCGATGAATACGAAAAAGACAAATGGATAAAAGCTATTCCTAGGAAAAATCTGGTTGTTAACAAGTACACTGTTGTGTGTTGTTTTCACTGGCCTGTAGATTGCAAATCATTTACATCATATCGTGCAAAAGAGCGTCCTACAGAACCACCAACTGTCTTTCCTAACATACCATCTAGCTGTCTTAGTTTACCTCCTTCTAAACCCAGACCAACAAAACTTTCATTCTTCACTATAAGAAATACAACATCAGATAAACTAGATAGTTTTAGAGAATATGATCTTTTTCGATTTGATAACATCAAAGAGAGACTTTTGCAGAATAATAATCTTATTATATACAACATAAATGATAATAATGATGATGTTTACGTTCAGTCAAAAGAATTTATATGTGGTATTGCAAAGTTTTTGGTTATTATTAATAGGGATTTAACATTGACTTCGTTTCACCTTGGATCATCTTGCAGTATTCCTATTCTTCTATCAAGAAAGTCATCATCTTATTGTAAGTATTGGTCTGTCTTCGATGAGATTATTCGATACTTAAAAAACGAAGATATTTGCCATAAAAAAAAAATATTACTCGAACATATGGAGTGTATGTCTCAAAAGAAAATTGGTGAATTTACTTACTCTGCTGATATAATTACTAGAGCATTTGATTATTTTGCAATATCCAGGTCACTGTACAGTCGTATTTCCGATGACTATAAATTACCAAGTATTAGAACTTTGACAAGAATCACTTCAAAAGTTGGATCACAAGATAGTATGGAATTTTGAAAAATGTTTTGATGAGTATTGAAGATACACAGCGTAAATGTGTATTGTTGGTTGATGAAGTTTATATCAAATCTATATTAACTTATCATGGAGGTACATTGTTTGGGTATTCTGCTGATCAACCCGGTGTCCTTGCCAAAACTATGTTGGCTATAATGGTAAAATGTTTATTTGGTGGACCAAAGTTTCTTATAAAAATGATTCCAATCAATTGCTTAGATTCTGATTTTCTTTTAAATCAATGCAAACCAATTATTGAAATGATTAACAATCAACCCAATACAAAATTGTTATCGGTTTTTGCTGATGGAAATAGAGTAAATCAAAGATTTTTCAAAATGATGAATAAAATTGAAGGAAAACCTTGGTGCGGAGATGACGAGCACACATTTTTGTTATTTGATTTTGTTCATGTTATGAAGTGTGTTCGTAATAATTGGTTAACTGAAGAAAACGGAGAGTTAGTTTTTGAGTTTGATGGTAATAAACATATAGCAAAATGGGCTGATTTAAAGAATCTTTATGAGTTAGAGTCTGGCAATCTTTTAAAGCTTAGCAAATTGAATGATATTTCCATCTCACCAAAACCAATTGAGAGACAGAAAGTTAGTACTTGTTTGCGAGTTTTCTGTGATGAAACAATTGCAGCATTAAAAAATCATCCATCCATTAAAAAGAATGATGTTATTGGCACCATCAAGTTTATTTCTATATTTGTGAAGTTTTGGAAAATTTGTAATGTGAAAGGTGTTGGAGCAGATATTCGTTATAAAGATGAGAACCGTGCAGTTATAAGATCACACACAGATAAAAGCCTGTTATTCTTATTGGATGTAGCAGATATGGTTGAAAGAATGAAAAAGTCAGGCCCTAAACGTGTTAAGCAGCTTTCAAAAGATACTTCTAAATCTATTTCTCATGTATGTAGGGGCTTAGTTAACATGGCAAGGTATCTTTTGGATTGTGGAAATGACTATGTTATCCTGGGGTGGTTCACAACCTATCCATTGGAGAAAACTTTCAGCAAGCTTAGGCAGGGTTCTGGAGGAACCTATTTTATTACTGCTCAGTCTGTCATAGAAAAAGTTAGAATCCAACATGCAAAACTTTCTCTCCAATTAGAAATGCAGTGTTTTGATGATTGTTTTAATGGTCATTCCTGTAATAATTGTTTTCGATGTTTAAATGAGCAGGAATGTGAGGTTTTTGACAACTTACCAGAATTAGAAGATAAAGTTCAAGCAGAATCATTGCTTTCAATTGTATATATCGCTGGTTACATTCAAAGAAAAAATGGCTATGATTATACTGATACAAAATTTTATTATATAAAATGTGGTGCCTATATTGATGACCTGAATAGAGGTGGTCTTGTTATTCCCTTTGATAACATTGTTCAGTGGTGCATTTTTTGTTTTATTTTGTTTGAGCAGTTATCAGAAGAATTTTGTCAATCATTTTTGATGAAACAATTTTTATCTGTATCGGAAAAGTTTCAATTTGGTATTGATGAAAGACACTGCCGCACTTTAGCAAACATATTTCTAAAAAATTTAGCAAATATTAAATCTCCAAGATGCTCCAAGGAGTCAAGACAAAAAGTTATAAAACTGTCATGACATTCAGTCTATTTAAATTTTAATATGTTATGTTATAACTTTATTATATTTTATTAACCTTAGAACTTTATTGTATAATTTTACTTATAAGACTCCTAGATCTAATTAATAATATACTTAATTTGCTTTTCTTGTCCACATCCACTCTATTTATTAGCGCTTCACTCGGCCTCCAGTCAAAAAAAGTTTCAGTGCGTTGTCAAGGCCTGTATTTCTAGATAGCCATGATATAACTATATATATACAAATAGCATTATGCAAACTAATATTTGTTGAGAATGTTTTTAAATGCAAGACCAAAACAAAACACCTGGTGAAATAATGAAAACAGCACTTAAATAGTGTTAAATTAAAATTTATAAAACAATTTTTTACTTCAGTTCTAAGTCATTAATTCTCTCCTCCAATGGTCTGATAACCTAAAATTAAATTTTATTATACTCTATGCTAAGATTCTAAGTTTTCTTACATTTAACTAACAACTCATCAAAAATTGTCACAAATTTAAAACAATGTACTTTTTAGATTCTTCATAACATTACCCAATATCATTTAAATTTTACGTAAATTAAGCAAAGTCTTAAAAGAGAGTTTCAAACCAAGACAGCTCATTCATTAAAAGTCGTTAATTATGTTAATTATGTTAAAATATCTTAAAGTCATGAAGGCTTAAAGTCATGAAGGCCAAAGTTGTCAAGAGGTGATTCATACAAAATTATATTACTCAAAACTGTTTCTTAATAAAATACAACATTTGTTTCAAACAATCAACTTTGCAATAAGATCTTTAAAATCAAGTCTTCATTGATGTATTTACCTTTTCATTAAGATCTTTGACTTGCTTCAATAGAAGTGTTTGGAGCGAATCTGAAAATCTTCAATTCAAATTTAAGTTATAATAAAAATCCTACCAAAACAATTTTTTTTTAAATTTTTTATTTTTTGTTTTTTATTTATTGTTAATTTATCTTGTCAAAAAACTTTAATTCTACCAATAACTGAAAACCACAGAGGAAAAGCCTGACTTAGCAAAAAAATTGAAAAATCACCTATCACCAGTAAAGAGCAGTTAAAAATACTACAACCCTATAGAAGAGTAAGACACTTCTAAACTTTAAAATTCCATATTTCTCAAAATTGAGAAATGACATGACTATTTTTACCCCGATGGTCTTCAGTTGTCATTAATTAACTTGATTAAAGGAAGCATTCTTATTTAAACTTCAACTAATTTAAAGTAAAAGCTTAAGTTTTGAATAATTTTAATTTTTATCATGAAAATCTTTTCTATTACCTGGAAAAGGTTACTGTGAGATTTGCTGTTTCATTCAGTGATGGAATACAGTAAACTAAAAAAAAGGTCAACACAAAAGATAAACAACATACAATAATATGCAATTATGTTAATTAATATTATTAATATTCTTCTTATCAATATATAATAAAATATTAACAATAATAATAACGTAACAATAAGAAGAATAATAAGATGAAGTGAAAGAACTTAGAAAAACTCCTTCATTGCCATCATCTAATTTAAGAACAAAGATAAGAAAATAAGAAGCTTACCAATTATAAAAGCTGTAAAAATAAAAATAAACACTGTAAGGAGAAGTCTCCCCTGCAATATATTAAATGCACTGATTCGTGGTGCCATAAAATCAATTATATTTGGACATTTTCTTACTAAAAAGTATAAAATGACAAAATCTTTTGAGCCTTTACAAAATTGTACACAAATATGTACTAAGTATATCAGTTCAAATCATGCAATATCAACTAATCAATATCAATAAATTTTCTGATAATAAGAGTGTTACAAAACAGTTAATTGCAAATAGTGATTCACTAATAAAATGCAAAAAATATTTTTAGAAATAAATTAATCACATTATAAAAATAGAATTTCATAAAAATTTATACAGTAACACACATAAATCAGACTTAAAAAATATAGGTAAAAGTTAACTTTAGCTTTAATCTCAAAAGAAAAAAAAGTCACAGCTAAATTGCATGTCATTCTAAAATGCATTAATATGGGGAAAAAAATCTAGGAGGAAAAAATTTGATTTACAATAAAAAAGTTATTAAATAACAATTAAATTATTAAACTAGAATATACAAAAAAACCAACTTTTTATTAGATTTTTTTAGTTTACTTTTCAACTAGAAAAAACTATTAAAGTATTTTTTTAACTTAAATAAACTGATATATATATATATATATATATATATATATATATATATATATATATATATATATATAATGAAGAAACAACAACTATGTATGGTACTTAAAGTTTCATGCCTAACGGCAATCATCAGCCATAAAATACAAATCAAAAATACATCTCTATATATTTTTGATTTGTATTTCATGGCTGATGATTGCCGTTAGGCATGAAACTTTCAGTACCATACATAGTTGTTTCGTCATTATATATATATATATATATATATATATATATATATATATATATATATATATATATATATATATATATATATATATATATATTTATAGAAAATATTGAGCACTCTTATACAAACACAAGATATTGTATTTGAAAATAATACAACTTGAAATAGCTCTCTCTCTCTCTCTCTCTCTCTCTCTCTCTCTATATATATATATATATATATATATATATATATATATATATATAATATCTTGTGTTTGTATGAGAGTGCTCAATATTTTCTATAAATAGAGCAATATATATATATATATATATATATATATATATATATATATATATATATATATATATATATATATATATATATATATATATATATATATATATATTGTGGGTATACTGGCAAAAAACGCTAACTCAAAAATCACTGTTTAGAGAAATCAATCATTTAAGTTTTCTTAAAATACCCATTTTATAACTTAACGCTAAATGTATTTTAAAATCAGAGAAAAGATGATGTTTCATTCGACTTAGTGTATTTTGCCAGTTTGTAGAGCGTTGTAAACTTTACAATACTGCATCATTAAGTCAAATCTCCCAATTCTTGACTTAACGTCTTCATCCAGTATACCCACGATACACACACACACACATATACATACATATATATATATATATATATATATATATATATATATATATATATATATATATATATATATTTATATATATATATATGTATATATATACACACACACAACATATAGGATATGCATAAGATATATACAATGTATATATAGGAGGAAAAAATTAGAGGTTAATAATGAAGCTAACCGTAACTATTTATGTTGAGTAAATTTTAAGACCTAATGATCGTCGAACCTAAGGATAAAATCTGTTTTTAGGGTGTTAGGGAGGGTGTTCCGAGAAAATTTCTCGGAACACCCTCATTACATACCAGTGTATCATTTCTCAGAAATGATACACTGGTATGTAATAACTGTATTACAACTAAATTATTATTAAGGCTAGTATTGATAGTTGACAAATCAAAAGAATACTTTTAATTGAGTTAACATCGAGTTAAAACTGATCTGGAAATTTATCAAAATATAATTACAGGGGAATAAAACTAAAGTATTCGTAAAATATAATATTAATATTTGTTCCGTAACTTTACTTTTGCTATTTTCATTTCCATTTTTTGCTGGATTTTATTACGGTAGCGAAAAATTATATAAACTAAAGTAAATATTTTCTTCCGGTATTACATAGGGGAGAGGGGGAAGACTTTATATGTTTCTACAAGAAATTAAAAAACAAAAAGAATTTCAGAACAAATCGAAAGTAAATAATTTTCGCTATTTTTTAAATTTATTAGCAACATTTTAACATAATTTATGTTCAGAAATATTTATGGTTAAGTATAATACTTTTGAATTTTCTGAACAGTTTTTTGTACAAATGCTCCCTTACAAGGGCAGCTCCCTTACACGGGGAGCATTAATACGCATTGTGTTTACATTATTACAGTAAGAAATTTCGTTAAAAAAAGTGCAATTTTTAATGAAAAATGAAGTAGATTTTAAAATCAACATAATACTTACATATAAATAATTTGTTTAAATAACTGGTATTTAAACGATTATATTTAAATTGCATATGTGCATAGTGCATAGTGCATGAAAGCATTAGCAAACCATTTGAGAATAAGAACTACATCGAGGATCACATAAATGTTTTGTCTTAGATGAGTAACTTTGAATTTTTAAAATTCTTCCAGTTCCTATAGCAGTTCTAGCAGATTTACAGTAGAACTAAATTACAGTATAACTTCCAGTTATAGCAAATTTACAGTGGAAACTGGAAGGTTATCAAAATTACTCATCTAAGAAAAAAGAATACTGCAGTTTCAAATTGTCTATTTTTCATGCGTGGGCTAGTTGATTTTGAATGCTTGTTACATTTTATCGTTTTAATATAAAAAAAGTGGCAACCTAGAGATGATGATGATAAATCCAGTGCGCAACAGCGTTCGAAAGAAATTAAACAAAAGTTTAGCAATGTTTTTGGCTTGAATTTTAATGTTTTTGATAAGTTTAGTATTTTATTAAGAGCGCTATCCTCCATCTATGATTCTTAATCCTCTATCTAGTTTGTGGTTTTATATGCCTGCTACTGTGCATAAAATTCTATTACATTGTACGGAAGTAATTAAACTCTCAGAAGAGTTTCACGAAACCCGCAATAAAGAGTTTCGTAGATTCCGGGAGCAACAATACGAGAAGAAGAAAATATATATTTACACCAATATAAATTTGCATAATATTTCACAAGCTTCCTATCCTGTAATCAACTCACGCAGAGAAGTATAACATTT
Source organism: Hydra viridissima (assembly GCF_058129835.1). NCBI lineage: Eukaryota > Metazoa > Cnidaria > Hydrozoa > Anthoathecata > Hydridae > Hydra > Hydra viridissima. The sequence goes on from NW_028324310.1 coordinate 1,777,094, forward strand.
TTAACACAAAAGTTTATAAGCTTTTAAATTATCAAAAATTGCATAATTATTCAATAAAGAAGCAAAATATTGGTCATCATTACCAGAATAATCAAATCGCAGAAAAAAGTGTTTTGTCCCAGCTTGTTATAAGCAATTCACTGTGAGACGAAGCTTAATTTTTGAATTAACATATTTTAAGTTAATTTACTGTCTGTCATTGCTCGATTTCGGATTGAATGAACCATGCGGGTTTTTTTTCACTGCTTATTTTGAGTTATTTGTTTTTAAGTTATTAAAGTATTTCATTTCCCGCTTTCAAAACAAGTTACAACTATCACGAAAGGACAAATATGTAAAAAAAAGACAGCAAAACAATGAGCTGACATCAGATGGCTTTTTTTTTAATTTTAAATATTTTCTAAAGTGACAATTTTTTTTTTTTAATTATTAACTTTAAGTAAGATTTTTTTCCATTCTTCAAATTTTAACTTAATCTTTTGACTTTATTCTTAAAATTTATGATTTGTCTTTTTGACTAATGATTTGACGTATATTTTTTTAGAATGGTTTAAATGCTTAACAAAAGGCTATTTATTTTAGTGGCATTTGGATTTGTTACATATTTCTCGTATATGTTCTTTTTTGTACGTGTGACAAAGCCTTTCCAGATAAATGTTCACAGCCAATTTCATAATTTGTTTTTACACTATAGAAATCTTAATTTCAGTAAAGACTCTGATGATGTTTTATCTTTTGTGCATATTCAGAAAACAGGTGGAACAACAATGGAAAAGCACCTTGTTTTCAACATTAAGGATAGTAATTGTAAATGTGAAAGCACTAAGAAACCATCTTGTATGTGCTACAGGAAAAACAGTGATGAAATATGGTTGATTTGTCGGTATATACAACCTAAATGGCCATGTGGATTGCATCCTGACTTAGCCACAATGAAACAATGTGCTCCAAATTTTATAAACTCTATTTATAATATCCGACCAAGAAAATTCTTATATGCTACACTACTTCGTGAACCAATTCATCGTTTTATAAGTGAATTTCGCCATATACAAAGAGGTGCTTCCTGGGATGCAGCAGCTTCTCTATGTCAAGGTCGAACTCTTGCATCACAAATTCCTTCGTGCTTTAAAGGGTCCTTGTGGTTAAACTTGTCAATAGAAAAGTTCTTATCTTGCCCTCAAAATCTGGGATTTAACCGACAGACATGGATGCTGTCAAATATTTCTGAAATTAGTTGCAACCCAATAGAACTACTTTATAATGAAAATTTGCATGAGAAAATGCTCTCAATAGCAAAAGAAAATCTAGCTTCAATGGCTTATTTTGGTCTCTTGGAATACCCAATAGAGAGTCAGTTTGTATTTGAGAAAACATTCCAATTGGAGTTTAAAGAACCTTTTCAGACTTGGAATACTAGCTATGCAAAAGAGTATCTGAAAAATTTCAACATTTCCTCTAAAATAAAAGAAAAAATTCGAACTGTCAATAAGTTGGATATTAAGCTATACAACTATGCAAAGGAAATCTTATTTGAAAGATACAATTATTTTGTGTCAATATATGGAGTCCCTGCTTATAAAAATCCTAGAATAAATGGGGATTTTTATTTCAACACAGTTAAAATTTCAAGGATGAAGGAGAATCTTCCTAAATCTAAAAGTAAAGAAGATCAGTTACGTATCAAAAGAGCACGTGCAGCATTAAGCAGAACTGAATGAGTTTTAAAAGTTCATATAAATATAACTGTACATATATACAATTGTATAGCAAATAAACATGTTTACATATTATGTATAAACAACACTTTTTGTTCATAGTACAAGGCACATGCATTATTATAGAGTGTTATATTAGTATATAAGTGTGTGTTGGCATATTAGTGTTATATATATTTATACCATGAAACAGTTTTAGTTAAAAGCTTTGAATTGAAAATCAGGTTCATCTTAAAAGTTTTTTTTTCTTAATGAAAATTTTATTTGTTGGCTCATTGATTTATATTTTGTTGATTAAAATTGAATATTGTTTTTTTTTTATGCCATATTTTTTATAATGTTGTTTTTATATTTTATAGAATTATTTTTTTAAATGTTAAAGTATTTATTTTTAATATAAATTTATTTATAAATAGGTCTCTTATTTTCAATAAATAGTTCTATCCTTGCTAAAAATTTATAGCTTAATAGTTCTATAAATAATACCAGTACATTGTGTTTTATTTTTGAATAAAAAACTTATTTAAATTAAAACTGTTTCTTTATATATGAATAGGTAAATTAAAAATAGTGCTCTGTCAGTTTTACTTAGTCATTTAAAAAATATTACTTATATTTTGTGTATGTATTTTTCTTCAGTTACTTTGCCATCATGTAAAAAATTTCATAAAGCTTATTTGCACATGAAAAGCTAATACATCATTTGTTGCCAGAGTCAAACAAGCATTGTAACCAAAGTTTTCCTGACAATTTTCTCCTGTGGTTTGAGATGTGCATCATAAGGTTTCCCTCGCAAGATTTTAAGCTCAGATTTGTATATAGAAGAATGCTTAAAGAAATTTCTTTAACCATTCATCAAGAAGCATAACATACCCACAATATTTTGGCCTGATTTGGTTACAATCCTTGTGGTTATTATAGATAATATATATGAGTACTTAAGGTAATTATCACCTGTAAAAACTTGAGATATATCTTTCTTTGTCAAATGTAAAGGAATGTTTGTTTGTCACTTGTGTTTAGTTTACAACTGCAATTGTAATACAACATTAAATGCCAGATTCAAACCAATATAGATGTAAAATACAGCATTTGTTGTTAAATTCAAACAAATGTAGATGTAAATTATAAAGCAGTATTTCTTTGGGATAAAAGAAAAACTAAGCTTTTTTCCCATATTTAAGACTGATAAATGCATTAAAGTGTTATTGTTTAAAATACTCTAGTGTCAGAGTTTGTTTAAATATTTATATGTAGATGGTAATAGAATATGCTATTATTAAAAGTATAAAGGATATCAATTGCTATGTTCAAGATCTAAATAGCAGACCAGTTAGAAGTTGGGGAAAGTATGTGCAAATGTCTTGTTAAAAATATTACACAAAAATGCTTTCTCTACTATATTATTCTTGTGTATTTATTTTTTTGCTTTTTATTCAAATGCAATTATCAAATGACTTTTTTATTTAGGCTTGATTTAGTTGATCCAGTAAAAAATACAGCTATTATCTCTTTCAAAGGAAGTACGCTTGAGTTATCCCTCTCTCTTGTTAATATCTTTGATGCTAGAATAAATGACAACATTCAAGTAATAGGCGATCTTAAAGATGGTGTATTAGTTGTGCGATCTTTTAAAGTAGTTAATGATTTAAACTTGACTTTATTTGAAAAAGCTTTAAATCAAAGAGAAAAATTTTTAAGGTATTTCTTTTAGTATTTATATATATATAAAATGAAAAAAAATGCTTGAAATATTTTTTGAATCAAACTGTAAATGTCCATGAATGCTTTTTTCTCCATGAAATTTTGTGTTTTTTTTTTTGTCCTAGAGAAAACTGCTCCACTAATAATGAGTTATAACAACAAGTTTAAGTGTGATGCAGCTGAATCCAACAATTCAGACGATAAGTACATAGACGTTTATGACAATCATTATGGAAGTTCAAGTTCTTATGGAGATTTTACTCAAAAAGGATTTGCTGAGGTTTAACATAATTGAAACCTTTATAAAAACTACTTTAAAAAAAAGTTTTTATTTAAGAATATCTAAATGAAGTTATTATCTACAAATATTATTTCTACAAACTTTCTGTTGGCATTAGTATTGAAGATCATAAAATTTATAACTTTGTTATAAATTTGTTGGTTGCTCAAAATTTTATGCATAGAACATAACATTTTAATCAACCAACAAATTTTCTTTTTTAAACAAGAGCTATACTTTCCAATCTATATCATCATTTTTATATCAAAATATATTTCAAATTACTTCTTATGCTAAATGAAATAAAAATGTATCTTTAATACAAAACAAATAAACAAACTTGAGGAAAATTGTTAGAATATAAAGTATTTCTGTTCAAACGATTTTTATGTATGTTTATTGTGCCTTTAGCAGACTGGACTAACACCCTAACATTTTCTCAATGCTGCCATTAACCAGCACTTAACTATATAATATATAATAACTATATAATAAACTTATCAACATCTTTTTTCTAATGTTAAAAATGTCAATTTTAGTTACTTATTAGCAATTAATTATTAGTAATAATGTTCAGAAAGACAATATTACTAATAATAAATTGCTTATAAGTAACTAAAATCAAATACAATTTTGAGTGCAATCTTACAACTTAAAATTTTATTCTAAGAAGTTTGTAAATATTTCAAGTAAAAAATACTCTTAGAATTGAAGCAATTAGTTTCAATATTAAATAATTTATGATTAAAATGATTCCATTTTTCACTGATTCAACTTGTAGAAAAGGGAAAGTAAGGTTTTGTGGTATGTTTTTTTTGTGGTATGTTTTTACTTAAAGGTTTTTTTTAAGATTTTTATTTTTTTAAAAGAAAACATAACTGCTCAGGTCATAAGAATGTCATGTTTAGAGTAGAGGCTCCAGCTCTACTCTCCTAAGAAACCATAATGTACACATAACACTCTAAAAGTAGCACCATTATTCATTTCATCTTTACAAATTTTTAACATCTTGTGTCACCATGGTAACCTAACAATTCCTAGATAATATCAATAATCTGTAATAAGTTGCAAAAGTATTTTAAGATTTAAAATCACACTGGAAAATTAATTAGATTATATAATATGTGTTCATGAAAATGAGTTTACAAATTAAAATGGAACACATGATCTATGCAAGTAGTTTTAATAAATTTTTAAACATATATACAGTCAACACCAAAAATATCTAGCCAAGAGTTTTTGAGAGGTTTTTTTTACAAAAACGTTAAGTAAAATTTAAAAAAAAACACCTCAAATGAGTGATTTTATTTAAGTATCAATATATAAAAATCATGCTAATACATTATAAAATAAATTACATATTAAAAAAAGAAAGAAAAACCACCAAGTTATTTATTGAAGAAATTCAAGATCAAAGCATTAAAAACACAATTTATAATGCAATGCTGCATTAGCAAATGCAAAAGTGTATTGTACAGCTACAAACATATATTTTACAAAAATAATTCTTGGCAGAGTTATCTTACCGTATTTTTATCATTGATTGAGTCATTTTAGTTAGAACAAAATCTCCTAAATTAGTAATTGATCATAGCAACTTTTGCAGAGCTGATACAGATGACTGCTTCAATTCTCTGAGGCAAACTATTAACAAATCTCGTTAATAAGAATGGTTCTATGCTATTCCATGCCTCTTGAACACAATTTCGGGGAACAGTTTAACACCATTAATTTTGTAAATCCTTCCCATAGCATACTTAGCAAAGCATACATTTATCATGTGTTTATCTTCTTTTGATGCTAAACTGTGGCACTCAAGATGATCCTTTCATTTTTATTCCTCCAAACACAGAATCTTTTTAGCACATCTAAAACCAGAATGAGATTCATCTGACCAAACAACAAAATCTCCATTAAGTAACAGCCTATGCACTGCACTTCATCTGTAAAAATGCAGTGATTTTAAAGGGTAGCTTTTTTCTGTAGTTTTTCACTTTCTTCCTATTCCAGATTGATAGGCTGCTTCTTGTCACTTTACTTCTTCAGATATTCATTAATGGTACTTTTTAAACATCCAATTTTACATTCAATATCTCTATCAGCCATCCAAATGATGACATCGCAATAATTCTTCGTTTATTGTTGTTGGTTAGGACTATTTTTATCTATATATTGATATATTAATATATCTATTCTAAAAATTAATAAATTAGCACAATGCATCATTAATGAATACAATTCAGATTTTATTTATATACAGGGTTGGAGTTGGATTAACTCTGTCTATATACAATTTATATTTACATTTTGTTAAAAAATTATAAAATACTGTTTAAGTCAAAATTACTGTTCAAATACAAAGTTGTTAAGAAAAGAAGAATAAACCTACAGATTTCATAAAATAGATTTCAGTATGGAACTCATGTTTAATGTAAAAAATAGTATAAATGAAACTTAAGTAAGCAATAAATGTTTGAAAAATGAAGACATAGGTTTAAACTTCTGTTAAATGCTTTAGAAACCCATAAAAAGTTAATTTTTTTTTTGGCATTGGCTGTAGTTCTCTATAAAATGATTTCTCTTTTAACTCTCCTGATTCCTCTAACTAAAAAGAAAACTTCTAGCATTTCAGTTTCCAAAAATCTGAAGAAAATCAAAAAAAATTTTTAATGTTTTTTTTTAAAAAAAAAAAATACAACCAAATAAATGCTTTTCGTTCCAGAAGGCTTAAATTTTATATATGTTGTGGATAAAATTGGATTGCGTTGTAACTATAATATTTTTTTTATAATATTTTTAAAAGTGGATAATATCCAGAACAAAAGTTCTGTTAAATTTATATAATATTTTTAAAAGTGGATAATACCCAGAACAAAAGTTCTGTTAAATTCATATAATCTTAAAGAAGTTCTATAAAACAAATTGAAACTCCATAAGACAAATTCCAAAAATCTATAGAAATTCTATAGGATCTCTAAAGAAATTTTTGTCCTCTAAAATTGTATTTTAGTTTAGGGCAGTAATAGAAAGTGAGCGATATCACATTCTGCAGCAGCTGAGAAAGAAAAAACTGCAGACATTTCAAAATGACGTTGCAAAAAGAGTTTCATTTTTACAAAATCTTAAAGAAATCGAAAAATGTAAACAAGATGTCAAGTTGGTAAGATACTAATAGTTGGTCATGATGTTGGTCATAATAGAAAAATAATGATTATTAATGTTGATTCTGGTGTGTATTTTATTTAATGATGTATTTGTTTAGATTGAGAAAAATCAATGTACACAACACAACATTAACAAAAGTCACTTATGTGGAGGATTAGACACTAGAAAGAATTTTTATAATATTGGTATTAAAAGTGTGCAAACTCTGCCCATTGAATCCAATGAAAAGCTAAGAAAATTAGCGCAAAAGGTGTGTTAAAGTTCCATATTAGAATTGTTCCTTACATAAATGAACATTATTGACTATAAAGGCATAGAAAAAGGTATAAAAACTTATATATATTTTTTTCTGATAGATATGGAAGATAGATATATATAGTTTTACATAGATTGAAGAAGAAAGAAAAGATGCAAGAAAAAAACTTTACTCTAAAAAAAGAGAAGTGTTTGCAGTAGGTTTTTTTCTTGTTGCTTGTTATTTTTGATGTTGATGTTTTTTGTATGTCATGTATATACACTACTGTCCATAATTATTCAAATGGCACTACTTTTTTTATGATATCAATGTTTAACTTACAAATCAGAGGGTAAATTAAAAAAGAAAATCACTTAAAATGCTCTATTACTATTAATTAATATGCTCTATTATTATTATTTGTTAAAGTTACTATTAATTAAAGTTAAATAGTTAAATTAACATTATTTGTAACTTTCTATGTATGTATGTATGTATGTATGTATGTATGTATGTATGTATGTATGTATGTATGTATGTATGTATGTATGTATGTATGTATGTATGTATGTATGTATGTATGTATGTATGTATGTATGTATATGTAGCCACCTTAACCACTTTACATATTCATGGAGTTCTGCGTAACAAATTTTCCAATTTTTGAAAGTCCGTTTTATGCCACTCACATTTAGACATTAATTTTTGACAGTCTTCTTTTTTTACTTTGGGGCTAGAAAAAGTGGTTTCCTTGCGTCTAATCTACCACTAAACTCTGCTTCCATCAATTGCCTCTTCACTGTTGTCACAGATATTGGATCTTCTTGGGAACTCTTCATACTGTTTGTAATTTTTGGGGCAGTTAATAGTTAATTTCTTTTACTGGTGGTAGCAATTCTTCTATCTTCAGTAGCAGAGTTAAATTACTGATGTCTAATTATTTCCAGTTTCTTCCTTCTTTCTTATAACACTTTATACTTGTGAAGTAGAAATATAAATTTATCTTTGCAATTTGTCCCATTGAATATTTTTCTGGCTACAATCTAAATATTGCTAATAGTGTTTCTACATATAATTTGCATTTTCTTGCCATGTTTATTTAAAAATGTCAGCTTTAACAAAAATAACAAGATTATAATTATTCTCAAACTTCACTCTGGCAAAACTCTACCATAAATTAACCTTTTGAAATTTGAGGAAATAAATGGAAATTTAAAATGGAAAATTAAAGGAAATAAATGTTTATGTTTATTTGTGTCCAAAAAATAAAAATAAAAAAAACACGGTGGAAAAACTTTAAAAATAATGTATATACCTTGCAAGATATGATCCTTTTGATAGATCAGATAATTCATGTTCAGCTTCATGTTTGTGGACTAAATCATCTTCTTAACATGAAAATTGGTCTTGGAAACTGCAGAAGTTATCATGGTTTATTTAAAAAGTATATTTAGGTAAAGAAACAGTAAACATCGATTTCAGATATGAAAGTATGTATTGTTAAATTTATGATTTTTTTTAGCATTCTTTTACTTAAATTATCTTTATTATTACTTAATTATCTTTACTTAAATTATCTTTATTATCTATATTATATTTATTATTTATTATTACTTTGATTATCTTAAATTATCTGACCACATCTATTACCATGATTTACCAATCATCATCATAATTTACCAAAAAAATGAAAAGAAAAGAAAAATAAAGTTAAAGCATTTTCTATAAAATTTCTGTTATACAAATAATTATGGACTGCAGTGTATGTGCTCTTTTTATAGGATCCTCTTCCTGGTGGATTATGGGATGCAACTGTTAACAAACAAGTAAGGTGTAGTTGGCATTTTTTATTTAAAAAATGGAATGAAAAAAAAAAAAAAAAAAAAAAAAGGAATTATAGAATTTTAATTTGCTCCTAATTTCAAAAAAACATTCCCCAGACTAAATGCTAAATTAGATTGGTTTTTATATTACTTTTTTTTTTCAACTCTAGGATGGAAACAAGACTAAATATGAAATATCCCCTGCAAAACAATATTTGTTAGATGAATGGTCAGATCCCGACTCATGGACTGGTGAAAATAGAATAATTACACCTGAAAACAATTTTGAAACTAAGTTTGATTGCCCAGTTGGAACTGAAAAAATAGTTTCAAAATTAGATTCTTCCATGAACAAAACTGAAAACGCATTTCAAAAAAGTTCAAGATCTCTTGATTTCCAAATCAACCGAGAGGAAGATCAAATCAACCGAGAGGAAGATCAAATCAACCGAGAGGAAGATCAAATCAACCGAGAAAAAGATCAAATCAACCAAGAGGAAGGTCAAAACCAAAGTAATTTAACATTCTTATGTCAAGTAGTATTGGTTAGTTTTTTAAATATTAAGTATTGTAGGTAAGTATTAAGTAAATGATTTAAAAAAGGATCATAGTAATTTTACCAGGAATTTTTTTTTAGGAAATTGTTGTTTTGAAGTTTCTTAATAACAAAAGTTTGTCATCAAATAGGTTAAAAAATAAACAAAAATTTACTTTGAAGCAATGAGGTATTTTTAAAAAAAAAGTAATTCCTTAAACAATGATTCATTCGAGGTCACTTGTGGATGCAGTTCTTTGCACAGTTAAGGTTTGTCAATTTTAATCATTAAAAATTTGAATTTAAAAAAAAACTTGAAGCTTGGAACTTGAAGCATCAAGTTTTTATAAATAGTAAAATTCATTCAAATATAGTAACAGGAAACCTTGTGCCTCCTATATTGTGACTCATAAGATTCATATTGTGATTCATAAGAAGTGATTCGAAAGTTTAAGAAGTTTTTTATTTCAGTTAAATCAATGAAAAGCTACATTTGTACTATCATCACTTTTGTTTTCATAAACAACCAAACTATCAACAATTTTTAGCTTAATGAATTGTTTCATATTTTCTCCACTGCTAGTGGTGAATATTTTGGTTTATCAAAACTAATATTAATTACAAGTATTGTAAATATTCTTAATCATTTTTTCTTAAAAAATATGTGTTTTAATGTTGTTGTTTTTTTACTTGAAAATTACAGTTTTGTCAAGAGATAAACTTGGTGACAACTCTCAGTCATTTATATCTTTTAAGAAAAAGCAAAGTTACTTACAGTAAGTTCTTTAATATAGAATTATGAAAAATACTGATTTTTTAGATGATTTGATGATAAGTGATATTCACAAAAAGGTGGCCCTTAGTCTGTATGATAAAGGCATAAAGCAAAAAGACACGCAGGTTTGTTTTTGTTTGTTTGTTTTTTTATATATAATTTTTCATTGTTAGACTAACCAATTGAGATGCTCTTGTTACTTTTGAGTATTTCTTCTGTTTTAATGACTACTATAGGGAAAAGTGTAAATAAGTTTTTTACTCATATTTTCAATTAGTTGCTTCAAAACACTCTGTGTTGCTTACATTTTCTAATTTCTTTATAGTGCCAAAAGATCATTTTTATTATAAATTTAATGACTCTTTAAATATTTCCTTCAAAAGTTATTAGCTTTCAAAGTATATAATATGGCCACCAGGAGATAATATTAAAATCTTTTATTTTATCAATTACTGGCTTATTGATGAAGAAAAGCAAAGAATAACCAAGCAAAAGTGGATTGTCTTGAACATCAGTTGATAAAGTCAAATATATAAAAAATAAACATTTCACAGCAGCACTAATTCTGAACAAATCAGTACAAAATGAAAAACACAAACATTATTTCTTAACATTTTCATTCATTCATTCATACACAACACTTACTAACAGTATATACACAACACTTACTAACAGTATATACATAACATATCACTCATAGTAGTAGGTTTGTGCAACATGTAAATAGGTCAAATCAATAAATACTCCCACAAAGAGAAACTAGAGAACTGCATGACTTAGTCGGCAACAACAGTTTTAACAAAAACAATTTTCTTTTTAAACTACTTGCACAATCAAACCATGGACAGAAAATATGAAGTTCCCACCTGTTTGTCTTAATGTTCAATTCCTTTCAAAATCTTGTAAACAAATTTAAATTTATATCATATGGTTACCTTTTAGTAATACTTATAAAAAGGTAGCCAAAAAATCCTAATGTACCAGTTTTTTTTAAAAAACCACTAACAAGCTAGAATATTCCTTTTGTACACATAAAAAAAATTCTCTTAGAAGCAGCAAATGTATTGGAATTACAGAAAGATTTTTATGCAAATGGAGAGAGAAAAAGTTAAAAGAAAACAAAGCTTTCAAAGATACTCACAGAATGTAAAAATGTGTGTTTATTTTAATATTACTATTTTATCATTATTATTTTGTTAATGGGGGTACAAACAAGCTTTGAGAGGTTTACAAAAGATGACATAACTACCATTAAATCACATTGGACCATTTTGTAACTGGGACCATGTCAAAGCATCATCATTTCCATTTAAAATTTAGTATGTGGTCTAATCTTGTCAACTTTTGTGCCAACAAAGGCTTTCATGAAAAGGACATAAATGACAACAATTTGAGGGAAGTGCTGCTTTTTTTTTAAACTTAAAGAAAAGTGCATCTGATAGACTTTGATGCTGTGTAAAGCATATAGGGCACATTCTTCATCAATAAAACATGTTTGTACTGGTACCAGTATTTAAAAGTTGTGATTTTAGTGCAAGCAACAAATAATGCTAAGGGATGCCAGTAAAGTTTGAAAACAACTGAGTTGGAGGTATTATTTGACCTATTCCAATATTTGATTTACTTATATATTTATTCTATTTGATTTATGCCAATATCAAAATGAGTTTACTGACAAATTTATAAACAAATTCAAACCATCTCAAGGTTATGGGTATGGTAAAAAATAAAAAAAAAAAGAGGAAAATGAGTTCCATATGACAAGAAAATTGGTTTCTGTATGAACTCAAGCCAAGAAATGTCAAGTGCTATTTTCTGCATTGAATTGTGATGGGGTACAAAAAGGGGATGCATTATAACAACCTCAAGCACAGAAAGTTGTGAGGTATGCCCAGCCATGCATCAATTTCAACAGCAACCCAGAATCTGTATGCTGCCTGAAAGATGGGGAAAGTCATTTTAAACTTTGGATAAAGTACAATGTATTATTTTCTCTGAATAAAGCTGCAAAGTTACAAAAAAGAAAAGCTTCAAAACTTATTTGTACCCTCCCAATATTATTTTATTGTTAAAGAAAATTTGTTGGTTTTAAACAAGTAGTTCCTTAACTATTTCTCAATCAAACCTTTTTTTTTTAAAAAAAAAGTTTCTTTAATTTTTTTTAAGACTTAAGTTAAACAGAGAAAAGGAGCGTGAATTACATGAAAGAAAACACAAAATGGAAACAGACAAAATTGACCAAGTTCTTACTATGAAAGACCTTAGCATTTCACAGGTATATACATCATTATTTTTCAAATGATAAGTTTGAAATCTACTTTAGATATTTGAATTCTAATTTAGTTCTATTATTATTTTGTACTAGCAGTTCTAGTAATTTCATGATCCGTTGCTATTCAGGATTTGAAAACGGTAGTAAAAAAATTGTAATAAGTGAAAGTAATAGAGAATAATAAATGCATAAAAGAGGTTTAAAAAAATTCAAGTTATAAAACTTTTTTTTAGAAGTTTTCTCTAATTAGTTTTCAACACTTACATTCAGCGCTTAATTTGAAACTTAATCTTGTCCACATTCTCATAATGCAGGCAACACTTCCATAAACAAAACCTAGCGATTGGAAATTTATTTCTCCTATTTTTTTAAATATCTGCTTTAGTATTATTTATATTTGAACAATCATAGATAAAAGAGAAAAGAAATATTCGGTGCAAAGAATTATTGTGATCTTTTTATTCGCTATGATAATTAAACGGCAGCATATTGCTGATGCATGACCTTTTTTTAACATTACCTTCTGTATTGTATCTTGTGTGTGTATTTTATATAAATTTTGTTTGTGTGATGCTTTAAACTATGACTCTTCAACTGTTAAATTATGTTTAGAAAGATGTTTCTTTAAGAGATGAACAACCCAAGACGATTTATAAGAAAAATGAAGAGTTAGAAAGGTAATCATTCAATATTTTGCTTATTGCTTTGACTTCATCAATCAAGAAAGAAGCTTCATCACCATCATCTCGGCCTTTCTGTTCTTTACATTGGTCACTTTTTTTAGTTCCGAAGTTACAACATTACAAAACATAGTTTGAAACTTTTGTTATTAATAAGTTTGATACTTTAAATGCTTAAACTTTTTTTGGTCTAAAACGTTTACGCATCTAGACTAATCATAAATATGGCCAGGGCAAAAGCTTTTTATCTTTTTGAGACGAACGTTTTCTCTTTTTATTTAACAGTTACATAGAAGCTGTTCGTAAAGTGGCAAAAGAAAGGATGACTTTGAGTGGAATTACATTGCCGCCTTTATGTCAGTGTGGACCGTCAATATGGGATGCCCATCCTGATACGTGTGCTAATAATTGTATTTTCTATAAAAATCCGAAAGGTAAATTATTTTTTTAATCCGGATAATAAGACAATTAAATATGTTTATGATTATTTTTAGAATTTGTATTGATATATAATTTTTATACTCCGTACTTATTTACTTACATATTCCTACATATTAAAAATTTATCGCACTTAGAAAAATATTTCATTTTAAAGTTTTTTATTAGAGATGGGAGAGAACCTAATTTGTACGCTTCTAATTCGGTTTTGGTTCTTTCAATTGTGAGTTCGATTCAGATTTTTGTAATTATTTTTCACTAACAGTTCAGTTTCTGTATTTAATTAAATTAACTTGAAACTGATGCTGAATTAACTTAAGCTGATGTTAGGTGCAAGTTCTCGCTGTTGCTGTTCAGTTAGGTTTTCAAAAATCTTAAAAAACTTAAAGTTCTCGTTTTGTTCGGTTCTTGAAAAAAGTGGTTTCTGGTTTTGTTCGTTCCCATCTCTATTTTTTAATACATTTTGCGAAAGATTTTGTTTTTTAAAAAAGGTAAGTGTAATAAGATATTAAAATGTTTTCTGGCTTTAGTTTACGTTCAGTTTCTAACTGCCGCTCTGGCCAACACGAGATGACATTCAGCTTCCATCAGTTGTATCGATTGTGGCTTCAAGAATATCCACTGTATATATATATACGTAGTACTTTAAAAATAAACAAATTAGTTTCTTTTTTTTTCGATTATGAGGTGATACCTATTTTTAAAGCATGTTTTGAATACGATGTTCGATTAATATTTGGCAAACTTACGCGAAAGTATTGCAACGCAAGTGCTTTTTTTTTTTTTTTTTCTGTTCTGACTTTAACTTTTATCGAATAAAATAATTCGAATATTTCGATCTGCTACAATTTTATTCTGTAAAATAGTTTCATTTTAAAATAACGTAACAAAGTACTTAACTTGCCGATATGCATGTTTTGATCAGTTAATTTAACAGAAGTTAATGTCTAAAAAGGTAACTTTTTATTTAAACTCAAGTTACGTGGGATGGATGAATTATATATCAACAAACCATTATGTTATCGACAAAATATGTTTCTAAATTAAAAAGGTTGAAAATAACATAACCATTAATTCCGTCCATGTTTTAAATGTATTTTTTTTGAGTGTTTTCATAGATTCACTGAAGTTGAGGGCAATTATAATTTTTATTTTACAGTTTTGTTAAGAAAAGTTTTTAATGTTTGTTACATAAATGGAACGACGTTAATGTTAAATTTCATCAAATACGTGTTATAACGCGTTCAAGAGAGCAATATAGTAAGGTTACTAATACTACAATCGATTCATTTATTTTAGTCCAAGTTTAAAAAATGGCGACTGGAGTCGTTTACTTTTTCACTCCTTTAGTTCTAATGTTAATATCAGAGGATTGTCATGATGAGTTTTTTGTTAAATTCAATTTTTTCAACGGTGAGTTTATTTTAATTAAAACCTTTTTTATTTTTAGAATGTTATGTTTTAACTTTTTTTTTTACTAATTTTCTGATCACATGTTCTGATACTTGTTTTATTCTTCAAGTACCCTGTTTGAAAATTGCCATTACCAAAGGGCTTGGACTTGGCATAATAGTTGGTTCAATGATAGGTATTTAAGCACTTCATCTTCATTTCTAAATCATTTTAAAAATACGTTTTTAGTGGTTTTATTAAAAGGTTTCATAACTTTTATATCTACAAAAAGCTGATTTTCTCAATTTAGTGAAAGTTCCTCAAATAATCAAATTGGTTCAAGCAAGAAGTGGAGATGGTTTGAACATTATTTCATTGCTCTCTGAATTAGCTGTGTCAACGTTTTCAATAACCTATGCTTTTCAGAAGCGATTTCCGTTTAGGTGAGTTATGTGCAGGAAAGGAGTAAAAAAAGATAAGTTCTTTTATCGACATTAAAATAAATTATCTTAAAATATGTTGCGTGTATTATAAATATGTTGCGTGTATTATAAATGCTTTGAAATTTCCTTAAGTTCTTGGGGTGAAGCGTTGTTTTTGGCTATTCAAAATGGAATTCTGGTCATTTTAATTAACTACTATAATAAGAAGTATTTGCCAGCAATCATCTTTACACCAATATATTGTGGATTAACTTACTTTCTTTCTACACCTCTTGTACCTATTTATTGGATCGTTAAATTGCAAGAATTCAACCTCGTTTTCATTGCAGTCGGTAGGGTAAGTGTAAATTAGATCAATTTTTCGTTCGCAACATCCTCGCGTAAGTTGAAGAAACATGAAATTATTTCTATTTTTAGCTTCTTCAAATATATGATAACTTCTCGAATGGTCACACTGGCCAACTTTCTTTCATCACAACACTTTTAATCACTGCCGGAGGCTTGGCGCGAGTGTTTACCTCACTACAGGAAACTGGAGATACGCTGATGATTTTACAATTTGTCGTGTCCTCGCTGTTGAATTGTGTGATTTTATTTCAGCTGCTATGGTACTGGAATGTTGTTCCTAGTACTATTAAGAAGAAAGTTCAATAATTTTTGCCAATTGCAATAAAGTTTTAATTCTTGTTACAGTTTTTAAGTGTCTAGAAATAAAATATTGTTCTAGTTAATACTGTTAACAATATTTAATTAGTACTATAATTTTAAAACATGCAATATTGTTTTTTAATAAAATCTGTGAGTTTTGTTTGGAAAGGCGACTCCATTTTAGTGTTTCCCCTAGGGAAAAAAAAAGCTAGAAGCGAAAATGTTGCAACAATACGCCAGCTGTCTCTATAATCTACTTTATTTTACTGCTGTTTAAAAAAGGACGGATAGAAGATGAAGTGACAAGGTTCCTTTCCAAAAGTTTCATCAGTTCTCAAAATATCTTTATAGACTCTTCGTCTACGTTTAAGTAGCAGTTGTTAAAATGATGTTTTTGCCATAGTAACTTATCAAAAACTTCCTGGATTTTAGATTTAAGATTTTTAATAATTTTTTCTCTTATCACCTTTTTTTTTGCTAAAATTAATGTATTTTTTTTATTATTTAAAAGCCTGGGGGGGGGGGGGGGTTAAATGATGAGGAATCATGTTAAAGTAACGAAAATAGGTTTACTTTGCCTAATTGTACTACGCAATGAAGTAAGCTTCTCATGAAATTTGTTTGGCAGTCTGGAGCGCCTTGATAGATGAATTATCAAAAGAACTTGGTACTAGCCTACTACCTTGGAATCGAACTTGAATTCCGTAGATTTGTTTGACCACACTACACAAGCAACTCCTACCAATTTTAGTAATATCCGTTAAAAACCGTTAACAAGTCATTTATAGACTTAGCATTTTTCTGTTTGTCAATTTGGATAAAATAGAAAAGTTTAATTTGTTTGGAGATAACAGCTTTTAACAAAGAAATATGTACTTAATGTTACATTAATCTTTTTGAAGTTATTTTGCTCTGCTATTAAACGCATATACAACTAAATACTGGATAAAGTGTTTTTCAATTTAGCCATGCAAATCTTACCTTGTTTGTTATAAATAACATGTTTAGTCGGTTGTAAGGAGTTGTCGTTATTGTTTTAAATTTTAAAATAGATCAATCTTCATATTCTTTTATGCCAAAAAGTGAATTTCGTGAAATATGTAACAAAGAGTTCAACATCGTTGAAGAAAAAAACTCTTAAAATAAAGGAAGGGACATGGGATTATTCTATTTCACCTCCAATATCACTTGTGAGCATTTTCATAAACATTTCGGTGCAATCTACTCCTGTAGAATGATAAATTTTTTGAAACAGGCATTGTTTTTGAATTAGTTTCTTTTGATGCCCAAATAGGAAATTGGCTGTAAAACATATCAAATGTATCACTCCAACACTGTGGGTTTTTGTGAAATTCTTACTG
This sequence comes from Hydra viridissima, assembly GCF_058129835.1. Classification (NCBI taxonomy): domain Eukaryota; kingdom Metazoa; phylum Cnidaria; class Hydrozoa; order Anthoathecata; family Hydridae; genus Hydra; species Hydra viridissima. Next base: position 1,794,563 of record NW_028324310.1, read on the forward strand.
CTAATTTGGTAAAGCCGTTTTTTTCTTTATTCTTTTTATTCTTGAAAAAAAACCTAATAAAAAAAGTTCCTTTTGTTTATTAGAATTGTTTTAACTTTGTAACACAACAATTCCTCCACCACTTTTTTAATTTTATTGGACGAGTTGTCCTGGCCAATTACAAAGTTTTCCAAAGATAAGAAATTGCATTCTTTAAGTCGGTATTACTTGTTTTGTTTGTCGGCATTTCTGAACGTTGTCGTCCTTTTTTCTTTTACATTTTGCTGCTGTTTGCTAAAGCATCTATCTTTAACATCTTCGGATGGCTTACGAATTGCGATAATTACAAGTTAATTTAGGCTTTTTTACTAAACACAATAAGAATGTTAGCGTAAAGTAAACTGAGATAACTGACATATTTTTGAAAAAGTTGTTGTGCAAAAGAATGTTAGAATTTTAATTTGGTCGAATCTTTAGATAACATCCCTTTAACACGTTCATAGCATTTAATAATCAAGTAAATAAAATTTTCGAATTTTGATTTGCAAACTTTTTTTGAAATCTTCTTTGGAAATCTTCACACTCATCTCACTTGTAACGATCGTAGTTGAACTCTTCTAGTAAAGTCTTGTTATTGCTGCAATCTTCATTTCAGTGTACATAATCTTCTACTAGTATGGAAGGATGTTAATTTGACTTCCTTCTAATATTGATTTGCAACAGTCACGGGTAGCATGAAGAGCTGCCTGTAGCCGTTGCAAATATTGACAAAGTTTATCTCGGTCCCCAATAAGCATCCCAAAATGCTTCTCATAAGATTGGTAATACTTTGTGTCCCTTGAAATTGCACATTTTACTTGGGCAACTCCAACACAAGTAACCACAAACACAGCAGAATCAGTTCACTTCAACTTATAATATCTAGAAGCTATTATGGCTGACGATTATATATATACATATATTTTTTCATTCCCTTAAAACTTATAAAAACAAAAACAACGCTCGCTTTTAAAATTATTATGACCGAATTATATATGTAATATTTAATTTATGAAATGAAACAAGTTTGTTGTTGTGTTTTTAATAAAAGTTGAAATAGATTATTTTAAAAATATCAAAATTTTGTCATTCGCAGTTTTTTAACAACCAAAAGTTATTAAGTACGAAATCAAACAAATCAAAAGCAGTTAAATAACCGTACACTTGACAACAGTTCTGTCCTCCTTTTTCTTCGAAAAAAGAAAGAGTTGACAGATCTTTTGTCAAGCCATTAAAAGATTAAAATCTCGAATTGAGGAAGAGAAATGCATGCTGTTGAGATAAACCTTTTCTAATAATTTGCACAGTCACAAAAATTGACTGTCAAAAAAAAAGACATTTCAGTGTGGTTAGGTGAAAAGTTATTAATATCTAATATATAATAACTAATAATTAATATATAACTATTAATGTCAAAGCAAGGGCTCTAGGAAAGTTTACCAACTACAATTCACTGATGAGTTGCTTATCATGATTCATTTTTACAATGTAAAAATGCAAGTATCAACTAAAGATCTCTTAATAAAGCATTATCACATTATGTAATAAGTTAGTAATAGTTAAAAGGAATAGTATAAAATCAGTCTGTTTTTGTCCAATAGCTGTGCAAGCAAGCGTGAAAAAAACATTGGAATATTAAATGTAAAAATTTATCACTCTAAAGTTTTTTTGTCTTTTTTCCAAAAGACAAAAAAACTTTAGAGTGATAAATTTTTACATTTAATATTCCCAGGTACAGCAATGTGACCGTAACGTCCGCACTTTGACACCATTATTTTAAATACTTTTAATAGGCAACTTAACATTTTCGTAGATATTTTTGATTCATATGTAAATAAATGATTGCTAGTTGCTATATCATTTCTAAGAGGCCTTAGTTATTCCTGAAGCTATTAGGCTCAAGTTTACAACAAAATACCCGGCCTCCATGATAATTTTTTAGTTGTATAAGACGACATAAAAATGTCATCTGCCTTTATCAACTTTGGAGTCAAAGTCAGACTTATGCAAGTATTGTGTAAGTATTGGCATCAAGAAAATTGATAGAGTTCATCCATGGATGAACTCTACCTAGCCTCAAGATGCAAATACTTTGTTATAACGGGCCAAAAAAAAAAAAAGAAAGAAAGAGGGGTGGCTCATAGAAAATCTACCAGATTTCTGGAAATTATTCTCTATACTCCAAGTTTATGAGATTTATATCCACTTCATAACTCAAAGGTCTGTGTATCTCACAACACTGTCATTATCCGAAGTCATAACCGTCATTAGTCAAGTTACATCAAATAAATACAATAAAATTATTTAGAAACTTCGGCAACACTTTTTTCACATCTCGTGGTTTTTAATAGATAAATCATCGGCTATCAATTGTAGAATCGGCGAGTTTTTTTTTTCGAATTTACGGGAGAAAGACATTTTCACGAAATTCTGAAAATATCTGGCCATCACGCTCACATGACTTAGATTACTAGAGTGCATCAAAACGAAAGGTTACCCAACACGATATTAGATTTGATGAAATGCCTGTTTTCGACGGAGAAAAATTTTTTTTTTCCCTCTGGGCTAATAATTTTTGTATGTAATATTTAAATATTACATATAAAAATTATGGGCTAATAATTTTTGTATGTAATATTTAAATATTACATACAAAAGTTATTAGCCCAGAGGGAAGAAAAAAATTTTCCTCCGTCGAAAACAGGTATTTCATCAAATCTAATATCGTGTTCTTCTTTTATTAACAAAACAGTACAAGTATTGTTTTGTTAATAAAAGAAGAACAAAAGTAATAGAAAAACTGAAACTTGTAGTATATATACTAATGACAATAAATCACACAATGATACTAACATTGAATAATTTTTCCAATGATTCTTATATGACAGGAAAAAAAAAATAGTTATGAAAGGGTTGGCTAATAATTTTTTGACCCACTGTATTAATTTAGCCAAGAACGAGAAAACAAACGCGTTAGCACGCGGTTTTCAAATAAAAAAAACGCAGAAATGTTGTGAAAATACCGTGACGTAACAATATTTTAAACGCGTGGTATGTGAACATAGTGCACGAGGCTCCAAAACACCAAATCTATTAAAGCAAAAAGTCCTATTACTTAAATAACATGGGTAGACCAGGTACCATAGTCTTACAGCAATTTAATCTTATCCTAAATTTTTTAAATTGATTTATGACTTCAATACTAACTTTGTATAATTATCAAATATAAACCTCCCATTATTTTGTAGGATTTGGAGGAGGTGGTCGTGGAGGTGGTTTTGGTAGAGGTGGAGGAGGAAGAGGTGGAGGTGGTGATAGAGGAGGCAGAGGTGGTTTTGGTGGTAGAGGTGGTGGTGGTGGAAGAGGAAGAGGTAAAATTTCTTTAGCATTACCTATTGTTAACAATTCTAAAGTTTTCAGGTGCTATGAAAATAAAATGAAATTTAACTAGAGCTAATATGGTATCTTTTACTTTATTAATTTACTTATTCATTTTCTATTTCGTTGAAAAAAAGATTTTAGCTTTAAAAAAAGTAGTCTCTGGTAAATCAGGCAGAAATGAAACTTTTATAATACTTGTTGCTAAAGATTATTCAAGCAAATCTAAAAATTAGCAGCAAATAAAACTACAATAATAGTTAGGAGATGTAGGTGGCTAGCTTAAAACTTTTGTTTAAAAATGTTCTGCATTTTCTGTTAATATGGGTTTTTTTATTTTAGGAGGAGCAAGAGGTGGAAGAGGAGGTAAAGTGTATAATTTTTATTTGATATAGGTTAAAAATTGTATTGCCTGATAAACAGTTGTAAAAAAAAATGTCATAGTTCTCTCCACCATTTATTTGTTATCTTATATTTTATTATTTTACAATATTTTTTTTTTATGTTAAAATAAATACTTACCTAACTTTATGTTTTGTAAACAAGCCAGAGATTAACTTGTGTTTTTGTCTCTGGATTTCTTTTGCATAATTTCCTATTTACAGGATTATACATATAGTTTTTATTAGTTTTAACAAAAACTGACTTCATGTTATTATTCATGTTACTTCATATTCGAATTGATATAAATTAGGTATGCGTGGTGGAAAGAAAACTGTTATTGAACCACATCGCCATGAAGGTAAGTAATCCAATTTCTTTGATATGATAATAAAGCCAATAAAAAAGGTGTTTTAAAAGTTTAGGTTTTGTTTAGGTGTATTTATTGCAAGAGGCAAAGAGGATGCCTTAGTAACTTTAAATCTTGTAACCGGAAACACTGTCTATGGAGAGAAGAAAATTGCTATTGATGTAAGTATCATGTTGATAAACTTAAAGCATAACCTAATAGTATAAAAAAATCCAAAACAAAATTAAAAAATGTTTATGTTACAAACCTAGTTTACTACGATACAGGTAGTGACGAAAATAACAACAATGTTTAGAAACAGGTTGTAGTAATAGAAGAAATTGATTGTTCCTTTTTATTTATTTATTATTATTATTATTATTATTATTATTATTATTATTATTATTATTATTATTACTATTATTATTATTATTATTATTATTATTATTATTATTATTATTATTATTATTATTATTATTATTATTATTATTATTATTATTATTATTATTATTATTATACAAAGAATAATTTGTTGAAAATTAGCAAAAAATAAATCTCTTTCTGAGAACGGAAACCAAATGTGAAAAGATTTAGCTTTATTCCATGCTAAAATGCCATTTCCATAGAAAATAAAGAAAGTTGGAACATCTCTCAACACAATTTTCAAAGTCAAAAACTGTTTAAAAGAAAAAGGAAATGTAAAAAAGAAGCCTTCAGTTGTCACACTCAGGCTAGTCAGTGCTATCAAAAGATGGGTTGGAAGGAAAAACATCAGTTTATTAAGAAAGCTGACAAAAGACCTCAATGTGTCTCAAACAACAGTGAGAAGGGTTGTCAAAAAAAAAATTGTTACCATACTGAGTAATATTTCAACGACCAGACAGTGTTTCATTGACAAATAGAGTGCAAAGGATACCATCAGTTCAATCTTAAAACATCCTTCACTGGTAGGGTGGTCCTAAAATATGAAGGCATCAGAATGTTTCTCTCCAACCTACCATTGTGTGATGCTAGCTGCAGGGATGTTCTGGTAAAAATTTAAACAAGTTATGGGTGATTCCGTGTGAAAACATTCAGGGCATGCACCCTAAGTCTCAGATTTTGCTAATTTTTAAACCACTTACAGATTTTAGTAAATTTTAAACATCCTGAAAATTTTATCATCTAATTTCAATCGGTTCTTAAGATATAGCTATTTAAAGTTTGCCTCCAACCAACAAAAAACCGCCATTTTTAAAAATGGTTTTGGTCCTAGCTTCTGTTATATGTGTGTTGGAAAGCTGAAAATTTTGGGCCCACGAATCCAATGAAACAACTTAAAATATTTAAAAATGAACATAACACCTAAAATTTAAATGTTTACCACAATTTTACTGGGGCGAGTCGAACCACAAAAATGCCGATGTAGCTCGATTTTTTTTTTTTTTAATTTTTTTTAGAATTTGTCCTGAATAGTTAAGTTTTAGTTATTACAAAGAATTGGAGAGTGGTCATTTCTAAAACAGAAATAAAAACATGATCAAATCTACTTAAATTTAGTGCTTAAAAACAGGTATTTTGATAAATTAAACAAGAAAAAAAGGGTGTAATTTGACAGTTTTGTAACTGAAACTGTTTTGGCAACATCAAACTGTCCTTTAAGTTGTTGTTGACAAGCTGTTTCTGTTTTCTTTGTAATTTTATAGAATCTGATCCTAAAAATTATTATTTCAAAGGGGGAGATTATGTAAATGTAGATGTATATCACAAATTTTGTTGTTTTTTTCAGAGGTTGTATTAAATAGTTTGGTTGGAGTTACAAAGAATCAGATTGCAGACTTAAAACAGAAATAAAAACATCTTCAAATATACTTAAATTTATTACTTATAAAACATTAGTTTTAAATTTATCAAACTAAGACAAATAAACTTAAAAAAAAAAGGCTCCAAAACAAATAGAGCACTTGAAAAGAAGTTCAAGAAACAAAAGTAATATACAAAATTTAAAAATTAGAAACTCAAAAAAATTAAAATTTATTAGTTATAGTGTTATAATCATTCACATCAATGTTATATGTTCACCCTGATTTTGTTGTTGGGACTTAGATTACTGCAATTAAACTTGACAATGGTACCCAACAGATATCATCCATCTGTGACCAAATGAAGTTTTGAAAAAGACTATGAGGGTGCATAAACTTAATTTGAATATCATTTGTAGTAATATCTATTTCTGTAATCATTACTATTCACCAAAAGGAATCGTACTAGCATGCAACAAAATTATTTAGATTTAGTACAATTGCAACATCAGACATTACCGCTTTTGACAATATAAATCTGTCAACACATTGATGTTCGCTTGTTCTTTTAAAACTAGTTTCAAATTTTGAAATGGGTATGTAGTGATGATAACGTCTGGTACCTGGAACAGTTTTTCCTGTTTCAAAATGCTCCTTTAGTTGCTGTCGCCTTGAACTAACTGTTTCTTTGGTAATTTTATAAAATATGATTGTGTTTATATTGGTGATGCAAAACTCAAACATATCATCAACTGTCAATATTTGGTTTTCTAATGATCTTTGCAAACTTGCATTTGCTGTTATTCTTTTAACGGTACACCTGTCATCACAAGTGGATTTTCCATGGCTTTCCAAAATTTTCAGGATGTTCATAATTTTTTAAAATCTGTAAGTGGTTTAAAAATCAGCAAAATCTGAGACTAAAAGTTGCATTTTCAAAAAAAGTTGGATGTTTTCACATGGAATTACCCTTATATTAATATTTAGGACTTGCTCTGTGCTACCAAAGTTTTAGTGATTTTACCATTAGCAAGTTGACAATTTTTAAAGATGTCAACAAGACTGAAGAGCAAACATTTGCAAACAAACCATTTGTTTTGAAAATGTACTATTAATAAACAGTAATTTGCATATAACATGATACTTTATTACCAACTCGGTCTTAACCAGGACCAGTAAAATCGCCAATTTCCCGTCCCAATTCAAGACCAGTGGCACTGCTGGGTCAAACAATCTCTTGATTTCTAAAGTGCTTTTTTCAATTCACAGTGCTTCTTTCTTGCTCTTCTGATAGCACTGCGACTAATGACTAGCTCATCCACATCTTGTGGCAGTTGCCCAGTTGATGCAATGGCAGAAAATATGTGAGCTGCTTTTCTGTCACTGGTGTTGTTCCAATTGAGTGCTGCAGCAACTTCTGCAGTAACCACATCCACAGTCCCTCTAGCTGTCAGTTTCTGGAACTTTGATTTTGAGGGTCCTGCTTCACACTCTGGTGGAATGGTGATTTTGCTGTCAGTATCACTTTCAGTGTCAGACAATAAGTCATCGTCACCAGAATCAACAACTATATCAGCTGCTGCTGCCACTGTGGTTAATTTCAGTGCATAATTTGCTGCAGCAGCCTTCCTCTTCACTGCATGCTCTTCCTTAAGTGTGAGCGATCTGTCAACTCTAACTAACTTTCCTCTGCGACCTTATTCTCAGTGTGCCTCCAGAAACAAACGATGATCTTCAATCTTTATTAGAGATCAGGCATTGCGGTGAGCAATGTGAAACAAGTTGTCCAGGCTGGAATGAAATGCATGTTGGTTTTACATATTCGTAGGAGTCTTGCAATTGATACACTTTTTCAGTCCCTGCCACTTTGCATGCAGTTTTCTTATGTGCTCAATGATATGTGCTGAGGCCTTGGTTGATATTCTTGCCATCTCCCATATTGGTAGAAGCATAGATGATGTCTTGTCAATGCTGACCTTCAAGCTCATCTTCTCACCAATGTAGTAGTGGAATAACACTTTCAAGGCTTTACCTCGAAATGGAATTTTTGATGTTTTGAAATGCTCATTAGTGCATCCAACCAACCAGACTAATGTCCTGGCACAAGTACCTTTGAAATGTCATTATTAGTTCTGAAACAGATATAACACATAAAGAATACTCTTTAAAATTCTCAAAGCTTGCAGATTGCAGACTTATAAAGTTTTAATATTTTAGAAACAACCAAACTATCATTTAAATTGCAAAATATGCAGTTAACATCTTTAAAATGGCTGACAACAGTTAAAGAATATAAACAAGAACATGATTTAATAATGTGATTTAAGTTAAATAAGTAAGAAAATTTTATAAATAAAAACTGTAAAAAATTTCAATAAATATATAATATTTTTGTAAAACACAAATATTTACAGATTTTTTACTGGATTGAGCAAGTCCTAAATATTGTTCTATCTTCAAAATGTTTTGTATTTGGGATCTCTACATCACCATGTCACCAAATGGTGGGTTGGAGGAAGAAAAGTAAACAAAAATTTTCCATTATGTATGGGACCACCCTATTCACTGGCTATGGTTTTTGGTCTTCTGGAAAAAAGATACTACCTGTTTTTCCTAAGACAGGCTTGAGGATGTGGGCTGAAGAGTATTTTGAGCAAATATTGAAGGCTTGTGTCCTACTTTTGATTTTTGTAACCCTGACCCACAAGAAGTTCTTTTTGTTCAAAATGGCATTCCCTGTCACATGTTAAAGACTGCAAATCTGGCTGGCTGTGGTCTAAGCATATCTGGCCATCAACTTTAGTCTGATTTGAAGCCCCTTTATTTCTCAGTATGGGTTTAAATTGAAAACAGGGCTTGTGATTAGCACCATCCTAACATTAGCACCCTCGAGGCTGTCATCACCAAGCAGTGGGCTAAAATGAGGGAGCCATATCAAGGCTGTGTACTCAAAGTTCTGGTCCAGGACTGCAGCTGATAGTGGCTGCATTAACCCTTTTGCTTTAGTTTTTTCTTGAAAGAATTTTATTTGGCAGAAGATTTTGAAAACAACCAAGAAATCTAAAAAAAAAAATAATAAAGTTTTTTGTTTTGTTTTCTTTTTTAACCCTTAATTATTAATTGGTTATTGATAACTGGTTAACAACAACTTAAATTTTATGATTATATTTCAGTTTTATTACTTCTTTTTTTTTTCCAAATAGTTATTTTAATGGACTTAAGTTTAAAAGCTTTTTTAAATATATGTAGAATGAAGAAAATGGTACTAAAACTGAGTACCGAGTTTGGAATCCATTTAGATCGAAATTGGCTGCTGCAATTCTGGGTGGTGTAGAAAAAATACACATGAAACCTGGTTCTAAAGTTTTGTATTTGGGAGCTGCTTCAGGAACTACTGTTTCACATGTATCAGATCTTGTAGGTCCAGTAAGTAAAGTTTTTTTTAAGAAATTTTTAATTGTTAATTTGTTATTGTTATAATTATCACTTGATTTGTTTAAGTTAAAAAATTTTTGCTGTGTATTTTTACTTGTAAAATGTCTTCTTATAGGAAGGCTTGGTATATGCTGTTGAATTTTCCCATCGTTCAGGACGTGATTTATTAAATGTTGCTAAACAACGTACAAACATTATTCCAATAATAGAAGATGCTCGTCATCCTCATAAATATCGAATGCTTGTTGGTTAGTTATATTTTGTGTTTCTCAGAAATTACAAATATCATTATTCCAAGTTGCATTATTTGTCAGTTAATAAATAGCAAAAATGTCAGTGTAAAAAAAACCAGTGCAAAAATATTTCACTCATGGTTAAAATCAACCAAAAAAATCAGAAGGAAAAAAGGTTTATTGAAATATTTACTAGATTCAACTTTTAGGACAATGTGTGTGTGTCTGTGTGTATAAAAGCTTAATTGCACAGAGCTCTGTCAAAAATACTTTGTAATTCTAACAACCTTCTTTATGTATGGTAAATATTTTTGGTGTTTCAAACGCATCATACAGTTTTACCAACTTAAATTTTATTTTTAAAAACCTTAAAGTAAGCAATCAAGGAAAGTAGAATGAAACTGACTTCTAATTTTGGATTAGTTTTATTGTGTGCTCATATTGTGTTGTTAATGATAAGATTACTGAGGGGTTTTTTCTCACATTATTTGTGATTTTTGGTATCATCCTTATATACAATTTTGACTTTACTTGTACAGGCATGGTAGATACTATATTTGCAGATGTTGCTCAACCAGATCAAGCTCGTATTGTAGCTATTAATGCCCATAACTTCCTAAAAAATAATGGTCATTTTGTTATATCTATTAAGGTGGTTAATTATTTATTTTTTCTTTTAAATAGTTCTTTGTTTATATATTATGTACATATATGATACTATATACAGATATGATATATAAGCTGATATATATAAATATAGTATATTAAGACATACATAAAGGTTGTATTATTATAATAGTTATTTAAATACTTATCTAAACTTTTAAATAGGCTAATTGCATAGACTCCACTGCTGCTCCGGCTGCTGTTTTTGCTGGAGAAGTGAAAAAACTTCAATCAGAAAAACTCAAACCTCAAGAACAAATAACTCTTGAGCCCTATGAAAGAGACCATGCTGTTGTTGTAGGAACATATAGGTTAGTAATAGTATAAAATGTTTTCTTTACCTAAATTCTTTAATGTTCTGGAAAATTTGAAGTCTGGTGTACTGTTTAAAAAAGTAATGATTACTGTAAAAAAAAAATCTTTGGAAAATAGCACAATTACATTAGGGTCATTCCATGCAAATTTTTTATATATGGTTTCTCATGGCCAAGCTCAGATTTAGCCGACACTTTAGTTTTGCTACTAATTTCAGATCAATATCTAATGCAGTTGTATGGTTCTGAGAAAACACTATTTAAATGATGAGTTGTTTTTGCATAAAATTTTTCTCAATCAAAATCTTTTAAACAATCTTGTTTTATTCTTAAACTTTCTTTAAGATATTTAATGCTATGGAATACTTTTAGAAAAACAAAAAGTTCAAAATCTGATTTTTGATTTTTTTTTTTTCCATAATGGTTGATTTTTTTGTAATTGAATTGAAAATTTCTGTCTTATAAAACTTGATTTTAAAAACTAGATTAAAAAATGTTGCAAATCAAAATGGATGTTTATTTAGTTATTGTAAATAAATATTCAAGAAAAATTTAGTTAATTAGAGAGTTTCTTTCAAAAGTTTTAAGTCATCGAAGTGAGCCAGAGTAAGATTTTTTAAAAATTGATCCCTGATTCAAAGCATATGTTACTTAAGGTGGCATAAATACAAACCAAAGTGTTTATTAATAAAAACCAAAAAAATTACCAAATGCTTTTAGTTTAGATGATCTTTTAAAAGATATCTTTTAAACTATCTTTTGATTTATAAAATCAAAAAATAGTCTCAAAAAGTAAGGTAAATGAACAGTAAAAAGATTAAAGTTCTTTGTTCATCTTTTCAATACTCAGAAATTGTAACAAAAGAAATAATTCTATTGAATACAATTATTTGTTATAAAATAAAAGATATTGATTTTTTTTTTCTTTCTAAAATGATGTTTATATTGAAGTAACATTGACAAAGTTCAAACTTAGTGTGTAAAAACTTCTCTCCAGACTCAATTTAAGTTTGTGAATAATGTCCTCTTAAGTTAATCAATTGTATATTTTTATATTTTTTTCATCGGCTCTTATTCATTCTCTAACATTTGGAATATAAGAGAATGGAAGCTACTTAGGTTGTTAGGAAAGTTTGTAGAACTCCCCAATAAAAAAAAAAATTACAACAATTCACCACCAAAATTACAACAATTCACCACATCTAAACCAAGCTGGAATTACAACAATTCACCACCCACCATACTCACCTGAGTATGGTGGGTGGTGAATTGTTGTAGTTCCAGCTTGGTTTAGACAATTTGTGACGGTTTCAGTCACATGGAGTCAAGTGTTATCATGGAGAAATTTGAAATTTTGAGTGCCTGTTTTAGGTCTTTGCTTATTTATTTCGCATATAAGAGGTTTCAAACAATTTTTTACATAACGTTCGCTAGTAATGGTGTCTCCCTTTTCAACATAACCCAAATGAACAACACCTGTTGTTTTAAAGAAGATGTAGAACATGTTTTTCGGCTGAAACCTGTCACATCTTACTATAGTTTTTGGACTTTTACCTTCACCGACCCAACTAGCGTTAACCGACTTGTGATAATATCACATAGTCTCCATGGGCCGTTTCTGAAAAGGGCTAAATTTTCCTTACATGCCTCAACTCTATTCTTGCGATTTTGATCGGTTAACTCGTGGGGTATCCAATGTGATGTTAGTTTTCTTTTTTTAAGTGCGTTGTGAATAATTTCGTTGATTGTAAAATGATTAATCAATGTCAGGGCTTCAATTATATCATGTGTTGCATGCGGATTTTCTTCAATAATGGCTCACACACGTTCAATATTCTCAGCTGTATACATGGTTTGAGGGTGCCCTGAGTGAGGATCATCTTCAAGACTCTCTACCATCTTTAAATAAAGTAGCCCACTTGGCAACTATTATATTTTGGAACTTGGTCACCATGAACTAAAACTAACTCATCGGTTATGGCTTGTGCTGAAACTCCATGTAGAGCACATGTTTTAATATATGCTCAATATCCAAATTTTTCCATTTTTAAATTTTTTCTTTTAAACGTATATAATAAAATTTAAATAACTTATTTAATAAACATTCAAAGTACTTAAATGTTCATAACTAAACACAGTTTAAAATGATATATAAATATTTAATTATTTCCTGTCTCATTGTATCTTTATAGATGAAGTTCTACGAACTTTCCTAACGACCTAAGTATATTTATAAAATATTTCATAAAGTATAAAAAATTTAAAGTACTGATATATCTATCTAAAAAATAGTTATATAAGTATTAAGTATTTTTTAGATAGATATATCAGTATTTAGGGATTGTAAGATATTGTAGAAGATACATTGTCTCTCTTCCATTGGTATTCATTATACAAAATTATTTGCAATAATAAAATAAACAGTTGTTCTAATATGACTAGAGAGTAATTGCTATCAATATAAAGTCAAAAAAGAATTTTGGTGCTAAGAAATTTCTTTTTTTTTTTGAACAATAATCAAAATCAAAAGTCAACAATCAAACATCTTCAAGATGAAAAGCTGTAAAAAGAGAGCAGTTCAACAAGTATTGAAGCATACTGATACTGCTAAAGATGAGTACTAGAAGAATTCAGGTCCACAACTATGTGTGTTAACCAGTAAACAGCTGAAAAAAATTCAAGAACCATTATATTCGCAAACCTTACACAAGTGAAAATTTAAAAGCCTGTAAATTCAAAATTTTGTAAACTAGTGTGATGAATGAAAATAATAAACTGAGAAGGTATTTATTCCAAAATATACAAAAGATAAAAAAGAAAGGGCTGAAAGATCACTTACAAGATTGTATAAATAATTTGTTTTATCTGGTAGTGAAAAGTTCTTTTTTATGGATGATGAAACTTACTGTCCAGCTTATTCATCTTAGGTACCATGTAATGAATACTAAAATACTGTCAGTGTTGTAAGGTTGATATTGCTGCTAAAACTAAGTAGAGGTTTGGTGTTGTAGCACCTTTGAAAGAAGTTTTCAACCACCATTCAAGTAAACAATCATTATACCTAGTACAGTTTTAGCCTGGAAAGGTGCATGAGCAACTTTTCCAAACAATGTTCTTTGACAAGCATTTTTTAAACAAACTCTTCATTAAGCATTGCTTCACACAGTTTAACAAAGACAAATATTTTTTAGTTTGTGAAATGAGCATTTTGATGCTTCACACAGTTTTTAATTTTTCTCAAAATATTGGGAAACAACTCTCAACGAATAAAAATCTTTCATTTTGGATCTTTTTAATGTAGATATGAAAGTGTTTAGTATAGAAGGATGATGATGATCTGTACAAGTGATCATATAGATTCAATCTCGAGTTAGCTGAAGTCCAAAAATAACTTGGTCCATCTGGTTATCTAACTACTTTTTAATTATTCCAAAATCCAGTTTTGTAGTAGTTTAGAGATTGGAAAGATGTTATTATGAAGCACAAGGTTTAATTGCACAAGTGATTTCAGGATAATCAATGAAATGTTAAGACTATGTAAAATCCAGTTTTGTAGTTTTGTAGAGATTGGAAAGATGTTATTAAGGATTCACAAGTCTTAATTGCACAAGTATTTTCAGGATAATCAATGAAATGTTAAGACTATGTAAATATTTTCGTAGAGAAACCCTTTTACATGATGCAAAAAAATATATTATTGTAAAATAATAACCTTCCAAGTCATTGGTATTGCAAATGATAGATTAATGCATACCTTTTAGTAACAATCTCAATATGAACCACACTTATTGTCTCCCATTAGCCATGTATAACACTTTCTTTTACCTTTCTTCCTCCAATTCATTCTGCTACATTAGTTATGAGTTCATTCTTAAATGAACTTACCACTAATGTAACAGAATGAATTGGAATTTTTAATACATCCAAGAGAAATCCTTGGTAAAATGAGTTGTTGCACGGTGTTATATGTTAGGTGCATATGTAGCTGTTACAAAAGCACTAGTAAAAGTATTCTAAAGTGTTAAAGGATTTAGTGCATAGGTGCTCTTAGAGTCTTTAGTTTGGGCAGAGGCAGCACTAGGTGATACATAATTGACAAGAAGACACTCTGATTTACTTAGTCTGATCAATGAATTAGGAAATTTGAAAATTTGATGAAATAAAATGTTGCAATGCATCGCGACCGTTGCATGGTATCGAAATACCACTAAGTGTTAATGAAATTGTAACTATTTGAAAGTGCTTTTTAAAAGGTCAACGCAAAAATTAATTGAAAAAAACAAAAAACAAACTCAATCTCAGATTATTGTAAAGTTCCCAGCTTTAGGAGTTTTGTTTCTAAATATTTGTTTATTACTTTCGTGTTTTTCGTTTACAGAGCGCCACCAAAGAAGAAGGAATGAAGATCTCTAAGTTCAGCTTTCAATCCGTTTAAAGAATTCGTTCGTTTTAAAGATATCTTTTACTATGAAAACGAATTGTTTTATAGAAAATATTTTAGATATTTTATATTGGGGAATTCTTTATAGATGAGGAAAATACTTGGATACAGGTGGTTTTACATTGTTTACGCATTTCTCTACGCCCACTCACTTCACATCTAAGTAATGGTTGTATATCACCTTTTTACTCCTTTTTTACGGATAAGGAACATACTTATATCTTTTATAACGTTCTAAGAACTCGTTTTATTTCACTTGTAGTGTATTCAATCTACAACTATTTCTGATTTTTACATCGTTGAACTGTAGTTGTTTTTTAATGATCCAAATATTGCGAACTGAAAGTGTTTTTTTTTGTTGTTGTTGTTGTGTTTTGAATTATTGCCTTTAAAGTTTATTTTTGAAATACTGGTGCAACTACATTTCTATTCAGTAAGGGTACCAAAAGGTCCCGTAATATTATCAGTCTGTCACCAACGCGATTGCATCTCCCTTTGATAGAGTTTCATAGTAAGATGTCTGAGCTATCTGGTTTATTTTTAATCCACTTGGACCTTACAAACGCAAACATACAAACGCAAGTTGGTTAGGAGTGTTAAGTACATGGAAGATTTTTGGTCCAAAATATGAGGCGGTATTCTTAGAGATGCTTCCAGAATTTCGTATCTTATCAACATAATTCTTTGTCTATGTAATCTGCCCTGTATGCAGCCAGGAAGGATTAAAGTCTATATCTCCGTACTAGTTACTAGTTAACAAGATGATTTAGTGTTGTGTATCACTGGTAAAATGACAAAGTTGTACAAGGATCATTAAAAAAGGAAATTTCCAAAAAATTGGAGTTGGTTTTATTTTTAGTGTGCAAAGAGACATTAAAGCAAGGACTGCAACAAATTTCTTATCAAGTTAAAAACCTTAGACTTAAATTGTATGAGCAATCAAGTTGCACTCAGGTTTTCATATCAATGTTTCGTATAAATAGAGATGTTACAAAAGCAAGTCCTTACAAATAGTGATTCACTAATAAATAGCAATAATGTAGATAAGGCAGAAAAGATAAAAGAAAAATAAGAATTTATATAGCAACACCTATAAAATAGATTATTAAAAGAGAAGATATACAGTGCTTCCAGAAAGTATTAGCGCACTCATTTTTTTTACCTAAGTGAACTTCAAATGAGTGTAATTCGAAAACAATAAAAGGCTGATTGATAATTTTTTTTTAACTTATAAAATAAAGCAGAATTACTAATTGTCAAATATATAAAAGATATTTCTTTATTATTATCTTGAATTTAATTAGTATACAATAAGAGTGATAAAAACAATATTAAAAAAGTGTGCAAAAGTATTAGCGCACTTACAGTTTTTCAAAGATTCTAAGAAAGTTTAACCCTTTAGCGCCCGTGTAGCAGATCTGCTACATAACTTCAGAAACCTTTTATGGCCATCCTGTCAACACAGTGATCTCAAAAACACCTTTTGTAGCATATTTACAACATATTTTTGTTGATCTGATTTAGCTAGGTTAATATAATTAGATAATCAAGACTTAAAAACACATCAAAATTGTCTTTTTAAAAATCGGATGATTGCTGTCAGACAAGGTATTTTCAAAGAGAGTTTTTTCCTGTTTTTTTACGAATATTAAAGCTTATTTGTTTATTTTATTTTAAATTAATAACACATGTAAGTTTTAGAAGTATTTAAGAGAGTTTCCTCTTTTTGAAACTATCACAAAATGCTATCTGAATTTATATGTATCACATATGCTACAATGACAAAATTGGGTTTGCTAGTGAAATTTTAAAATTTTATTTTTTAATTCATAATCTAGGCCCTAAAACAATTGCTTTTTGAAGTTTTTGGAGTTTTTTGAAAATTTTAAGCCCTGGTGGGCGCTAAAGGGTTAATATTTTATGTGACTTTGCGTTTAAGGCATGCCAAGACTCTACGCGGCATAGAACCTTTAAGTTTTCTGATTAATTCTTGTGGCACGGTATTCCACAACTCTTGCATTTGCGGTTTGAGCTGCACCAAGTTAGTGGGCTTGCTTTTTTATAATTTGCAGTCTATCCAACTCCAAAGATTCTCAATAGGATTTAAATCAGGTGAGCGAGCGGGCCAAGGCATTAGGTTCAACCGTTTTTTTTCATGTATTGCTTTATTAAGCGTACTGTGTGGCGAGGAGCTTTATCTTGTTGAAATTTCCAGGTGGAGTCAGCCTTGAAAACGTCCATTGATGGCTTTGAATAATCTTCTAATATCTCTCTATATCGATGTTGATTAAGGCGATCAGTATTAAGATACGCAGTCCATTGCTAGATCCAGCAATGCAGCCTCAAATGCCAATTGAACCTCCTCCTCCTTGAACTCTTGACATGATAAAACGAGGATCATATTTTTCGTTTTTGTATCTCCTCACGACAACCCTTTTCTTGCGATTAATAAGTTCAAAATTTGACTCGTCCGAGAAAATTACTTTTCTCCATTGCTCTACAGTCCATGCAGCTCTCTCTTTGAACCATTTTCTTCGCTTGAGATGGTCTTTGATACTTAATAGTGGCTTCTTTGTTGCAAGGTATGAATTGAGATGTTTTTTCTTCATAAGCTTGCTAATTGTTGATCGGCTAACTTGATGTGCACCCAACGCTGTATTCAGGTCTGAGGCGATTTCGGCTATGCTCATGTTTGGGTTGCGTCTAGCGAGCATAATTGCTTCATTTTCATCCCTTTCTGACATTTTTTTGGGACGACCAGAGCGACTTTTGTCTTTGACTGTTCAAAACTCATTAAAATTTTTGAGCGTTGTTCTAACGCTGCATTTACTGATTTCAAGTTGACGTCCGATTTGTCAATTGCTGAGACCACTTTTGTTCAGGCCAACAACTTGCCACTTTGTTTAAATTGATATGCTGCTTTGTTTAATTGCAATTTCAAATGATTTTCCGCCACTTCAATTTATTCCTCTTACATTTTTTATTAACCATTATTAATCAGCAGAGAGTTTTTAACAAAAATTAACCAAAAAAGCCTTTATCAAAGGAATTAAACGAGTGTGCAAATACATTTTAAATGAGTGCGCTAATACTTTTGCACGCTTAATTTCAGACATTTTTCCGAGTAGTTATAAAACATCTAATTAACTCATAAAAAAAAACCAGCAGGTTGACAATATTTGACATTATAATTAAATTTAATTGGTTTTATCTTTCATTAAAAAAAAAACTAGTTCAAAATTAAAATTACTTTACAGTTTATATTCATTTAAAGTTGTCTGTAATAAAAAAAATTACGAGTGCGCTAATTTCTGGACTGTACTGTAGGTCAAATAATTAACATAATGTACCATATTAAATAAAAAACATACATCTAAAAATGTATAGTATACATATTAAGTTTGATATTATTTGTTAATATACATATAATATAATGTATTCTTAATATGCATATGTAAACATACACGCACTTATACAAAAATAAAAAATGTAAACAAAAAAACTGTTATGAGGTAAAGAATGAAGTAAAGTGTAACTTTCAATAGAACTGATGGAGTGACTTTAAGAACAGATTCTTGGACCTAAGGATAAAATCTGTTTTTAGGATATTTGGAAGAGTTTTAAAAGGCTGATCTTAGGTTATCCCCATACGTTGTCCTATTAAAAAAATGTTAAGAAACATAGAAACGTTTGTCCAATTAAAGCCATGTAAAGAAGCATCAATGATATATTATATATACTAGATGTCTAACTTGCGGGATTTTATTAGACGAAAAGTGAAGCCGCTTTTTTGTTTAGAAATTGAATCCGCCATTTGTAATAAGGGCAAAAGCTATATCCGACGTGCGAAATAAAAGTTTAAAATGCATGTTTTTGCCCGAATTAGAAATGGCTTCCACGGCTTCACTTTTCGGATCGAAGTTAGACATCTAGTATATATAATATATCATTGAGAAGCATAGGGATTTGTCGTATATTTTTGTACTTTCAATTTAAGATTAGATCACTTTCCATAAATTTTGAGACCTATGTTTTTATACGATTCTTAATCAGTATAAAATTCTCTATTAAAATCAGTCATAAAAAGGGAGGGGGGGGGGTTCGAAAGCCGAGTAGCCATACACGTCACATTTTGTTTCAGCCTCGTTGTAATTTCAGCCTCTTGTCTTTTTATATTACGTGAAACTTGTTTCCAATATTGCAGTTATTTAAACAACCTTAAGATAAATTAAATATAATATTTTTACCCTTAAGTCATAAATTTAATTCATTGTAATTAAATAAAAGGTAAAATATTACAAAATTTATAGTAAGCTGCAATTTTTATAATAGGCCACTATTTATAGAAGATTAAGTTATTTGAGTATGCTATGACGTCAGTGACGTCATAGCTCCTTGGCATTAGTTAAACTTATTTTAAATCAATCGACTTGCTTAAAATTACACAACTTATGAGGAACAAACGCCTTGCTTGAAATTTGTAATAAACAGAGATTTTGAGGAAAGAATTTAAGCATTTTTTCCATTTCATCAAAGATGTTTTACTTAATTTGTGAAGCTTTTCTGCTCAAAATGTTTGGGGAGCGCATTGTGGACTTACCTAAAAAATATTATCATCAAGACTACTGCATTATTTCGTTATTTATTACAACAAATAACTCCCCGAAGACTGATTGTCCATCTTCAGAATTAAATTATGACGTTATTAAATACATAAATTTTTGCATGCTTTTTACAATCCACCAATCACCATCCAAGAAACTTGAGTTAAAATGAAACTTGGATTATTAGTTATTTGCATGAAATAAGCGTTCAGTGAGGACAAGTTCGTATCTTTGAATTTTTTATCTATTTTTAAAAAGCGAACGATGCAATCGGAAGGTGAAGTCAATAAACCTTTTGTAAGTTACTATCATTATTTTTATTATTATTCTAATTTCATAGCTTCTTTTAATATGATTTACTTTTTATATTATAAACCTAGTTTTACAACTATAAAGTATATAATGATTTTTGCGAAAAATTTTTTTTCCATAAGGTTCAAAAATATTTTTTATAGTCAGCAGATATAAAGTTTGGGAGTAATTGTGGAAGTTCAAAAGAAAAGCAAGAAAAACCGCAACCTAACTTTATTGGACCAAATGCAAAAAAAACGATTATCAAAGTAGATTTAAACAAAACTCCCGAAGAACAACCACTGCCTTTACATAACCGCTGGCATCCAGATATTCCACCTATTGCGTCTGTAAACCCTGGTGAAATATTTAGAGTTGAATGTTTGGATTGGACAGGAGGTCAGATTAAAAATAACGATAGTGCTAAAGACGTTGAGTTAGTTGATCTAACGCGCGTCCATTATCTCAGTGGCCCTATTGAAGTCCAAGGTGCAGAACCAGGCGATCTTTTAGTTGTTGATATTCTCGACATAGGTCCTCTTCCAGGTTCAGAATGGGGGTTTACTGGAATTTTTTCTAAAGAAAATGGTGGAGGGTTTTTAACAGATTATTACCCAAATGCTTCTAAAGCAATCTGGGACTTTGAAGGAAGATATGCAGTCTCCCGGCATATTCCTGGTGTTAGATTTATAGGTCATATTCACCCTGGGTTAATAGGATGTGCACCATCTCATGATCTTCTGGCGGAATGGAATAAAAGAGAGAAAGAACTATTTGAAACTAATCCAGAGCGTATTCCTCCATTAGCTAATCTTCCAAATCCAAATGGTGCGCTTGTCGGCAAACTTAACGGTGATATTGCCGAAAAAGTAGCTAGAGTTGGAGCTCGAACTGTACCTCCTCGTGAACATGGAGGAAACTGTGATATCAAAAATTTGTCTTTAGGATCTTGTATATACCTTCCAGTATATATCAAAGGAGCTAACCTTTCTGTAGGAGATATTCACTTCTCACAGGGAGATGGTGAAATATCGTTTTGTGGTGCAATTGAGATGGCCGGCTGGATTGATCTTCGTGTTAATATTATTCCAGGTGGAATGAGAAAAAATAACATTTTAAATCCAATTTTCTTAACCGGCCCATTAAACCCAGGGTATTCCGATTATTTAGTTTTTGAAGGTATCAGTGTTGATGAGAATGGAAAACAACACTATCTAGACGCACATATTGCATACAAGCAAGCTTGTTTAAATGCAATTAATTACCTAAAAAACTTTGGGTTTACGGGAGAGCAAGCTTATATGCTGTTAAGCGCTGCACCAGTTGAAGGACGTTTAAGCGGAATGGTGGACGTTCCTAATGCTTGTTGTACGCTCGCAATTCCCACCCAAATTTTTCAAGTTGATATTCGTCCTAAGTAACAATGCATGGCATTTAAATGATGTAATTCATTATAAAACATGAATCAACGACTTTGAATAAACTCAAACTCAGATTTAAATGGAATATTTTTTTTGTTATTCTTGGTTGGATATTGTTTTCGTTATCTACTTAATTTCTAACTACGTAACAAGACGTTCCTGCGTAATTAACACGTCATAAACGGTCGAAAAACAGCTGCAGCTTAAAAGTTTGTGAATTTGTAATGAGTTATTGCTATTCAACAAACTTTTTAAACATTGTTAAAAGTATAACTGATTAAAGTCGATAATTTTTAAGATTTTTTAAAGAAGAGTGTTTAAATCGAATAAAGTAAAAGTTATAAACTCATAGAGTTTCAAATGATTTCAATTTCAACCCACTTCTAAACTTAGATAATTAACCCACTTGTGAATGCCAACTGATACAACTTGCAGTTCATTTACAACCTAAAAAATTTATTTGTTTGCACTAGCCTATTAGCCATTTGCATTAATTAGACCCCTAGTCCGTGTTTGGACTGAGAGGGCTAAAGCGCATTTTTAAGATTATGAGTCAGCTAAGCCATTCTTTTTTATTGCATACTTGTTGTAAAGTTAGTCTATAGCCTCGTGCCTATTCATCATCCTGTACATGAGAAATTTATCAACTGGTATCCCCCGTTAGCTTCGCCAAAAGTACACTTAAACCTTTCATTTAAAGTCATTTAAAACAATGAATTAATACTTTCATGAAAAGTATGCGACTCTTAGATTACATTCTACTGCAACCGCATGCTTTTGCTCTTTGATAATTTAGTATAGCCGTCCCATATATATTAGTTTATTTGAAGAGTAGTTAGTACTGTTACATACATGTTGTTTTTTTTTCAATATGGTAGATTTGTATGCCGACATTTTGGAAAAACAAAGCACAATTTAATTAGAATTAAGGAGTTAAGATCTGGGGTACGGGGACTTCTCGTCGCCATAGAGCTGCAGTTATATGCTAATCAGCTTAATTATTAAAATACAATAAACTAATTGATTATTAAATAGAAATAACTGGACCCACAAGCAAGTTAAAAAACAACTAGTCAAACAACTGTATGAAGAAAGAGATAATCGAGTAAAAAAAAGACGTACAATAACCAATTCATTTAACTTAAAATTTATCAAACGATCTAGTACCAAAAGGTGTCGAGTAAAATTAAGATTGTTCTTTCATCTAATTTTTATAAAGAAATTTTTTTAGTTACACCCGGTATATTACCTTTTACAACCGGTACATCACTTTTTTCAACCGGTACATCTCTATTTGTTGCTTTTTTCTGTTTAGTTTCCAAGCTTTTTGATTTAATTTAAATTACGTTTTTAATTTCATTTAAATTTCAAAATAGCATTTTAAAGTAAGTATCAGTAAATATATAAGGCATGTTCTATACAATTAGATATCTATATAAAACAAGCGTAAACCTGTCACAGTTGTAAAAAAAGGATTTAACCTTGATGCTAGGACCTAAAAAAAAAAACTTTTTATGACTTTTTTTTGACTTTTTTTTTAACAGAAACTTTTATATCATCAAGGTTGTCAACTTTTACTTATTGCTGTTGTTGTTCTTTTCTCTTTTGGATAAATTTGTTAAAATTAAATTTGTTTTTGTTTTTTTTCTTAAATTTGTTTTGTTTCTTCAAAGAAACCAACATCCAATTAGAAAATTATTTCTCACTTACAAACAAATTTTTAAAGTAATAAAAATAAACTTTATTTGATGGTAAAATTATGAAAATATCTTAAATGAATATTAGAAACTTCTACAGCAGTAAAAAGATGCCTGGTCATCTAATTAGTGACGCAAATGAATGGATTAACGAGATTCCCATTGTCCCCATCAACTATCTAGTGAAAGCCAAGGAAACGGGCTCGACAAAATCAGCAATGAAAGAAGACCCTGTTGAGTTTTACTCTAGTTTGACTCTCTTTCTCTATGTATGTATGTATGTATGTATGTATGTATGTATGTATGTATGTATGTATGTATGTATGTATGTATGTATGTATGTATGTATGTATGTATGTATGTATGTATGTATGTATGTATGTATGTATGTATGTATGTATGTATGTATGTATGTATGTATGTATGTATGTATGTATGTATGTATGTATGTATGTATGTATGTATGTATGTATGTATGTATGTATGTATGTATGTATGTATGTATGTATGTATGTATGTATGTATGTATGTATGTATGTATGTATGTATGTATGTATGTATGTATGTATGTATGTATGTATGTATGTATGTATGTATGTATGTATGTATGTATGTATGTATGTATGTATGTATGTAGGAATAGTTAAATGCTTATGTTTCTTAACGAAAAATTATTTTTCTCGTCTTTTAAAATACATTTTATATTTAGAAAAGAAGCATGAAAATTTTTTCTTAATATTTATTATAATTCGTGGAATTTTGGGTTAAAGTAAATTTTTTAATGTTCTTTTATGAACCAAAACATTTCCTGACAATCATTCAATTATATAATACTTATAAATTTGTTAATAAATATGTACTTATAATATATGTTTACAATATAAAATGAAACGGTTCGCTTCATTCAAGATCTCAATTCATCAAAAAGCACTAATACTTAAATATTTAATTTTAAAAAAAAATTTTTTAATTTAACTGTCTTCAAAAATTGTTGAAACCTCCCCATACTCTGCTGAAACCTCCCCATACTCTGCTGAAACCTCCCCATACTCTGCTGAAACCTCCCCATACTCTGCTGAAACCTCCCCATACTCTGCTGAAACCTCACCATGGTTTTTGGTTGAGGATAGCTACCCTTTTAAGGAGATGATGTAACATCTCTGTATATTGTTCGAGTAAATTCTAAGAAGAGAGTTGTATTGCTGGTGTTAGACTTACGCGAAGAAAAAATTTAGTTACGATATTTTTTTTTTTCCATTTGAAGTTAGGAGACTCTAATTCTGTGTTTTCCGCATAACTATCACCAATAGGATTGTCATTGGAGGAGATCACGAGGAAAAATGAACAGTTCTGAATTAATCCTTTAAGAATGCTATTATCTTTCGTAGTTTCTTCGTGTTTGCATGCTCTCAGCACAATTTGTTTGCAGGTCCTGGTAATTTTTCATGGAAACTTAATGCTACTAAGTATTTTAAAAGTGTATTTTATAGAGTGTTTGTAGCCATTTAAACAAAGTTTTACATAATAAGTCTTCTCAGATGTAAATTTTAAACACTTCTCTTCTCAGATGTAAATTTTAAACACTTTAAAATAATTGGCTGTGAACCTTCAATTTAAATTAGTTATTATGGATAATATCGATAGAAGTTTGAATTTGAGTGCTAGTGACGATTTCTGTATCTTCTCTTTTTGTATCTTTATAAAAAGACTAATAATTGAGAAAAACAGCAAGCAGCTGACGATTATAGGATTAAATTACAAATTCAGTTTTCTTCTTTACAGATCAAGTGATGAAATAACTTTAGTAAATGAATTTAAAAAGATTCTTTAGATCTGGAAGAGTCATTTCCTAATGATTTTCTTTTGTTTTCTAAATATAAATATTGCTTTCCGAAATTAATCTTTCAGTTTATTGAACAGCAGATCATTTTTGATAAGTTTTCAAATCTAAAAACTTATCAAAAATGATTTGCGATCAATGGTGGGACAACGGTGGGACAACGGTGGGTCTTCTTTTGTAGGAGTTGATAATTAAAATATCGTTTGTGAGTTTGGTCAGCAAATTGCTGCCAAATGATATGATTTACACATTAAACTAACGAAAATAAAATAAAATATTATATTTGATGAAATATTGTACTTTAGTTATTATATTTAATGTAATATTTAGTTTTTTTATTCAAACTATTTTAATGAGTATAGCTAACAGACACAAAAACAGATTCTAATTAGAAAAGTTTTTAATTTTAAATTTTAATTTTGCTTTTTTGCCTTTATTTCTCTTAATCAATAAAAAAAAAAAAAAAAAAAACAGCTAGCAAAAATTTAATTTTTTTGTAGATCCATAAATTTTTTGAAGTTCGTAGGCCCTTAGCACAATGCCTACTGTACCTAATGTTTGATCCTGTCTTGGCTTTCTACACTTGTTTTTAGACAGATAATTATTGCAGAATGGCTGTTATTTAAAGAGAAGTAACCTTAGCTATCCAACACTAAACAGCCGATTTCATTAAAAAGATTGTAAAAAACGATCAGCAACGCAAAAAAGTAGGTGGAGCTAAAATAGGTCACTAAAAGCTTCAAGCAGTAATCAAAAAATGGAACTAGGTACGCATTCTAAGAACGCAAAACTCATTCTCTTCCAAGAAAGTACAAACATAGTTTATATATTAGAACTTTTAGAACAAATGATACGTTTTTTTTGCCCAATTTCTTTGGTACTCATCACAAAGTTCCGAGGCAGATTAAACCAAGAATGTTAAAAGAGTCAACATTATGAAACAAAAATCTGTTAGAAAACTAGGGAGTGGGTGATGGGGTGGGGGCTGGGGGTGGGGTGGGGGAGATACTCTCACTATTGTAAAATAAGTAAAACTTTTGCAATCTCCTGTTTAACTTTATAGATGTAAATTCAAATTTAAAATAGTTCTTTTAGATAACTGTATGCTACATGTGAAACTAGCTCAAAGGTTATTGATTTCAAAATTGTAAGAATATAACAATATCAAACTTAGGTTGAAGATTTGCATAATTTTTTTATAACATAGTTATAAATGAGACGATGAACAAGAACTGCTAAAGTAAAGTTGTTGTTACAGAGTTACATTAAAGTACGACCTTCTTACAGGTTTTCATATACTGCTAATTTATTTTACACCCATCGCACTCTCTTATTTCTATTTTGATAACTGACCTTTTATAATGCCGGCCATTTTAAGAAGGCAAATGATACGGTAAAACCGTAGTCCCATTTTTAAGGTGTTATAAGCAGTTGGCCTGCCCGTTAAACAAAAAATGGCACAAAAGGCTATCCAACTTGTTCAATCAGCATCTCCTGAAATTCTAATACGAGTAGGAAAAAGGGGTGCCAGTAAGTTTTTTTAGAACATAATACTCTAATGACAGAGTAAAAATGAACTCATAGGAGTAATTTCAGTTTTCGTTGCTAGTATATTTATGTATAATACTTAGTAATAAACATAAAAAGATATGCACGAATAAGTTGATTTATAGTATCAACTAAGTTATTATGTTATTCATGTATATATTACACATTAGTTAGGTTTTAACAAAAATGGCTACAATGCTGTAAAGATTTAAAGTAAAAAGTTCTTAACTAAAGCTTACTCACCTTAACTAAAAAATATCAAAAATTCAAAATATGAAAATGAAAATATTCTTCAAACTTGTTTTTCAGATTTTCATCCAGAAGATAATTTCTAAACATTTATTAGATATCAATGCAAAAGTAAGATTGTAATCTACCAGTTCTTTAGTTGGCTTAAGAACCAAAATATTTAAGAATAAAATAATTTTGTTTCTAATGTTTTTGTTAATGTTGAAAAATCCTAATGTTAAAATGCTCTATTCACTACTTTTTGAATGCGAAAAACATTGGTTGTTTTCAAAACTCTGGAAATGTTACATTCGTATTAAATAAGGCTAATTTTTCTTCCCTTTAAACAGCGTGCACAAAAAAGAAGTTGATAGGGTTTGTCACTAGCACAAATAATTTATAAAATACACTAGCACAAATAATTCTACTTGAAGAATCAAATTTTGTCCTGCTCGATTTTCTTTTTTTGATAATAAATGTTTCATTTTTTGCTTTAAAGTCAGTATTATAACTAACATACTATAATAATATACTAATAACTAATATAACTACTATAAACCCAAGTAAAGTTACATTCTATAAAGACAAAAAAGAAAAACATTCCTTTTTTTGTTGTTGTTGTTGCTTTGTTTTATTGAATAAAGAAATAATTAGAAAAAGAAATATGCTTTGATTTAAATAAATTGATTTTACTATAGATTTTTCTTATTATCTAGCATGTCTGCAAACTTTTGCACACTATCAATTTGATAGTATTTCTATATTTTTTAAATAAATTTTTGTTATGGAAATTCTGTTAACTTTAAAGAATATATATAAAGTATATAATAAATATGATGTAATAAATATAATATAAAGGCTTTTGAATGAAAGCTTCTTGGTCACTGTGGAACAGAAATAATTATTATAGCTAAAATACTTGGCTAAACCACAATTCTTCCAAATGAGGAGTTATAATAATTTTAATCATAGTACATCTAAGATAGTTCTGTTTAGCTATACTACTGTATTCAGTAAAATCCTATTATATCAGGCATGTTTTTGCTTTATGAAATGGTAAAGTGTTAATGAGCATAATTTTTTCAGGTTTTCTTAATATTTTAATGTAATGTTTTTTTAGATGCTGTTTTAAAGTTTGGTCGAGTTTTAAAGCCAAGAGTAAGTAACTTTGCAAATAATGCACGTGTTGAGTGTGCACCCCCTTCACCTTCAGAATTTTTTCAACAGTTAACTGTTCTTCGAAATGATTTACTAAGTGGTCGGAGCATAGAGAGACTTAAAGGCATGTCAGTGAATGAAGTTACAGCGAAAGGGCTTGTTCTTGTAGAATGTGCCTTTTGGGGCGTGGTTGGTGAAATGATTGGACGCAGATCAATTATTGGATACAATCCCACACTCTAGAATGATATAAGAATAGTTAAAGTTCTCTAATTGTAGTAATTGTATTTGTGCAATTTATTTTCAGTGTATTATTCTTGTCCTTTATGACCTGTGAGAAGGTCATCAAATCTTGAAACAGGTTTTTAAGAACCTTTTAAATTAACACAGAACTTAATCATTGCAGCAGTTATTTTCTTTCATCCGATTTTATAGTGAATGCCTTTTAAGCAAATTGATTGTTTAGTAATGTTTTTAAACTTGAAGAACGGATAAGTCCTCGTTCAAACAAATTACCGCCGATACCTCGGCCACTAGGGTCTATGCATCTGGAGAACTATTAGTCTCCACATATGTTGTAATCCCTCTATAGCGATGCATGCACAGTCATTTCATACATGATAAGTTCCACAAGATTCTTGGAAGAATTAGCAGTTTCTACATATAAACAGTCAACCATCTTGAATGTATAACCAGCCCGGGTTTTTGCAACGCAACAAATTGTACATTTTCTACTGCTTTTAACGTTTTGTACAATTTTTTTTGATCTGACAGCACAATCCACAGAACGACAGTTCTCAAACTATAGTTACGAATGATACAACAGGCAATTCTTCTCATGTCGGCAGTAAATTTCTGACGGGTCCAGAAAATAACTCTGGACCTCTCGTAACTCCTTCAACTTCAATAGTTCGAAATCTGATCTTATCTTTGCGGCCGTTTAAATAGAGTCCGATCAGTTTTGGCTGGAATGGCTTGGTTAGCAATCGTTATTTGCCAACTTTATTCTTATCTATTATCGTTGACGTGTCGCCATTATGTATATGACCCACATTTTGCAGTTAGCACTGACAATCACTGTTGCACAACAACCTGGAACTTTATACCTCTCGTACATTTTAGCTAGATTTGGTAGTTTTAGACGCATTTCTTTATTGTGCTGTTTATTATCAATATCCAATACTTTATTGTCATTGGTAAAATTCAAATCCAGATCCATTCCATCTATTATTAAGTTGTCCTCATCAGACGCTGCCAAAACATTTAGATCGCTAACTTGTTCATCAATTTTGATACATATGCGATTTTTTTGATGAAATGATGAATCGTTTTCGGCGATTTTGTTGTAGCACAAGTTTCTTTGCAGCCCCTGCAATTCGTCATTGATTACATTGATCTGTCAAGAAGCCTCTCTTCACAAGTGGCACCCTATGCTCAAGTTTGCATTGGCAACTTTGAAAATTGATACATTTGCAGATAGCAACATTAAATAGTTTCAGAGCTGCTTCAGTTGCAAGTCTTTTAAGTCGCTCGTTATAAGCCGGATCGCATTGTCTAGATTTGTATGGTTTTAGCAAGTTTTCTTTTACCAAATTTTGTGAATCATTCTGATTTTCTCCACAAATATCTTGTGTGACTGGGGATTGACAATTTGATCAAAATTTAAAAAAAAAAGTTCAATGTATTGTGCTGTTCTTTCTGCGACTGGAGAAACTGCAGGATCCGAAGCACTGTCTGTCACTTTTACCTCTTATTGCTGAGAAGCAGCCGGTGCGTGTAAACCTAAACCCTAACCCCAACTTTAACCCTAACATTTAGCAAGTCAGCATGCTTTGCTAGGTTCTTTCACATAATAGCAATGGGGTTACAGTTATGTAATAATGCGGGGTTGTGTATTACGATGCGTAAAAATACGTGTACGTGTGGTGATACGTTTACAACATGTAACAGTCGTATATTGCTTAGCAATCTGTTTCATAAATATGATTGCTTTAGTTTGTAATTCGTTTGTATCATAATCAGCTTTTTTTAGCCCACCTTGCCAGGCAATATCTTTGTTATTATTAACAATTTTCTTTGATTTATACAAATTTTAAGCAGACAGTAAAAACTGGTCACTTTTTCCTTACAATAGATTTTAAGAAAATCATTTTGGTTACCGTTCAAGTTGTTTCACAAATCACTAATCGGAAAAAACTAACGAAACCCTTTTTTTTTTTATCTCGCTCTGTTTGGTCCAGGAATCAGTTATCTATATATTTACTAAAGACTTCGTCGTTATCAACTTGCTCTTAAAGTGAAGGAAGAGATTTTTATTTATAAAATCACAATAATCCCTCAAATGTCCTTTTTAAGAGAATTGTTAACTAAAAAATCAAGCGGGAGTTGCGCGAATGGTCACACTACCATGTTTATTAATGAGTGTATTTTTTCATAAAGTTGCAGCATCACTAGGTCTTCCTCTATCTGTTGAATTTTATAAATATCTCTGCATAAAAAAACCTCCCTGATGATGTGACATGACATCATGATTTTTATTTATTTCCTGTAGAAGTTATTAAATATGTAAAGCTGACTACAAAATGTTGAGGAAATCAGTCATAAATCAAATCAGATGAATGGCAGTTTTTTTTTTTATCGTTAATTACTAAATTACTCTTCAATTTTAATTGCTTTCATGCTATTATTGTACTTTTGTAATAAAATGCTGCAACATTTTGTAGTCCATGTAACTTATTTTTGCGTAAGTAAATTGTTGTAACTAATAACAAACAACAAAAAATGCGCACATTTAAAAACAACATTCGATCTGGGAAAAAGGGTTTTTATCAAGTCCAAAAAGATAAATAAATATTTAAAATGGTTAAAAAACATAACAAATTTAAAAATGTAAGAAAAACTATTAACGACCTCAAAACTTTTTATAAGAAACTAAACACACTAAAAAATTCTATCAGGTACTAAGAATTAATGTAAGAATTTACCAGGTACTATTACTAAATTTTAAGATTTTGACAGGTACTGTTAATCACAACATCAGTTTAAGTGTTTGAGTGGAGACCTTTTTGACACGTTCATCATATCGCGAGGCTAGAATTATTTTGTTCTATCTCCCATTTTAAAAGTTGGGAGAAAATGAGTTGTTAATTTTAGTTAGTAATAATAACTTTTAAAACACGCTTTATTTTATAAATTTTTTTCTAAATAATTTGCTTAAACGTAAGTTATTTAAAGCATAAGTTATTTTTTTTTTAAATTACAGCTAAAAATTTAAACAACTTTTACTTTTAGAAAAGATCAAAAACTTTCTCCCAACGTTTAAACTTGGAGATAGAACAAAATAATTCTAACCTCGCGATATACCTGTTTATGTTCAGTTTTTTTCCCTCAGTTGTTTTTTAAGCACACTAAATTTAGACCCAAGTCTGATATGTTTCAAGAATGTAGACTATCATATTGGCATTCTCAAAATAGTTGATAAAAGATAAATTTTTTTTTCATACACATAAAAAAGGGACATCTTATTTGACTATTAAAGCACGCAAGGGCAAAATAAACGATGAATAACGAAAAAACTGAGACAACACCAACGTTGTCAAAAACCTGCCATGGTTGCTAACTGTAACTGTGGATTGCTATGGATTGTCGTGCTATTTTTACCAATTTCCGCCGACTTGGTCAACGTATGTTGGCAAAAAAAGGCAGTGGTTGCCGAGATCTTCGGCAATTCCGGCAAGTCGGTGAATGCGGTATTTAACAGCGGGAATGGCGACCGGAATGCAGACTCTTATAAGCGTCTGGGTCTCGTTACTTTTTTTATTTGAGACGAGACGATTCTAAAAGCTTTGTCCCGATTAGCAATAAATATCGAGACAATTTTAAATTTTTAGTCGAAATCCGGGACGATACCGACACAAGACGAGATATCCCGGACAAAATAGGAGCTTTACAATTTCTCAGAATTTGCATCTTTTTAACGGGACATAACGAGACATAACGAGACATACTAGGTAATCTTTAATGCGAAATTTAAATAATGAATTTCTGATACAATTTCCATTATTTATTTCAGCTGCTATTATTGATATTGTTATACCATCTATAAAAACACAGCTTTGGCAATACCAATGGTAGCAGCTGAAATCAGGGGAAAAAAATATTTTTAATATAGTATTTTACTTTTTCAACTAAAAGATCGTGCAAGAAAGAGATAAATATGTGTCCAACGGCTAAGTTTCTGATCATTAAATATTGTTTATCGTTGAGGTCAGTATTCACTTCTAATGCAAGAGTTTTCTATACAGTCATAATTAAGGGAAAGTTCATCCAAAGTGTCTTTAACTTTTTTGATCAATAAAACATTTAATCTTTTTTTAAAAGTGTACTTCTTGCAGAGACTAACAATAGAGGATGATGTTCAATACCTAGTTCTTTTATTTTTTCTCTTTTTCTTTGTTCTCCGAGGACCATCCATTGTTTATGGAGTTTTCCAGAACCAAAATGGCTATTTTTATTGGTCATAAGATTTTCTTGAAGCCATTGGTATTCTTTTTCTATAAAAAAAAATCATGATTTCTGCCACATTATTATTTTTTTTTTCTTCACTTTTGAAATGAATCTATCTAAAGTAGCATTAATCTAATTTCTTCAGTTTTATTAGATTTCGTTAAGTAAATTCTTCCAAAATCGTAATTTATCCACTCCTAATTCACGTATATTCGGGATAAGATCTAATCTTTTTGTTGTTGTTGTTTTTAAAATCATTAATATATATCAGAAACATTTTTGAGTACTTTATATCATTTTTCCCTTTACACTGTTTAACATTAATTATGTAATTATTATTATTATTTAATTATGTTATTACTTCTTTGACAATTATCACATTACGTTTCCTATAATGTTTAAGTAAATAATGCAACTTGTATATTACAGGAAATACTGAAGTTGTTAAGTAATTCTATTTCAAATGACAAGCACTTCTTGAATAGTAAATCATTATTCAAATAAAAACATTTTAACAAATTTCTAAGTAGCATATGATGACAAAAATATGTTTCTTGAAACTATATTTGATGTTGAAACAAGTCATACAAGTAAAAGATTAAAAGTTCTCCATTTTTACTAAGTAAAAATCTCTCATTTTTTAGATTTTTTTAAAAATAATATTAAAATTTGTAACTTCTTTTAACCATAAAATGTAAAATATAAGTTTTATGAAAAAACCGTTTTTACTTTTTAAATAAATCATCATTCTAATTTAATATTATTTAAAAAAGGGCACTATATTTACAAAAAAGTTGTGAGGGGTTTATTGCCATTTTTTTGTTGTTTTGAGTCACTGTGCGTCATTTCTGGCTGGCAAAATAAACTTGGTTGGCAAAAAATTTATTCACTGCGAAAGCGCGAGTTAGATATCCGGTCAATATAATTGATCTGTCTCATAACGTTTCGTAATTATCCGGGACACAGTTTTTAAATTCCAAGACAAAAGTTTATGTCCCAATTTATAACTTATTCCGGGACAATCGTTTCCATTGTCTCGTTATTTTTTTCCGGAAAATTTCTCGTCTCGTTACGCTTTTCCTAGTTCATTTCGAGAAAACGATTCCGAGACGCAGACGCTTAGACTCTTATGTTAATCTTAAAATTTTCTATTTATTTATATGTGCATTTAAGTTATATTTGTCTACATGTGCATATAACTTGTGAATATTTCTTATTTAAACTTTATCTTATCTCTTTTAAAGGTCTGGTTTATGGGTGTTACTTATATAAATTTTGTGAGATTCTATTTTAATTATGTGATTGATTTTTTTCTTTTTTTTTGGTTTTTTTTTTTAGTATAATTTCTATCCTTTTTAGGTCGTTGCGATTATTTACTAAAACATAATTTGAAATAATCTGTGTTTTGTAACATTTTTATTATCATGAAACTTTATGATAGCGTTGAAGATGGGGATTATTTTTTTGAGTAGCGCAGTGATAATTTGAGCGCTGAAGATATTGTTTGGTCTTTGGGGAATGTGTTTGGTTATGTTTGGTTATGTTAGAATGTTTGGGTGTTGGGTTGTACTCAGTGTTACGTGGATGTGCATTTGTATGGCTCGTGTATGGTTAGTGTAACGATAGATTTTTAAGAATGATTTTCAAGGACTCGAGATAATTTTGGCATTTTATTGTGAAAAAATATTGGCCAAAATGTCAGAATAGAAAGATACCAGAGTGAGATGATGTCTGAATGGAAAAATGTCAAGATAGAAATGACGTCAGAATGGAAATGTATCAGAATGGAAAGGTGTCAGTACCTTACCAAGGGTAAATTTGTTTTCAAAAACCATTTCAGAAATTATAAATTTATTATCAAAAACTGAAATATAAAAAATCCTAAACCGTATAGATTTCAGGTCTAATCATTGGTTCTTTTTTGTTAAAATATAAATATTCGGAAAACTTTTATAGTTAAAAAAATAATAATAAAAATATACTTTTAATTAAATTTTTAAAATTATGTTAAAATTGTTAAACGGCAGGATGGCCGAGTGGTCTAAGGCGCTGGTTTTAGGCACCAGTCACTTCGGTGGCGCGGGTTCGAATCCCGTTCCTGTCATTATTTTACCCCTTTTATGAAGTATACTTAATAAATGTAGTAGATGAAAAGTAAACCTAATATGCCAATTACCTATTTTTTATCAATACTTTAATATTAATTCTACTTAATAACACCTGAATATAACCTAAACATACTTTAAGTAAAACCACCCTATAATTGTACTGATTAAAGTCAGTAACTGCAGTTTCACTGAACCTTTTTTGAGTTTGTTGGTTTGAAGAATCGTGTCATACATCATTAGCTTCGTTACAACATGTAGATTCTGGTTCAATGCGTTTGTCCAAATAAAAAAAAACCTTTTTGCTTTACAGTTTTGCAAGTTGTTTTGGAATTTTGATAATACAGTTCTGCAGGAAAAAAAAATTGGATGGAAAACTGCTGTTTTTACATAACATTGGGGCGCTAAAAACGAAAACAACATTTATTGAAACGTCTATTGCTCTATTTCTATTACATAGGGAATCAACAAATGAAGTAAGGTTTATATATTCACTATAGATTACATACCCGGTATGTAATCTAAGGATATATGTATTATGTTTTGACCTTTATAGATTTATTACCTATAGTTGAAAACATTTCAATGCTAAAACTAAAAAAAATTGGAAAATCTTTAGAATATTGTAACACTTCTTTTATATTTAATAAATCTTTGTAAATGTTGTTTTTCTAATGATACTTTTAACTGATCACTTATTGCACAAATGCTTGTACCATAACTGGGTAAGCTGCGTTGTGACGTCACAATATGTATTTAATTTTTTGTTTTTTTAAAATATGCTGTTATTTTACATTTTGTAAATCAAATCACTATGTCTCATGCAATTAAAAAGTTTGATCATGATGCAAATTGAAAAAAGATTTTCTTTTTTCTTGCTTTTCTTGCATCTACAAAATCTCTCTTAAGCTTGAGTTTTCCTTTCTTAAGTATTGTTTACAAAATGAATTTCTGATGAAAGTCAAGAACATCCTTTAAACCAACATTTCTGCATGAAAAAGCAAGTGTACGATCAAGACACCAAGTATATTTCTGCATAAGTATTGAGGCACAGACAGTCGAATCCGAAATCGATCAATCCGATCAAAATCGGCGTCGATTTTGTTATCGAATCCGTGTAATACTTTGCTCAATTTCGTTCGGCTTAAAAAAAAAAAATGACGTCGAACTTCTGATTGATTTTGTAACTGACTAAATTTTTCCGAAGAACCAATAAGAATGAAATCGAATTTAAATTGTGATTTTAATTAAAATTGATTTAATCCAACCAAAGCACAAAAACCGTCAATTTTGCTCAATCTTGATTAAATAAATACAATTTGTTTGTAATAGTAAATCTATATTGTTGTTTATTTCTCTCACGCTTCGTGAATATCTTTGCAAATACCCCCGAGGGTATAATAAACGTTATTTACAATATATATGACGCACCCACAACGTTCCTTCTGGCGCAACACAATTATAGTTTATATATAATACAATTATTTAACTAATTACATTTTTACAAATTTAGACAACTTTAAATAAAATTTTGAACAATATTGATTTTAAAGTTCAAAGGCTAAGGGAGATGAACCCTCTGAGGGAAGTCAAGAAGGTAAAAAAAAAAAAGATGAATCATGACTAGATTTGAACAATTGGACGCCAGAAAAAACGCTTCGTTTTGGAACAAGTTTATTTAACAGCAATTTCTATCTAGCTAAAGGTTCTTTGCAAGTCTTAGAATTTTACATGCATTTACGGTTAAAATTGTAAATGAAAAAATGAAAAGTTGTTCTCTTCAAAATCGATATTAAAGATTTTGAAGAGAACAACTTTTCAAAAAATGAAAAGTTGTTCTCTTCAAAATCGATATTAAAGATTTTGAAGAGGAAGTTGATACATTTATGTTTGCAGGACATGATACAACTGCTGCTGCATTGAGTTACATATTTGTAATGGAGTACTTGGACTGTATAATCAAGGAATATCTTAGGCTTCAACCTCCTGTATTAATATTTGGGCGTTTCTTAAAAGAAAATACTTCATTAAGCAATTACTTAGTAAGTAAAGGTGCTGAGGTTATTGTGATAACAGAAATTTTGCACACCTGTCTTGAGTATTGGGAAGACCCCTCATCCTTTATACCTGAGAGATTTTCTAAAGTTGATTTTGCTTTTCATCAACCATTTCTATATATTATCATTTTCAGCGGGTCCCGGGAATTGTATTGGTCGAAAATTTGCACTGATGGAAATGAAAGTTGCTGTATTTGAGGTTATGTCTAAATTCATTGTTAAATTCGCCTAAATTTGTTCACAAAATTGTTGAAAATTCATATCTCATGAATAAAAAATCATAACTTATTTTTTTTTTCGAATTATTATAATTTTAAATTATGTTATAAAAAGAAATGTGAATAAATAAAAAATACTCAACAATGATTTATTTCAAATAAGAATATCTATTTTGATGATATTTCAATACAATCTCATACATTTGGTAGCTTTTTAAAAAGCAACAAATTTAACATTAAAAATTATTTTGACTTAATTTTTGTAGATATCATCCACCCAAATAGTTAAAATATTTTAAAACTTCACGATTTATGTTATTTTTCATTTTCAAAACTTCAGGTGACACTTAGTCATTGATACTAACGAGTGTTAATATCATCCTTTCACTCAACACTTTTCATTTAGAATTTCAATTAGGCTAAAATTAGTCAGTAAAAACAGAAGTTGGTTAGTAAAAGTTTTTTTTTTCACACTTTTCTACAATAATTGACCTCCAAAATATTTAACAATATAAAGATAATAGCAAATTTGAAGTGAAGTAATCAATTAAAATTGGTCAGTAAAAACAGAAGTTAGTAAAACTTATTTTCACAATTTTGAGCAATAAATAATCTCCATATATTTAACGATATAAAAATGATAGCAAACTTGAAGTAAAGTAACTAGTCTGTTAGTAATGCTTTAACAGCTTTATTTGGTTTCCCACGTTTTCGATTTTTACCAATAGGAATGTCTTTTGCTGCCAGTGGAGGTTTACAAAACTTCATTCGAATTGCAAAACCACCAATATGTTTACACATGAGTTTCTTAAAGAAATCTTAACAACTCTACATACACTATGTGACCAATTTTCTTCATTGTTGATTATAGTTAAGGTCCAGACTTTAAAAGCCTTTTGTTTGAATTGATCAAAAGTCTTCCATTTCATTTCTTTGATGTAATCTATTCCTGTCTGAGTAGTTTTTATTTCTTCATTTGCAGGTAGGTAATATTCAGTTGAATTACCTTTTTGCTTGGGTGAGATATTTGTTGGGCTTAGCCTACAGATAGTCTTTTGCCCACAAATTTAGTGTAACTGTTGGGTCTTGGGTGTATTTTTTCACGTTTGTTTTATAACCCTTTGACTGTTTTGCAGCCATATCTAATGCAACCTCTTTAAACCTTGAAAACGAATGCCTTTCCTTTAAAGTGTCTTCATCTTTCGCAACTCTATCAAATGATTTCAAGAGCATTACTAGTACTTGGTGTGAAATGTCTAAACCCTTGATACCAAGTTTGATGAAAATTCAACCCTTCTGCTTCAAAACACCCAGAAAGTTTTTGTTCTAGCGTTTTCCATTTGCAGTCCTCAAAAAAATGCAAAGTATGATCTTATTACTGATTTTCTTCCTCCGTTTCTCTTTAGTAATGAGACACTATTTCAGGAACAGATTGCTTTCCGTTAATATTAGAAATGCGGTATTATTGTCTACCTGTTTAATTGTTGCTATGGTCGACACTGATGTTTTCTAAATGTAATGGTATTACAAATAAAATACTGTATAAAATAAGTGTAATACCAGATACTAATTGCTTTCCTAGTAACTATAGTTATACATTGTAATGAATATCAATTATATTAGGAGGTTTTATGAGTCAAATATAAATACTCTGCTGTTATAGTCGACAGTGACATCTTGAAGTTCAGTAACACTACTTGGTGAAATTTGATTAAATTTTATATTATAAAAAAGCACGACTTGGATACTATTTAGATAAATCAGCTTTTAAATTTCGCAGTCGTATTACTGGTTGATTCATAGTGATGAAAGAGATGTTTCGCTTTTTTGGCATCACCATAGTTTCTTTGACAATATTACTTTTTACTCTTGAATTCAGTGGATCTCGAGTTTTCGCAGATAGAACAGGAGCCACCGCTACTTGCCAGCAATCCCCCGTTCAACAATGCACCACTGTAAGCGGCATCACTGTATGCAAATATGTTTCAAGCACAGTATGCACTGTCAACAAACTAACATAGCCAAACTTTAAATGAGTTTTTTTCTTTTCTTACTGAACATTTTATTTAGTTTGTGATCAGAAGTGATCAGCAGTAAATCAGTATTGACGGAGAAAGTTTTTTGTGACTACACGTCATTTATTTTTGTGACTACACGTCATTTATTTTTGTGACTACACGTCATTTATTTTTCTGACTACACGTCATTTATTTTTGTAACTACACGTCATTTATTTTTGTGACTACACGTCATTTATTTTGAATATAAATTAACATGCAAATTAACTTTATTTTTCATGTACTTCTATATTGTGTTTTACAGTTCGGAAATAAGTAGAACAAATTTTTTTATTAGAAATTTTTTTTTTATTATTAAAGTAAGTTTTGTTTATTTTCTAAGTGGTGATTTGTAGAATTTTCCTCGTTATTAGATATTTATAAACGCAATCAAATCTGCCGTTTCCCTCAACACGTCCCAGCCAACATTGACAGACGGGTACCGTACGGGGCCCATACGGGTCTGCAACTGGGTCCCGTATGGGAAGACCAACGGTATCCCGCCGGATCTTGGCCGCGGTTTCCATATGGGGCCCATATGGGTATGCCCGCTGGGTATCCCGTATGGGTCCCAGTCAAATCCCGTACTTTAAAACCATAATGGGCCCATTTGGGTTTGCAACTGGGACCCATATGGGAAACCCATCGGGAACCCGCCGGATCTTGGCCGCGGTTTTCCTCTGGGACCCATATGGGTATGCCCGCTGGGTTACCCGTATAGTTCCCACAAAGTTTGCCAATTGCAAATCTTGAAAATCTACGTTTACAATTTACAGATAAAATAAAACTGTATATGATTTGACTGTTTGTTTCAAACAAAATAACAATTAAAATTACAATGTCAAAATTGAGAGAATTTTTAACCATTCTTTAATCGCGTATCATCTGATTTCACGGTTGTTTCGCGAATTGGAAGCTTTTCCATCGTTTTATTCTCGTTTCGAAGCTTTTTCTTGTTTCAATATAAGCTGTAAAAAATAAAATTTAACTGTTAGTCTGAAATTTTATAGGTAACACACCTGGTTTTATTCATTTAATATATTATAAAACTCTCTACTCAACACTCTTCAGATAAAAAATTGTTGTGATAGTAAATGTATAACATTCCTAGTTAGTTACTGATAAATAAATTATAATTTTATATTGATATTGTATATATTTTTAAATAAATAAACATATATATATATATATATATATATATATATATATATATATATATATATATATATATATATATATATATATATATATATATATATATATATATACACACACACACACACACTATATATATATATATACAATAACCACAACGACGGGGGGTGGGGGGGTGGGGACAAAGACCCCCTTGATTTTTTCAAAAGGACCTCATATAATACTTTTTCTCACTAAGAACTTAAAAAGTATTTTAGATTTTTTTGGTACTTCGGTACCCCACTAAAATGTCATGCCATGGCCCATATATATATTTATAAATTAGTAAAAACACTTATCTACAAACAAAATCATTCGACTGAAACACTTTTACTTAAACTAGCCAATGATATATTTGAACTTTTTTAGTTAACCATACCCAAAAAGTTAAAATTGGTAATTCATGTTCATCTAACCAAAATGTAAAATATGGAGCAGCCCAAGGTACAGTCCTGGGTCCAAATCTCTTTATCTAGTTGTGGATATACCAAAATGTCTTGAATACATTTCTAAATGGATGTGTGAATCATTCATAAACCAATCAAAAACAAAAATATTAATTATGGCACCACCTAACATTCAAAAAGATATTATTATTAAGGGTACTTTTGTTAACAAGAAATGCATTTGATTTGTTGATTCTGCAAAAAGTCTAGATGTGATACTTGACAATCAATTATCTTTAAAAACACAAATAAATAAGATTGTTAAAAACTGTTACAATATAATGAGAAAAATACCCAAAATAAAACAACTCTTATCCCATAAAGATCTGTGCACCATAGTATGTTCATTATTATTTTCACAACTATATTATTGTAACTCCCTCTACTTTGGAATTGATGAGACACTATTAAAAAAAACTGCAGTCTGTTCAGAATTGTGCAGCAAGACTGCTCAGAATTGTGCAGCAAAATTTAACACTAGAATAGAAACTCAAGTAAATAACAAAGAATATAACAACTTGCATTGGCTAAAAATTAGAGAAATAATATATTTCAAGGTCGTTTTAATAATGCAGAAATCTATTAAACAGGAAGCACAACGTCGTTATGCAATTTAATTCAATACTCTATGTCAGAAAGAACACTAAAAATAAAAGAAACAAAATACAATAATCATTTCAGCAATCAAGCATTATCTCAGTCTTAAACTTTGGAATATACTTCTAAATACCATCAGTATAAAAAAAAACACAACTATTTTTAATCAGAAACTAAAATCATATTTAATGGTGAATGGAGAACTCTTCCACCAGAAAACTCTTGATTATTAAAATTTCTAGTTTTGTTTAACTTGCTGTACAGCTGAGCAAGTGTTTTGCCAACTTCTGGCAAAACACATTACCTGTGGGTAAACCCATGTATTTATTTATTCATATATATAAAAGCCTGTTTAACTTATCTCAATCTACAAAATCAAGAAAAAAGAAGGCAGTTAGGGGATATGATACAATAATTTAAACATTCAAGGGGCTCAAAGAAGTAAATTGGTTTCATATCAATGCACACCACATTCCCTTTTAGCACAAGAACCTGCAAGTAATGTTAAAGGCTCTAAATTATATATATATATATATATATATATATATATATATATATATATATATATATATATATATACAAAATATATAATGTATTATTATAGTGTAATAATACAAATACTCTTGTGCGTTTGAGAGTGCTCAATACTAATGAATAATAGAGCAATATTTATTTATTTATTTATTTAAAATGAATAAAAACACCTTTATATGGAACTCTGAGTTTCATGCCTTTCGGCAGTCATCAGCCATAGTGTATATCGTTACTTAAAAACCGTTTAAAAATTACAAATTAAAATTACGGTAGAACGAGTTCTGACGTTACTAAACGGAAACAAAAAGACGTTAAAGGTTTTAGTCCCTGGTGTCAAATAAGGATAGCAAAAATTTCTTTGCATGTCGGCACTTTGATATTATTTCATATCTTTTGTTAAGTAAGTTTTCTCCTTTATATGATAATATATGAAATTTTTCGCGGAGACAAAGATTACAAACTTTTGCTGCTTGATTGTAGGGCTTGCATTGTGCTATAATCTTCCATGTAATCACCGGTTTCAGATTTTTAGATTTTAGCATCCATATTTCTTTGGAAAGTTCGGTGTCATTTTTATATTTAGGCGCGTTGAAAGATTTAAGATGGTTGCCATATCTAAGTTTAAATGTAGTTTCACTTATACCGAAAGAAAAGAAAATATTAATTTTTTATAATATTTTATAGTATATATATATATATACATATATATATATATATATATATATATATATATATATATATATATATATATATATATATATATATATATATATATATATATATATAAGAAATATCAAAGGGAATAGATAGATATCTAGACTTAGAAAATGTCAGAATTAAGCAAGCTCTACGTATGTATAGAGTGTTCAAGGGGAATCCAAAATCTGTCCGATTTAATAAAAGTCTGACTTATTAAGGGTTTAACTTAACATATATATATATAAAAGTCTGACTTATTAAGGGTTTAACTTAACATATATATATATATATATATATATATATATATATATATATATATATATATATATATATATATATATATATATATATATATATATATATATATATATATATATATATATATATTGATTGGTTATGTATTATATCAAAATAATACAAAGCTCTTGTGCGTAAAAGAGTGCTCAATATTATAATAATAGAGCAATATATATATATATCTGTTATTTAAATGGAGAAAAACAACATTTTAATAGTACTTAAAGTTTCGTGCCTTACGGCAATCATCAGCTATTAATTACAAATTAAAAACGTAAAAAACCGTTTAAAAACGAATCAAATTTACGGTAGAACGAATTCTGACGTAATGAGCAAAAAGACGCAATCATTTAGTCTTCAGTATCAAAAGAGGATAAAAGGAACTTGTTAGCATGTCGACATTT
Source organism: Hydra viridissima (assembly GCF_058129835.1). NCBI lineage: Eukaryota > Metazoa > Cnidaria > Hydrozoa > Anthoathecata > Hydridae > Hydra > Hydra viridissima. The sequence continues at coordinate 1,837,460 of NW_028324310.1, forward strand.
AGATAATATTTCGCTTCTTTTGTTGAGTAGGTTGTTTTCTTTATGCGATAAAATTTCAAACTTCTCGTGAAGGCAAAGGTTACAGGTCTTGGTTTCAGGGTTGGAAGGTTTGCATCGCTTTACAATTCTCCACTTTATTATAGGTGTGATGGCTTTTTCTTTTAATTTCCAAATTTCCTTTGAAAGTTCTGTATCATTCTTATACCTGACCGTATTAAAAGATTTTACATGGTTAGCATATCTTAGTTTAAATGGTGTCTCGCTAATGCCAAAATAAACTTTTTCTATATAGCTGTATGCGAAACGTAAAATCCATCATTAATTCGCATAACCACAAAATTTTACAAGACCAAAAAAGCATACCAAAAAACACTTGCAACTGTACTAACAAAACTACTTGCCCTTTAAACAATCAATGTTTATTAAGCAACATCGTTTATAAAGCTATCGTGAGTTCCGAAAATCTTGAACTCAAAGAAAAAGTTTATTTTGGCATTAGCGAGACACCATTTAAACTAAGATATGCTAACCATGTAAAATCTTTTAATACGGTCAGGTATAAGAATGATACAGAACTTTCAAAGGAAATTTGGAAATTAAAAGAAAAAGCCATCACACCTATAATAAAGTGGAGAATTGTAAAGCGATGCAAACCTTCCAACCCTGAAACCAAGACCTGTAACCTTTGCCTTCACGAGAAGTTTGAAATTTTATCGCATAAAGAAAACAACCTACTCAACAAAAGAAGCGAAATATTATCTAAATGTCGACATGCTAACAAGTTCCTTTTATCCTCTTTTGATACTGAAGACTAAATGATTGCGTCTTTTTGCTCATTACGTCAGAATTCGTTCTACCGTAAATTTGATTCGTTTTTAAACGGTTTTTTACGTTTTTAATTTGTAATTAATAGCTGATGATTGCCGTAAGGCACGAAACTTTAAGTACTATTAAAATGTTGTTTTTCTCCATTTAAATAACAGATATATATATATATATATATATATATATATATATATATATATATATATATATATATATGTTAAGTTAAACCCTTAATAAGTCAGACTTTTATTAAATCGGACAGATTTTGGATTCCCCTTGAACACTCTATACATACGTAGAGCTTGCTTAATTCTAACATTTTCTAAGTCTAGATATCTATCTATTCCCTTTGATATTTCTTATATATATATATATATATATATATATATATATATATATATATATATATATATATATATATATATATATATATATATATATATATATACTATAAAATATTATAAAAAATTAATATTTTCTCCTACAGAAAAACCTTGACAATGGAAGCTATAATATACATAAAAATTTTTATGCAATCTATAAATGACAAATATTTAATTGGAACCTAACATTATAATAGATAACAATTATTAAAACAAATATTAAAACAATATCTTAATCACTTTTCTCAAAAGGCTTTTCTTGATTATCTCTAAAGGATTGGCTAATTATCAAAAGTATTATTTTTTTTTTTTAAATTTTAATGATTCATAAATGTACAAGTTTTAAGCCAGTTACATAAACATAAGCGGAGTAACACTAACATAAACAACTTTTGTATGTTAAATTAAAATTATGTAACTTTATATACCTATTTTTTTGGTTTTGATATACTTCATCAACATTTGAGGTATCTTCTGCATATCTGCATTTTTCTTTTGCTTCAGATTCTGTGTCTAAATTTTAAAAAGTACTTATGATAATTATTGATGTATCAAAATTTCATTTTCAAATTTCAATAATTATGATTAAATGCTTAAATAAATTTATAAAAAATTATCAAAATTATTACTTTACTATCTTTGAGAATATTATATAAACTACCTGCAGTTGACAAAATTCTTCCTGAAAACCTAAGCCATCCAACCTCAGGTTCTTGACATATTGATTTAGCTAAGTCTATTTTTTTCATATTTGTCCAGCGAGGCCAATAAAAATCTGTAGATTTTCTAGAGGAAATTATTGATAACACATTTTCACTCATAGCATTCACTAACCAAATTAGTGGTACGTAATCGGTATTGTTTTCTTCATCGAATGCAACATTTGCATACAACATCTTACTCAGTAACACAGTACAGAAATTACACAGTAAGTTACTCTGCTACAAAATGTAAACGAAAGTAGAAAAAATCCATACTCCGCAATCTCCTTTATATAGAAATAAAATATTACTAAATTGCACTTTTGGATTTACAGAAAAACGTTCCATGGTCTTCAAAAACCATTCATGATTCTAAGAATATATGCCACAAGGTAGTAAGACAATAATGAAACATTACGTCAACTTTATAATATTATATGCATTTCCTTGTGGCGTTACTTTTCATAAACGTAAATATTAACGAATTCTTTAAAGTATTAATTGTTCAAATTGCATGTAAAACTTTGTAAAATTTTCAACTTTTTACTAAAGAAAGAAAAAGAGAAAAATTTATATATAAAAAATAAAAATAGTTATAACAACTTTTTATATAGAGTTTCATAAAAAGCATAAAACGAGAAAACGATTATAACTTTAATTTATACGTTATATTGTAAAAACTTTTTTGCCCAAGGTAAGTTGCAAATGGCGATAATGGTCTGATTGCATAGATTTTTCCGCATATTACTTTCACCAGATGGGTCCCCAATGGGAAACCCGTAAAAGTCCCAGTTTTCTTAGCCCTTATAAACACCAAATGCGGCCCATATTACTATTTTTGCTTAATTTTTCAACCGTAAGTGACCCGTCTGGAAACCAGAACACAAACCCTTCTAAATCCCGTTCCCGTAAGCCCAGTTAAAAACCATATGGTACCCGTCTGTCAATGTTCGCTGGGGTTTTAAACATTCTTATACACGTTGAAGTTATTTACTGGTATTTTTTGTAAAAAAAATTAAAAATTGTTTTAGTTTATAAAAAGTTTTATCTGCAACTTGTATTTAAAGCTGTTCACAGGAACACCTTTCTAAAAAATTCCGAAAAATTTTCCGAAAAATTTGAAATGCATGATTCACCTTTTTGCTGACATAAAATCTGTCACCAAAATTTGAAAAAAGACGTATGTATGTATGTATGTATGTATGTATGTATGTATGTATGTATGTATGTATGTATGTATGTATGTATGTATGTATGTATGTATGTATGTATGTATGTATGTATGTATGTATGTATGTATGTATGTATGTATGTATGTATGTATGTATGTATGTATGTATGTATGTATGTATGTATGTATGTATGTATGTATGTATGTATGTATGTATGTATGTATGTATGTATGTATGTATGTATGTATGTATGTATGTATGTATGTATGTATGTATGTATGTATGTATGTATGTATGTATGTATGTATGTATGTATGTAATGTAAATATTAGATATAAACAACCAAAAACTCTGTCAGATGAAGGTTGTTTTTCTTTCAGAATACTGTTAGTGTTGTTGCTGTTGTTTTAAGAATGCAAAGGTTTGTTATTTGTTAAATAAACCTCATCGGGGAAGCAGAAAGTAGAAAGTAGTTATCATCAAAGGTAGAGAGGCCGAGATAACTCTGTTTTATTTAAATGAATGAAAAATATGAAAATAATAAAAGCCATAAAGATTTTAAAACTTGTTATTAGGCATGAGCAGTATTGGAAGTAAATAAGGGCACCTAAAAATTGATTGATTTCTAAGTCTGGCAATAAACACTTAAACTCCACATCTCAGAACCCCTGTGTTCAAAACTCCACACCTCAAAAATGTTAAAAAACAGAGTAAACCAACATACTTATAAAAAAAAACTAAAAAGTTCAAGTATTGAAAATATTAAAACATACTTTGAAACTAAAGATGGGTCAGAGATTGTTAAAACCATTTTGTAAAGAGGTATACTTAGGATTGCAACTCTTTAAAATTAAGAAAGATTCATGTTGCCAAATTCTAAGCATCTGCGTATCGTTATCGAAATATCGAAACTAACCGATATTTTTTACGATAATGGGTTTCAATATGAATTGGTATGATCCATTGTTTCGATATGATTCCGATAAAATATCGTTTGGGTTTCGATATGCACAATATCATTATCGCTTTTAGCGATAAATATCGCATAATTTATTGTTAAAAAATCTATAACGATATTTTTTAAACTCCATATGATTCGATACGTTCCGATAAAATATCGTTTGGTTTTCGAAACTTTTCGATATTTTACAATAGTTTCTATTAGATATAACTAAATGTTAAGTTAAATTCTTTTGCAATATATTTTCTTAATTTATTGATTAAAATATTGATAAAAATTAAAAATCGCCTATTTTTTAACGTCATTTTTTAGATTAAGTTGTTAAAAACTGCTCAGGAGGTTAGGAGGACAATTCAACTGTTTATTTTTTTTTTAAAATAAACAGTTGGGTTTTTTTTTAATACAGTTAGGTTGTTTTTTTTTAATTTTTTAAAACAATTGGGTTTTTTTTTTTTAATTTTTTTAAATAAACAGTTGAAAAAAAAAAAACACTCCTAAAAATTTTTAATTCTTTAAAAAAGAAAAAGTTTTTTTTTCTTTAAATAGTTATAACAGTTGTGGTTAATTCAATTAAAACTCAAGAAGGTCCACGTTTTTAAATAATAATAAATACTTACAATGTAATTAAAATATCGTCTTGCTGAAATGTTGCCCCTAAGTGTAACGAATGGAAACTTCGGTTTCGGTTTTCGGCATCGGTTTCGGCCGAAACCGAATCCGAAACTTCTGTTTCAACAACCTTTTACTTTTTCTGTTTCGTCCAAATTTTTGGTTCAAACCACTACTCAGTGGGCCAGAATTCACTAAAAACTCGTTATATAAAAAAGAGCCATTTTTGCACTGTTTACGAATTTGAGGATTGCGGTTTCAACGGTGACATTAGTTTAAGTTCTTGCTTACTATGCATACCTAAATTGCTTAGCAACATTTTATTTACCAAAATTAAGATTAACTGCACAATAGAAATAACTTTTAAAATATTTATCGTATTTCCCCCCTAATTACCAGATTAAGTATTTTTCACACTATGAATGTAGTTCCACTGTTGAAACTTTTATTTGGTTGATAGGGCCACCTGAAATGCCAAGCAACCATTAATTTTGCATAGTTCCTAGCTTAAGTTACTTTCTTAAAGCAAAGAAAATTTAAACAAGACTAATATTAATGTGGCAGATTGAAAACTATTTTATGTATTTGAAAGATTAAATAAATAGCCTATTACTAATTTTAGGTGTTTTTATACAGTTCATGGGCTCAATTTTATATTTCTTGAAACTACCTACTCCATATAAAAAAAAGAACTTAAACCTTTTTGTGTATATAATAATAAAAAAGCTGTGGTTAAAAATTCTTTTTTACGTTTTTCACAAAAAACAATTTTCTTAAATATTCAAGAGGGTATCGATTATGATGTAACAGAAAATAAAAGTGGTTTTAAAAGTTGTATCACTTCTGGATCGAATGGTTTCTTTTTGCTTCAACTTTTTTTTCTATAACTACTGATAAGTAGATCTGAGGAACAAAGAAGCCTTCTTAAAACAACCATGTTAGTTTTTTTTCAGGAACATTTGCGTGAAAAATGCTCTCGAAATTTCTTAAAATTATTTTTGCGTGATTTTTGAACTTCTTCAGAAACCAATCCAGCAGGTAATGAAAGTTGTTGTACAACTTCATCTCCATGTGATAAAATACGATGTAAACTTTGTGGCATACATAACATGAATAGATTTCTACATATCTATTTGCAACATTTACACAATACACTTAAAAAGCAACTGGATCAATTTGCAATCCTGAGGATAATGTTTGTAACACAACATAAATCATTTTCATTAAGCATAAATCAAATCTATTAATGCTAGATACTATTTAAGCATTCTCAAATAACCTTCTCCCAGTATTTCTATCATTCGATGTACCTGAACCACCCGACTTAGGGACATCAATAACAAATATAAGTTCTTTTATTTGTCGAAGATGCTTAATGAAAGTACACAAATTATTTTTTGCAGTTAAATTCATGCCATTTACAACTGCATCCAAAATATTAGGATAAGCCAACTTCAAGTTTTCTTGTGTTATATGTAGTGATGTGCCGGAACCAGTTTATGCCGAGTCTCCGATTCCGGGTACCCGGCTGAAAAACCGGGTCCGATTCCGGGTACCCGGCACCGAGTCCATTTTTTTAAAAGTTGGAATACAAACCTGTGAAATCTCTAGCGATGAACTATTCACACAAAATACGCTTTTTGATATCATACGTTTTCGATTATTTTATATAAAACGATAATTTTTTTAACAATACGCTCGAAATGCGCTACAAATGAAAAGCGCTATCAGCATTCGAAAGAAGAAAAATTATCTTGTGTTCTAACAGAATAAAAAGAAGCTATTAAATATTTTTTAACCCCATTCATTTTATTCGTATTCTCAAATTATTTTATTTAGCGTTACAGTTTTTGTATTCGTATAAATTTTTTTGCAAAAATATATTAAAAAATATTTTAAGTGAGATTGTTTTAAGTTAATAGAGCTTTGTGGTTATCAACTACATAACGCTCTTAGAATTATATCAAGAAGTTTATTGGTTGAAGTTTATTGGTAGAAACTAAAAGAAAAATCATTTTAAGATAAAAAAGAAGATACCCGGTGCCGGGTACTGCAACAAGTGGCCGATACCGGGTACCCGGTAAAACAGCCGATTTGCCGGGTCCCCGGGTCCGAACCGGGTACCCGGCACATCTCTAGTTATATGCAAATATAACACAAGAAAATATATATATATATATATATATATATATATATATATATATATGTATATATAAATATATATATATATATTTTATATATATATATATATAAATAAATATATATATATATATATATATATATATATATATATATATATATATATATATATATATATATATATATATATATATATATATATATATATATATCATATCATATCATATTTTATCATAAAAATACTTTTGATTGGTTTTCGAAAACGATAAGTTTTGTTAATTGCTTCCTAAGCTTTTTTCGAGTTATTTTGGCAGTTTGTTTTTTACCCAAGTGATAAAAACGTATTTTTGCATAGTTTTCTGAAATAAGTTTCATCAGTGCAAATAAATGGTTATCAGTTATAGCTGAGTCAAACATATGAGAAGTTTGTTTTTTAAATATTTTCGAATAATCAACTGATCTCAAAACAGCACTAGAAATGATATTTGAATTTCTATTTCATTTGGAAGGTGGCCATTTATTGAGGCAAGCAACCATTGGAAACATCTTTCAGTTTCTTTGCATACGATAGCAATACTTTTGGTAGGTTTAGTTAAACCTGTCTTTGAATTTTAAAAAACTGGTATGTTCGAAATGATAAGAAAGTACTAATGCATTTCACCATTTAATGCAGATGGTTTATTGTAAATTTACGTATCATACGTTTTTTGATAAGATACCTAATGTTAATAAAGTTTGATAAAATACAAAATATATGTTATCAAAAAATCCCCTCAACAATTCGTTTTGAATAACAAGTCAAAAACAATTGACTCAATAATTGAGAGCTGGAATATTACAAAGAATAATATAAGTAAAATAACATATATTAAAAAATCATATTTTTTATTTAATATTTTTATTAAATTTAAACTTTATCCATTAATTACATATATTTATTAAATAATCCTAGAAGGAACCCCTGAGTTGTGTGTACTCACAGCACTCAGCAATAGCTCATGCAGCATGTAAGCGAAAATCTCAATGAATGGGACAGTTTTTGCAAAATGCTTTTTAAACGTAGATTAAATTGTTTAATATATATATTTAAATATGTTTGATAACCACCGACTCTTGCTCAATGGTATATTAAAACAAAAAAATTGGATTTGCATTTGTTTATTGGTAAAAAGAGAGTTTTATTGGAGCATGACATTTGTCCCGTTCATTAAGTATGTCTCATTGAATGGGACAAGCATAAAAGAATTAAAAATAAACGTATTTAATTCAATCATTTTTCAAATTAGTTTATTAATTGTAAATGCAGTTAAATATAATATACATACATAAAGACCACACAAAAAATATTTTTAACTTTAAACATTTTAACTCTAATTAAATTTCAATCAAAGTAGAACTTTCTCATTTTAGAATATTACATTTAGTTATTTTTATTTAAGTAAAATATTGCAGTATAAAAGTGTGTAAATAATACTCATTACCCATGGGGATAAAAGTAAGGGACTGCAGCATCCCTCTGCTGAGCTGTAAATAATACTTTATTAAATTCATTCAATAGGTAGTACTTTGTCCCATTCAATATTCGCATCACTTTATCCAAAAATGAATAGTCACACCAAAAATACCATTAATTAAGTTTGAATGTTTTACTCACTGTAGTGCTAGAGACTGCTATCTATTTAAGCATGGAATTTTATTTTCCAAAATTTCAAAAATTGCTGCAAAATCAGAAAAAAAAAATTTTTTTAAAGTTACTTTGTACATTCGAAGACACAATAACATCCATTGTCATTACGGTCATAGAGCAATAGGATGGATGAGTCGATCAGTTGAATTCTTGTTTCTACCACTTTTTGTTACTGGAATTTGAATATCCTTACATCTATGCTTCTATAAGAATCTGAGTTTGTCCCATTCAGTAATCGTCCCATTCATTAAGGTTCTCCCCTACATATCTGGCATCTTGCTACAAAAATTGAAAATATAAAATTTGTCAAAATTGTAAGTAGACACCACTGCCGCTTACCATACAGTTATGTTATCAACCTTCAAGCACACTGCATTGGGTAACTAAGAACTAAAAGGTACATAGATTATGCATAAATATTATTTAATCGTAAATTGCACTTAAAAAGTGTATCGAATATTTCGTACCTTAATATTTAAATAATTTATTTGTCTGATTTTTTTAGAAATCATTTCATATCTTTAAAATTTTTAAAACTTTATTTCATAGTCTAGTTTTTCTTTGAAAACTATTTATTTTCTTTCATATTTCTGTAAAAAGCCTTAAAAAATGTACATCAATCACCGCTAAGAGCTCCGATCGCCGCCATCTTGGGAGGCCAATATTGGCTTCAAATTTTTTTGAAAAAGACAATAGAATACGCTATCAAGTTATATTTTGAGATCAGTGAACTTCAATCATTCGTTAGACGAAAATTTGTTACGCAAGTCTTACAAAATATTTTCGCATTCTTTTGAATAACTTCGAATTTCCCTAAAATATCTTCATATTAAATCCCAAAAATTCTAAAAGATCTTTAACAAATATTAGATACGCTTTTAAATAAATCAATACGACTTTAAGCTATGTGGCCATTGCCACAATGGCCACCCCTTAGATCCGCGCCTGTTATGTTACTTAGTTAATTAAACAAGATTAAGTCAAAAAACTTCTAAATGAAAAATTAGTAAAGAGGATTTAAATTTACAATCACAGTCGCACTTCACTTAAAGAATCAGCCTCCAACAGGCTGCATTTGCCTTTCATTACACTGAAACCACTGATCTCTATAATAACTGGATAGCGTAACTCCGAGCAAAACTTCTAATTTTTTGACACCAAAATCGCCATATTGGAAAGCCCCAAAAATTTAAATCCCGTAAGCTTTAAGTTCTGCTTTTCGACTAATCGCTTTAAATACACAGTAGCAGTTTTCAGCGTTCTGGGGCTTTGCAATATGGCGATTTTGGCGTCAATTTTGATATTAGAGATGCACTATCCAGTTATTATATAGATAAGTGAATGAAAAAAATAATTCCATTTATTTATAATTATAACAAAAACATCACTTAGACTGTAAGGCAGGATGGCCGAGTGGTCTAAGGCGCTGGTTTTAGGCATCAGTCACTTCGGTGGCGCGGGTTCGAATCCCGTTCCTGTCATTATCTTGATTCAGCCAACAGTATTTTTTTTAGCTCAATTTTTTTTTGTTTTTTTGTGACAAATACTGTATTTCATGTGGTTTAGCTTATTCGCTGGGCCCTCGAAAGAACGAGGACCGATTAACTCTGTACTAACTTAATCTGACTGGCCTCTAGAGCCCAATTCCTTTAATAGGAGTCCAATGAGCAATATTTGTTAAGCATCTGCGTATTGAAACTTTTCTTATTACGACACGATATGATAAGATACCGGAGCGTATCGTAAGTTTTTTTATATAACGATAAGATCGTACTCAAAAAATTTGCACGATAAAGTTTCGATATTTATCGGTTCATTACGATATTTATCGTAACTGACCGATAAATATCGCAACTCATATCGTAAAAACGATAACGATACTTATCGATTCACTATGATATTTTTTACTTTTTCCGATGAAATAATAGTTTTTTTAAAAACCTAAATAACTGTAATAAAATTACTGACAAATGCACTATTTAGTATATATATATATATATATATATATATATATATATATATATATATATATATATATATATATATATATATATATATATATATATATATATATATATATATATATATATATGTATATATATTTAATATATGAACTTCAATAAATACGAATTCTCTCAATACTAATTTTTTATTTTATCTAAGAAATTTTCGCTAGATTATTGATACTAGCATCTTCAGCTTTAATTACAAATATTTGTAAATATTCATGAAAAAAAAGTTATAATGAAAAATTGAGAATAACTTATATATATACATATATATATATATATATATATATATATATATATATATATATATATATATATATATATATATATATATATATATATATATATATATATATATATATATATATATATATATATATATACAGTATTGGACAAAACATTTGCAACCAACATCGAACAATGCTAAAAAGTGTTCCTAATTTTACATGTCTTAAAAACGAAACGAACTATACTACCACAGCAAACAGTTCAGGAGTCTGGAGTCATAGCATGCCATGACATGAGCAATCAGCTGACAGGTGACAGCACACAGGCAGAATTTCGTTGACAAGTGCCATTTTGTAGCGGACAAAACAAGTGCAACTTTTTTGGTTTGTTTCATTTTCTTAAGTCTAGTCCGTGTCAACGTAACGGAAGTTTTTTAATAATTAAAGGAAGTATCCAGAAGTTTCCAGAAGCATGCAGAAGCTTCCAAAAGTTTCCAGAAGAAGCATCTAGCATCCAGAAATATTTATTATTTTTATGACTTCAAGTGCAAAAATGGCTCCCGACAGTCTTGGATTGGAACTAAGAAAGAAAATTATTGGCGATTACGTAAGTGGAATGTCACAAAAAAGTATTTGTGATAAATATCGCGTGAAAAAATGGACCGTATCAAGACTATGTTCCGAATATCGTTCTACGGGGAAGTTGGCAGCAGATAAAAAAGGTGGAAGACCGCGTTCCACCACTTCTAGAGAGGATTCTTTAATCGTCAGATCCGTCAAGAAGGATCCCTGGATATCATCAGTCGAGATACAAAAGCAATTAGAGCTGCCTGTATCGGACCGAACCATCAGACGACGTGCTGTTGAAGCCGGATTGTTTTCTCGACGCCCTGCAAAGAAACCGCTGATTTTACTAAAAAACTAGAAGAAAAGACTCCTGTTTGCTACATCTCATATTGACTGGAATGTGCAGAAATGGCGAACTGTCCTGTTCAGTAATGAATCGAAGTTCAACATCATTGGGAGCGATGGCATTTGCCGTGTACGTCGACCGGCCGGAAAACGCCTCGATTTACGTTACTGCCATAAGACCGTGAAGCATGGTGGAGGCAATCTAATGGTCTGGGGGTGTTTTTCTGTAACGGTCTAGGTCCAATACATCGAAACGATGGAATAATGGACCGTTTCATGTATAAAAATATCCTGAAAGATGTTATGTAAAATGGGTTTTTCAGCGAGACAACGATCCGAAACACACTGCAAAAGTAGTCAAGCAGTGGTTTCAAGACAATCACCTATCGGCGATGGATTGGCCGCCTCAATCTCCGGATCTCAACCCTATCGAGAATCTGTGGGAGATCGTCAACCGCAGAATTAATCGTGAAGGTGTTCGTAATAAGGATCAACTGTTTAAACAAATCCAAAAGGCCTGGGCAGCGATTCCACAAAGTTTCAATGATCACCTGATCGAATCTGTGCCTCGAAGATGCAAGGCTGTGATCGACAACAAAGGATTCGCCACGAAATATTGATAGCGAAATACAGCTTGGTCAACATTTTGTCGAGTTGCACTTGTTTTGTCCAGAAGGAAATCAACTTTTTTTAATACTTTTGATTAATTTATTAATTTTCGTGTACAAATAATGAACTTTGTGATGAATAAAACTTGAAGAACTTTGTCTCCAAACAGTTACATAGTTATTTCTCTAAATTGAAAAAATGCAGCACTTTTATATAAAGAAACTAAATTAGCATTATTTGGTTGCAAATGTTTTGTCCAATACTGTATATATATATATATATATATAATCATATATATTCGCTTGAGTAAGATTCAACTTTTGTTCGGGTTGTAAAAATAAACCTGATTTATTCTAGTGTGATAGATAGTTGTTGAAAAAAGTTTAAACTGAACACCGTTTTAAAAGCGAGTGTTATTAAAACTCAGTTTTGTTAGTGTGAATGGCGTATCAGTCTGATTTATAACTTCGTTGCTTTAAGAAAGTCACTTGAGCTAGGAAATATGCAAAATTAATGGTTGCTTGGCATTTCAGGTGGCCCTATCAACCAAATAAAAGTTTCAACAGTGCCACTACATTCGTTGTGTGAAAAATACTTAATCTTGTAATTAGGAGGGAAACACGATAAATTTTAAAATTCTATTGTGCAGTTAATCTTAATTTTGGTAAACAAAATGTTGCTAAGCATTTTAGGTATGCATAGTAAGCAAGAACTTAAACTAATAGGCCGGGTGAATAAAAATGAGCAATTGCTTTTATTCAGTAATTGGTCAGCTTTACGTGAATAAAAACTTGAAGAACTTTACTTAAGTTTTTATTCACGTAAAATTGACCAATTACTGAGAAAATTTCTTACCTTAATGTGAACAAAAATATGAGGAAAATTGTTGAAGTTTTTATTCATGTAAAGCTGACCAATTACTGAGTAAAAGCAATTGCTCATTTTTATTCACCCGACCTACTAATTCATATCGAAACTCTTTATCGTAAAAATTATCGTTTAGTTTCGATATTTCAATAACGGTACACAGATGCTTACATAAAACCTTTCAGGAAGTTCAGGGGGCAGACATGGGAAGGGAATAAAAAGGACTAGAAGGGGGAGGGGGAGGGGGAGGGGTAGTAAAGCAAGACAGGACATAAATTCGGATCCGTCAAAAGGTTAAGTTTTGTTTAGTAAATATATAAAAATTCTTCATTGATGAAAAATATTTTGTAAACTTCAGCTTTCGACTTTTACTCCGATATAAGTTTAACAAAGTTGCATGGTTCATTATGATATTTACTCTATTAGTGTTTTTTTTACTTTTGTTAACTTTATACTTGATATGGATTTATTGGGTAAGATCCTATAACTTGAAATTTGCATCTTGCCCTTTAACATTACCTCTGTTTGGTTGTGCATTATTTTTAAAGAGTGAAAGTCATGAGCTCCTTAAGCAACTGCGTAAATTTAGTTTAAAATTTGGATCTACTTTCTGTTTATGGATTGGGCCTAAACCATTTTTAATGACAGGTGAAATTGAGCACATACAAACAGTGCTACGAAGTCAAAAACTAATCACTAAAAGCTCATCATATTACTTTCTTCAGGAATGGCTGGGAACTGGTCTTTTAACAAGCAATGGAGCTAAATGGAAATCCAGAAGACAAATTATTACAAAAGCTTTCCATTTTTCTGTTATTAATGGATATGTAGATAGTTTTTATCAGAATGCAGTTGCTCTAAGCAATCATTTTAAAAATCATTCTGGCATTCCTATTAATATACAAGCAGTGATGAGTTTATTTACTCTTGATATTATCTGTGAAACAGCAATGGGTGTTAAGTTGAACTCACTAAAAAATCTTAACTGTGACTATGTAAATGCAGTGGAAGAGGTCAAAACTCTACTAATTGAACGCCAGAAAAGCCCTTGGTTTTGGAATAAGTTTATTTATAAGCTATTTCCATCTGGTCAAAGATTCTATGCAAGTCTTAAAGTTTTACATGCTTTCACAGTTAAAATTGTAAATGAAAAAATTAAAAATCGTTCTGTCTGTTCAAACAAAAAATCTTTTTTAGATCTTTTGCTAGATGCTTATGATCAAGGCAAAATTGATATTGAAGGTATTCAAGAGGAAGTTGATACATTCATGTTTGCAGGACATGATACAACTGCTGCTGCATTGAGTTATATATTTTTAATGCTAGGCACTCATCCAAAAGTACAGAAAAAATTGCACGAAGAAATAGATACATATACTAGACAGACAATTTCTTCTGAAGAGCTGAGAGAAAAACTAGGAAAAATGGAGTACTTGGACTGTGTAATCAAGGAATCTCTTAGGCTTCATCCTCCTGTATCAATTTTTGGGCGTTTCTTGGAAGAAAATACTTCATTTAGCAATTACTCAGTAAGTAAAGGTGCTGAGGTTATTGTGATACCAGAAATTTTGCACACCTGTCCTGAGTATTGGGAAGACCCCTCATCCTTTATACCTGAGAGATTTTCTAAAGTTGATTTTGCTTTTCGTCAACCATTTCTATATATACCATTTTCAGCCGGTCCCAGGAATTGTATTGGTCAAAAATTTGCGCTGATGGAAATGAAAGTTGCTGTATTTGAGGTTATGTCTAAATTCATTGTTACTGCGATTGAACAAAGGTTGAGGCCGATGGGAACATTTATTCAAAGATTTGAAACTGGAGTTTGGATGCTGTTTGAGGAGCGAGAAAAAGGTAACCTATTTATAAAGATTTATCTCTTTTTTTAGCTATTAAATTTTTTAAATATCTGTTTTAAAAAACTATAGTGTAAATTTACGACTAAAATTCAGTCACTAAAGCTTTGAAAATCATATCTCAGGAATAATAAATAACTTCTTATTTTTTTATTTTTTATTTTTTTTGAATTATGTAGCCAATTATATTTTTAAATTATATCGTAAAAAGAAATGCGAATAAATAAAAAATGCTATACAATGATTTATTTCAAATAATATCTATTTTGATGATATTTCAATACAATCTCATACATTTTGTAGCCTTTTTAAAAGCTACAAATTGAACATTAAAAATTACAAAGACTTAAAGATATATACAAAAATTGCAAGAATTTTTGTATATATTATCCACCCAAATAGTTCAATTATTTTAAAACTTCACAATTTATGCTATTTTTCATTTTCAAAACTTCAGGTGACTCTAAGTCATACTAATATTAATTTCATAATTTCACTTGTTATTTGAAACTTCTATATCACATGTAATTTCATAGGTGGTAATTTACAAAAAATTCTTTAAAGCACAGACCATCCAATCCAACTAAAATAGTGTCTCGTAAATAAAGTGTGTCTTATAAATAAATAGTATCTTATAAATAGTATCCAACTGAATTTTCCAACTAAAATTTCAAAAGCACGGACCATCCAATCCAACTGAAATAGTGTCTTATAAATATATATATGTAAATAGTGTCTTATAAGTATATAAATAAATAAATTATATAAATAAATATGTAAATAGTGTCCAACTGAAGTTACATTATTTAAAAATTTAATTTGTTTTTAAAAAGAAATTTGTTAAGATAAAAATAAAATCTGATTTTAAAAAGTTTCATTTTTGCTATATTCTTATATTTTATTCGATGGCCAAAACTTGGCGTTGTAACTTTAGAATAAAATAAACTGATGTTTTTTTTTTTCTTGTTCTGTAGTTATGTATGTATGTATGTATGTATGTATGTATGTATGTATGTATGTATGTATGTATGTATGTATGTATGTATGTATGTATATTTTTTAAGGACCATCCGAATTATTTTTGCAAAATAGAGAAAAGGTTGCTTTTGAAGGTCTTAGCAATTCGCAGAAGGAAGAGTTTTTAGGAATCAATGTTTAAACGTGTATATGCTGTGTTAATAGATTGTTAATATTAGTTTTTCATTTTATAAAGTTTTTTTTTTTTTACAAGAAAATATATTTTACATGTGCATACCCATAGTTTTTTTAACATAAAAACAATATGTACATTTTTATAAATATAAATAACATGTACTCTTTTTCTTTTTTTTTTTAATACATTTTCAAAAAATAATTTCGATGGTTTTACTTTGAAGTGGGATGTTTTAAATGTTTTCAGAGTATTTCTGATGCTATTCTCAAAAATAATATTCTCTGTTGCAGATCTTAATGCCATCCTTCTTACCTCTTATCTGCAGCATTGTTGCTACTCTTGCTGCTTTTCGAAATATATTTTATCTTAACTTTCCGGCTTTTGTTGCAATTTCTTGGTCAAAATCCGAATTTCGAGCCGAAAAATGTTCAAACATGTTTTTATCAATTTTAATTTTGAGTACGATCTTTCGGCACCAGCGGTACTGACGGGGATTGTCAAAGAAATTATCAAAAAGGTACTTACTTCAGAGAATCTTCGCATATATTAGTTCCTTAAAATTAACAAATCTTTGAGTTCCTATATAAAGGTCAATTTTGACCGAGAGCTGATTATTTCTTTTGCAAATGTAACAGCAGCCTTAACAGTGTTTTGTTATGAAAATCGACAAACTGTGTGTTCCACCCTGAGTTTGGTTTTTACGCAGAGCCTGGCTTGGGGTGTCGAACTCGGGGTACCTACCCCGAGTTCGACACGTATACCCCAAGTATGGATATTGAAAGTTTTTAAAATAATATTTTTTGCGGATATTGAAAGTTTTAAAAGTAATTATCTTTTTGGATTGCTGAATTTTTTTAATAATTTTTTTTTTACGGTTTGATCCGTAATATAAATTAAATGAAATCATTTCTGATTATTAAGGTACAAATTAGACATATTCATAGACATTCAAATAATTATTTTTTTATTATATCTAAAATTATAATATAATAAACTATATTTTAAATCATGAAATATTTTTAAAATCATTATATCTTGTGCATTTGTATTTTGAAGGAGTAAAACTAATTTAAAAACTCGCTACAAAAGAAATTCTAAATATTAATTCGCATTAAAAAGTCACTCACTCCAAGTGAAACATGACCTACCCCGAGTTTCAACGAAAAACCGAACTCGGGGTGAAACATCACCCCAAGCCCGGCTTCGTTTAAAAACAGACTTAGGGTGGAACAACTGTGTCAAATAAATCTGACGACGCAGAATGTAAGACACTGAAAATAGAAGCTTTTTTTCATTTATACTAAAGAAATGAAATCTCAACTGATTTATGATGATTTATGATGATGTCCAATCCACAATTAAAAAAGTTACCCCGGAACAAATTTTTTGGGATTCAGCGGGCGTTCATTTTTCAAAATTTCATCAAAATGATGTTTCACCTTTCTTTAGGGAGTCTAAGAAAACCTGGAATTTATGGCAATTTATTTTTTCGCTATGTTAACGGCTTAGGTCCAAAAATATTTCTCCCGTGTTATTTTCGTTTAAACGCGGGTAACGATTAAAATGACAGTAAATTGAAGTATTCAAAAACCGGCACAATATTTCGTCCAGCCAAAGCTGATAAAAATGTTCAGATATAAACTTTTATCTTTGATAAGAATGCGTCTGACTTTATCATTCCATCCAGTGATTTACCTTCATTTTCTATTACTCTAGTTCTTTGCTTAAATATTCAAATATTTTGTCAATTGTCTCTTTGGAATTGTCTATTTTAAGATTGATTTATGAATTCAGGTATATTCAAACCGGTAAAATACTTTATTGCATTATTATAAATTCTTTTTCAAATATAAAGAGTGCAGGGATTCCGTTTGATGATCCAATTAAAATGTTGCAACTTTTGAAGTATCAATAAGGGACAAAATATCTGAACTTGGCATGTTACGTTTTCATAAATTGATTTAATCACTGGTTCCAAAGCATGGATAATGACCAACATAATGGTTTCTGGATTCTAATTAGATTTCTGGATGTCATCTGAATAAACCATAAGCTTCATTTAAAATATGAAATTGTGTTAAAATCATTTTATACTATTTAAATCAATAAAGTATGCTAAAATATATAAACTTAGCATGGAAGAATCTTATATTTACCATCAGCTTTTACAAGAATGTAAAGGATACTATCAATTCTAATTTCTTTTACGTGAAAAATTACTTTTCTAAAAAATTTATATATTGGTGTTTAAATTTCCCCACTTTTCAATTTTACTTTTGAGTTTCCTTGGTTACTGTCCGTAACATATTTCTCAAAATGGATGCTTTCAATGTGCTTTATCTTGTTTAATTATCGTGGCTCAAGTACTGAAATTTCACTGGCCGTTTTTTCCACTCACATTACTTTTGCTAAAAGTTTGTAGTTTCTAAAAATATTTAAACAGCAATGTTTAAATAAATACTGTTTAAATAAATACCAAGAAAATTCTCTTATATATTATTAACGATATTTAAATGTAATTAATAAATATATATTCTATACTAATATATAATATATTAATATAGAATATATTAATGTATAATATATTAATATAGAACATATTAATGTATAATTTGTTAATATACTATATATTAATGTATAATATATTAACATACAATATATTAATGTAAATAGATTAAAAAAAGGAAAATGCATTTAAATAACAAAAATAAAAAAAGCATTAAAAAAAAAAATACAAATCACAAATAATTTTTGACTAAAAGACTTGTTATAAAAAGTATTTAAAAATTTTAAATGATTTTGTATTTGAAAATTGGCATTAAAGCTCCAACATCTACATGACGTCTTTCAAACAATCTAAAAAAAAAAAAAAAGAAAGAAAGAGTTTCACTGTTAAGTTGTTCTATTTAACATTTCTTATGTTCTTATATTCTGTATTTTAATAAAAAAAAAAAATAAAAAAAAAGAACTGTCAAATAAATCTGAGGATGCAGACTGTAAGGCACTGAAATTATTTAAAATTAGAAGCTTTTTACAAAATCATATCAAACTTTATCAGCTGTTGCTGGAGAAAATATCGTGTTGGGTTTTGTTGTTTTTGTTGTTGGGTTTTGTTGTTGGGTTTTGAAAACTTAAATTTACTATCATTTTAATTGTTACACGCGTTTAAACAAAAATTACACGGGAGAAAGTTTTTTGGACTCAACCCAAAATCATAGCAAAAAAATATGCCATAAATTCCAGGTTTTCTAAGACCCCTCTAAGAAAAGCGAAACGCCATTTTGAATAAATTTTGAAAAATGAACACCTGCAAAATCCCCTGGACATCATCATTAATCATATGTTTGTTATGCGAGGTGTGCGCGAGACTATCCAAGCCAATGCAGAGAAAAGCTCTTGGATGCTATTAACAATGTTAAGGCTGCAATAATTGTTAAACTAGCCATTTTACTCTTAAGAACCTCAACTCGATAAAAATTTTTTTTCAACATCATTTCTAAGTGTACATTTCTAATTTTAAAAAATTGATTATCTGAGTTTTTACTAAAAATGTTTTTTGTTCATTTAGTAACCTTTTGATCTATTTTTTAAATATCTAAACTCAATATTTAAACTACTAAACTACTTAAAGTTTCAATCTTTTAACCAAATACCTTTAAGATTTTATTTTATTTTATTACTTGACTTATTTATTTTTTGATTGTCGTAATCTGTACTTTTCTTTGATCAGTGTTAATATTTCTGATCAAAGATAAGTGATTTTTGATTACTGATTTTCTTCCTCCGTTTCTTGTTTAGTAATGAGACACTATTTCAGGAGCAGAATGCTTCCCGGTAATATTAGCTATGCGGTGTTATTGTCTACCTGTTTAATTGTTGCTATAGTCGACACTAATGTTTTCCAAATGTAATGGTATTACAAATAACTGTTTAAGTGTAATATCAGATACTGATTGCTTTCCGAGTAACTATAGTTATAGTAACTATAGTAATACGTTTTGTTGAGTATTGATTATATTTGGAGGTTTCATGGTTCAAGTATAAATACCCTGATGTCATAGTCGACAGTGATATCTTGAAGTTCAATTACACTACTTGGTGAAATTAATATAAAT
This sequence comes from Hydra viridissima, assembly GCF_058129835.1. Classification (NCBI taxonomy): domain Eukaryota; kingdom Metazoa; phylum Cnidaria; class Hydrozoa; order Anthoathecata; family Hydridae; genus Hydra; species Hydra viridissima. Next base: position 1,857,685 of record NW_028324310.1, read on the forward strand.
TTTATGCTACAAAAAGTAATAAAATTACGTGGATAAATCAGCTTTAAGTTTCGCTGTCGTATTGCTGCTTGATTCACAGTAATGAAAGAGATGTTTCGATTTTTTGGCATTACCATAGTTTCTTTGACAATATTACTTTTTACTCTTGAATTTAGTGGATCTCGAGTTTACGCAGATAGAACAGGAGCCTCCGTTATTTGCACGACAGTCCTCGTTCAAAAATGTGCTACGGTTAGCGGCATCACTGTATGCAAATATGTTTCAAGCACAAAATGCGTTGTCAACAATAAAACATAACCAAACTTTGATTGAATTTTTTCCTTTTGATGCTTAACATTTTATTTAATTTGTGATCGTTAGTTGTCGTAAGTGATCAGCGGTAATTAGCAGCGACGGAAAAATTTTTTTTTGTGACTCACGTCATTTATTTTTATTATAAACTAGCATATTAACATAAACTAACATACAATTTAACTCTTTTTCATGCATATTTTTTGTTTTACATTTAGGAAATAAGTGATAAAAATTTTTATCGGAATATTTATTTTATGTGCATAAGTTTGTAAATGTTTTTTCATAGTTAAATAGGTTGTTTATTTTGCTTTTTAAGTGGTGATTTGTAGAGTTTTCCGCGTTTTTGGATATTTATAAGCCTATGTACGCAATTTTGGTCTATTTTTTTCATTCAATATTCGATTCGATTTCTTAGTTGGCTGAGATTTTCAGCTTGCCAATTATTTGCATGCACCAATTTTTTAATTTCAGTTCAAAAATCCTCTATCGGATGCAATTCGGACACTTCAGCAAGGTTTTTTTTTAACTTGGAAGAAATTCGATACTTCGCCAGATAGGTAATTTTTTTTGCACTTTGTTTGAATGGATCAGGCCAGAACGCAATTTCGCCGTTTTTATAAACCTAATTGATATACGCATTCTTATCGAATGCGTGGCCCGAAAGAGCAATGTAGTGCTTTGAGACTCCTTTCTCAGGCAAGGCTATCCAAGCTATTCATTTTGGTTCATATTTTCTTTTTCTTTTGATCTTGACCTCATTAGGCGTTGCATTGGGATCAGAAGTATGATACCCTGCGTTGCTAGAAAAATCGGTGTTGCTTAAAGGAAATTACAACTCGTCGTCAATGATCACAATTTTTTTCCGAGAAAGTGCAACCAATTTTCGACACTTAGGACGCACGGCCACTTTCTAAGCCAATGTTCTTTATGGCGCTTAAGTTTTTTTACGATAACAATACTCGTCTTTTTGTTAATAATTCTGAATATATGCTGCTGGGAAACATTAAATCTCTTGGCCAAGCTACGGTGTGAAATACCATCCTTCTTACCAATCGATTTTTCTTGCAGTCCGACCACTTCCGATCTTTCGTTCTGGTCCTATACTGTTCTCCTTTCGTTGCAGTATATCATACACGGTCGATTTTGGATCATTTTCTATGCGAAAGTGATTAACAACATTTTGTTCTTGTTTGGATTCAATTTCAAAAACGCCTCGTTTTCGGAGTGTAGCTTTTGTTTAAAACGGTTTAAAGAAACATCTTTCTACAGAAAATTCTTTTTATATTTATATATATTATTTTTAGATAAATTTGCAATGCATGATTAACTTTATCTCTTAAAAAAAAAAAAAAAAGATATCAAAAGTGTTTTGTTTTTTTCAATTTTCGGTGACGTAAATTTACATACTTTAAGGAAATAATCAATTTTTAAAGCTGAAGTATTGAGAATTTTAAAACATACTTTAGAACTAAAGATGCTTCAGAGATTGTTAAAACCATTTTGTAAAGGGGTGTACTTAGGATTGCAACTCTTTTAAATTAAGAAAGATTCATTTGTTGGCAAAATTCTCTAATACTAAAAAAATAATTATAAAAAAAATATCATTATGGATTAAACGTTTTTGCTTTTTTTACCAGCAGAAATAACTCGATAAAATTGTTATGTTCAAAAGTATACAAACTTCTTTTAAAACGTTAAGATACTGAGCGAAATGCGCATAAACTGCTTTTGGTTCAATAACCTTTTATATTATATCAAAGCTCCACCTTAAACTCTTTTCATGACTATAATTGAGCAATAAATTTCTTAAACTCGCTGCTCAGGACAATTTGCTTCCTTTGGTACCAATTTTGACGCCATTTTGACGGTGCACTTTTCAAACGTAGGAGCAGATTGTTGGCGACAGATCTAATATTTGACTGATAAAGATATTGCTTGCCTGGAAATTGTGAAAAGTTCTATTTGCAATAGGTTTCATTGTCTTTAATTATGCACAAGTTTTCTGGTCTTAAAAGTTTATATAGGTTTTTTGAACAACGAATTTCTCCATCAGTGGATCGCTTTGTAGTTTTCTTTCTATGAAAAGCTTTACATTCTTGAAATTTAAGTTCTTTTCCCATCAAAGCTTAGCTGCATTTTTCTAGCAAGATCTCTCTGCGGCTGACATGGAATGGATCTGAACATTTGATTTATGGATCAAATGATTTTGCTTTATATTTATCTTTAAATCCTTTCTTTTTTCCACTTCCTGCTTTTCTGTCAATCGATCAAATCTCTTTATATTACTTCAAAATAAATAAAGTCCAGTTTGGTTTCAGAGCTATATTATCTTGCTTCTACTACAAAAATTCAAAGTGAAAGTCAGAGCATTAATAATAATAATAATGAAAATAAAAATAAAGCATAAGCAATTTAGAAATTTAGCCTAATTTGTTCTTTCGTCTTGAATTTTTACAACAATCTGTGTTCTTTTTCTTTTTCATTATATAAACATATTGTAAAATATCATTAGATAAGTTAATTTTTTATTAGATTTTTTTTATGGCAGATTTTTAATGGTTTAATTTCAGATTTTTTCTTTTACTACTGAAATTGAACTTTTATTTTTTTTGAATTTAAACCAAAATACAATACAACTATATGATATGACAAATTTGAATACTATCATAATATGGGAATATTGAGGGAAGATTAATATGGGATGGAATTGAGGGAAGCAACAATATAATTCCAATTTAAAATGCTTTTTTTTAAATGTTTTAAATATTCTAATGCTAAAAACAAAAACAAAAAAATTACAACATCCAAATAACCAAAGTTTAAAAAATATTTTAAATAATAACAAAAAATAGATAATTATTAACAAAATATGGATTGTTTACTGAATTATATCAAATGGTGGCATTTGCAAAATATGTAAAATCTTCTGCAGATGGTAGAATCATACCATGATACCAATATATATAGTACTTTTTTTTATATTAATTTTATAATTATAATGTAAATACACTTTGGGTTGCTTTTAATTTTGCAGAAATGTTATGAAACATTAAAGAGGCTTAATTTATTTGCTGTTGTAGTTGAAAGAATTTGACAATGAATAAATATACTAAATTACATTTTTAAAACACATGTATCATTCCATACATAAATGTCCATACAAGTAAATATGTAAAGAGTTCACCGAACACACCATTTGTAAGCAAATGCCATTTACTCACAAAATAACGTTCACTTTTTGACTGTGTTTTTAAACCAAGCAAAATTGACATTAACAGCGACACAAGAATATAAAATGCAAACCCATTTAAACCAGTTAACCCAAGGATTCCAGCAGCAGAACCTGACACCACTGCCAAGAATGCACGACAATACTCAACAACACCTAAATTATTTCTTATTGCAAATGGGCTGTATGTTTCTAGATCCAGCCCTGCAAAATCCTCTGCATCAGCCATTTTATATTCTTAAAAAAAACTTTATTGATGGGTATGACTAAAAGAATACATATTACTAAATTGACACAGCAACTGCATACTTGCAAAATAAAAATAAAATGCATTGAATAATATTACTAAACATCCAGTTTAAAAAAAAAGTTGAATTGTAAAATTGAAAATAAATAAAAAATTTCCTAATAGTAAAATTGTTGAATTAAGAAGACAAAACAAATAAAACCTAAAAAAATATTTCCAAAAATATCTGCTTTTATTTAATATCACTAAAAAAGACTAACTGCCATTTAGAAAAAAAACTGTAAATATATAAATTCTTTCAATCAATTTAGTTTCCCTTAAAATCTTTCCATGAATTCTGGAATTGACTATGTATGACTCATTGAAAGATTTAAATAAACCATCTTATTTTTGCATTCAATTAGTTCTTCTAATTTTAGGCACACAGCAAAATTTTAACATTGAAGGAGACAGAAATTTGTGAGTCATTTTGTGAATCAATATTATTTAATTTTTTTGTTTTACAAGCAACTGTAGCATATAACTTTTTACTGAGAATACATGCTAAGACCTGGGGCTATCCCAAAAACCCATCCTTCTAATACATACTTGTCCCACATTAATTAATTTCAAGATAAGTTTGAACAAGTCAAATGTAGTATATTTAGTTTGAAAAGATGATTCCTTTAAAGATTTCAATTACATATTGTTAACGTCTAATAAAAAGACTCAACTCTGAAGATGATTAATTATTTGGTGTACATCCTGATAAGAAAACCAACTTTTTAGGAAATTGGGCCAAATTTGTAACCTTTTCTCCTGAAAAAAAGTTGCTCAGCAATTAATTAAAATGGTATCCTATTTCTGGTGGAAGAATCACATAAGTATATGCATAACTCAAGGTTGATCAAATAGACATGAGTGTATAGCATTCTTGTAAAGTTACAGTCAATATCTCTTTCCATATTAGAACTTTTAAGGATATTTGGCCCAATCCCCTAAAGCGTTGATTTTCTCATCAGGATGTACACCAAATAGATCAAGTTAAATTTTTTTTTACTAGTCGTTAATAACATGTGATTGAAAATTTTGAAGTAATCAACTTTTGAACCTAAACGTACTTCATTTATAAGGGTTTGATTAATTAGTTGTAAAAAGTGTCACGTTAGGTAAGTGAGAGAAATAAAGGCTGATCTTCATTACAATAAAATGGAAACTTAGAGCCGTAAAATCTAACACTTTTTCATAACAACGTTTCATAAATTAAATTAAAGCAGAAAGTTGCAGCTAATATTCAGTTGCAACATAATAATTTATAAATTATCAATAAAGATTTTAAATATTATTATCAGTATCTTTTCAGTTCTATTGAAAAATTGAGTTGAATAATAATCTTCACAAAAAAAACTCCTGCAGTAAACTAAACTCAATGTGCCTTGTTGCAAGTTTATACATTCGTGCTACCTAAAAAAAGTAAAAAATAATTGAATTCTTTTTATATTATGTTCTAGTAGATTTTTAAATTTTAGATCAAAAAATCTGTTTCTTATTGGATAAGTGGTTACCATTTTGAGGTCTGGTAATGAAAATTCAAGTTTCATAAAGTTAACGCATGTTAATAATGTCTTTTAATATTGTTGAGGCGAAAAGGCTGCCGTGATGGTCAGTAAACTCGTAGTTTTCTTAGTATTTCTTCTTTAATAGGTCTTATTTTTCTGCTTATCAATGAAGTTTTGTCTATTTTTCATCATAGTTTGTTATTGACTTTCAGCACTGTTTTCAATCATAAAAATGTTACTATCAAGAAAGCCTAAATCTTGTAAATTTACTGCATGGTTATAGAATATAAGTCTATAAAGCTATTCTAAAATTTAAAATAAGAAATAAAATTATTAGATAAGTCACCTGATAACAACTTTGATTTAAACTTATATTTACTTTATTTTTATATATTTTTAATTCTTAGTTTGTTTTATAGCCTCCTAAGAAGAGTGATAAAGATTCTAAGGCACCAGCCAAAGCTCAAAAACCCAAACCATCTGGTGGTGGTGGTGGTAAAGCCAAAAAGAAGGTAAACTTGATTTTTTAATTTCAATAGTCAAACACTTGTAAGCTTTATATTTTATATACAACATGCAGATATTTTAAACTATTTATACACAACATGTTGATGTTTTAAATTATTTGTTAAGCAGTAGTTATCTTCAATGGGCAAAAATTTGATAAAAAATCACAATAGACATTGTGATAATTGTGATAAATATACATGGATAAGTTGTTCTCGTATAATTGAATATAAGGGGATTTCCATTTAAAATGACTTGTAATATGGTGACAATTATAAGTATTTGATTCCTTTTATCATGCTCTGCAAGTTTGAAAACTTTTATTTTCAGAAATGGTCTAAAGGAAAAGTCAGAGACAAGTTGAACAACATGGTACTTTTTGATAAAGCAACTTATGAGAAATTCTACAAAGAAGTTCCTAGCTATAAACTTATTACGCCATCAGTTGTCTCAGAGCGTCTGAAGGTTCGTCTGTCACTTGCACGTGCTGCTCTTAATGAAATGAAAGAAAAGGGACACATCAAAGAAATTTCTGTACACCATGCTCAGAAGATATATACAAGAGCCACCAAGGAATAATTTAAAGATCTTCTTTGAATAAATTTCTCTCCGATACTTTGTTTTACTAATTTAATTACACTTAAAACCTCGTCACATCATAAAATCATTTCATCTGGTTTTTGTCTTTCTGACTGAAATCAGGTCAATGACTTTGTCATTACTTGATGTACCAGGACAAAAGTTTGTTTACAGACCTTTTTTAATAGGATGTTTTTTTATAGCAGTTCTGCTAAAGTCTTAAAATGTTACATGACATCTTTCAGATTTGTTAATTTTGAAAAATCATAACTTAAACACTCGATTTTAAACGAAACTTTTTACAACACTGTTCAATAAGTGTAAAATGCTTGAGATAAGATCATGTGCTCCTAATTCTAACCATCTGATTCCAAAACTGAACTCAGAGTACTGCTACTTCGTTAGAAAAAAAACGTTAAGATTCAAAAGGAAATTAAAGGATATCTGATTGGGTACTGTTTAACTATCAGTCCTATGTAACAGGTTCAATAAAAACACAAGAAAACATGAAATAAGGGATAATACATACTAACCATTTAACAGTCCATATTGAGGTCTAGGGAACTAAAAACGTTTCAAGGCTCTGGATTTTCTTTTGTAATTGCAATTAAGTCTCCAGGCGTTAAATTCAACTGAAAGTTATCGTGGTCAGATCGGTCTAGACTAGGGGTGTCCCGGATAGCTTGTTTTAAATATCTGGCCGGATACCGGATATCTTAAAATTATCCGGCCGGATAATTTTTATTTACAAAACCTATAACAGGTACTTTTTTAAGCCAATTATTCCAAAATATCACAACGGTAAAGATTCTACAATGACAAGTTTTGTTTGGAAGCTTTTCAAAATAAATGATCCTTCTGAATCGATAGCAATTTGCATTCCATGTGGAAAGCAGATAAGCAGGGGATCTAATAATTCTGGTCAAAAATTGTTTTCTACAACTCCACTGCACAATCACCCCAAAAAGTTTCATTTAAAACTATATGAAGAGGAAAGAGAAAATAATATTGAACCTTCAGCATCTTCAATTCCACAAGAACGTTCAAAAGGTAGCATGCTAATTTTAAAGAAAATGTGTGAAATGAAAAAACAAATGTCTATTGAAGATAGTGTTTCATCAAAAAAGATATGGGATATTAATAATGAAAAGTCAAAGCAAATACATAAAAAAAATAGCCATGATGATCGCTTTAGATAACCAACCATTCAGTATTACTGAAGATGATGGATTTATTGGTTTAATGGCTCATTTACAGCCTAGGTATTTAATCCCAAGCAGACATTTTTTTTCAGAGAATGCTCTTCCTCAATTGTATGATGATATAAAGAAGAAAGTTTTTAATGAAATTACAAAAGCACAGTCCATAAGTTTCACTTCTGATATTTGGACTTGTTCCTCATCTAATGAAACATTTATTTCTTTATCAGGACACTGGATAAAAAATACTTTTGAACGCAAACATGCTGTACTCTATGCTTCACATTTTCCAGAATCTCACACAGGAATAAATATAGCTGGAAAGTTCATCAATATGTTAGAAAGCTGGGAAATTAATTCAAAAAGAAGACATCTTTTAGTTAAAGATGGTGCTGCAAACATGTCTCTAGGAAGTAAACTTGCTCAAATAACATCAGTTCATTGCACAATTCATTTATTACAGCTTGTGATTAAGGATGCAGTTTTATCCCAAAGATTAGTAATAGATTTGTTAGCTAAAGCACGTAGGATAGCAGGCCATTTTAATCATTCATCAAAGGCATGTACAGAATTTAAGTTGTTACAACAACAACAAAATGAAACACCTCTACTTTTAGTGCATGATGTCCCCACTCGTTGGAATAGTGCATACTTAATGTTAGAACGACTTCAGAAACTTAAAAGAGCAGTTCAAATATATTTAGCTGATCATAATGAGCTGCCAACATTCACATCAAATGATTGGAAATTCATTGAAAGTCTATTGCATATTTTGAAACCTTTTTATGAACTTACTAAGTTTATGAGTTCTGATGTTTGTAGTTTGTCAACAGTTGTTCCAAATAAATGTACTTTACAAAGATTTTTATCAAAAGTTGATCAAAAAGATGATACAGTTCAAATAACGAAACATCTTTTAGCATCTTTAAATAAGAGATTCTTTTCTCAAGATAATCTAGATATTACAAATGATGAGAGATATGTTTTATCCACCATTATTGATCCTCACTACAAGCTCAAATTTCTTCCTATTGATAAAAGAGAGCAAGCAAGATCAATGCTATTAGAGGCTGTAGTGAAAAATCAACAAAATAAAAATGAGCTTTCACCAGAAGTTATTAATATTGCTACTTGTTCCAATAATTTAACACCAAGCGCCAAAAAAAAGAAAGTTGATTTGACAGAGAATGACTTTGATTCTTGCTTTTTAGAACTTGCCGAATATGAAGGAAATGGAGGTAAGAACTTTTTTCTGTTTGTAAGAAATTTTACAACAAACTTGTCGTTTAATAGTACTTAAAAACTAAATAAGAATATCAATTTTTATTATTATTATCAAAAACTAAATAAGAATATCAATTTTTCTTATTATTATTATCAAAATTCATTTAATTATTATTTTATTATAACATATTACTGTATATTATCGACAACAGATGTTAGTGTTATATTTATTTAATACTTCTAAAAGTTTTGTAAGTTGTTTATGAAAATTGCTTTGCCAATTTTATCTTATTTCATAAAATATAATTACAAAATTCCTATTTTGTAATTTCATTTGTAATTATTTTTCAGAAAATGATGGTCATATAAACTCGGATCAAGTCTCTCTTGTACAAGCTGCTCAAGAAGTTGATGTTTTCTTTAATTAATCTATTATAGATAAAAACAATGCTTTAAATTATTGGAAATATGAAGAAAAGTTTCCGCTGCTAAAAGATTTAGCCCTTAAATTATTAGCACCACCAGCATCTTCTGTATTTTCAGAGAGATTGTTTTCTGAATATGGAAATATTTATGAGAAAAAGCGATCAAGGCTGTTACCTCAACGCAGAGAAATGTTGTTGTTTATACATCATAATGCAAATAAATTTACAAATGAGTGATAAAATCTGTAGTTCTTGTGTACAGTTAGTTCTTAATTCAATTTGAATAATATTTTATTGAATCATTTTTTTAGTTTAATTTAGATTAATTAATTATTAGATTATTCAAAAAGATGAACACATTAAAGTTTGTGTTCTAGGTTCTGTCATTCTGTCAATTACCAAAGGATTTGATCATGGTTAAATTGTGTATCTTTAAGACTGCAGCAATAGCTTATATAATTTTTTTTCTTATTATTGATAAACATGAAGTATCCGGTATAACCAACCGGATAATTTTGTTATCCGGCCGGATACCGGATAATATACAAATCCGGCCCGGATATCCGGCCGGATAACCTATCCGGGACACCCCTAGTCTAGACACTTGGTTTTCATAATCAAGATGTCTAAAAGGAATCATTTCTCTAATCACTTACTGCACCTAGGTTTGGAGAGAAAGAAGTCAAGTTGTGAATGTAGGAAATGCACTTTAAGTGACATTTTGCAACCCTCTTTTTCGAATATCCAATTATTTAATAAAAACATCGGTCAGACCGATGATTCCAAGAAAATTTTCAATAACAAAAAGGCATTTCATGTTTGCAAATCCAGTTACTAAATAGTCTGGTGAGAGCTGTCGGGCACTACTCTTGAAATGGACTATTAATATATGTGCAGAGATATTGACTTCCTTGGTATAGAATGGGGAAATGTTGCATGTCCAGTTCTGAAATGACTTATTGGTTCCAGGCAACAGAAGATTTTAATGCTTTAGGTCACACCCTAAAACCTCTAACTTTTCTGTGGATAGCTTAAGGTCTCTTACAAGGTTTTTAAGATCGGTCGGTTAAAAAGTGTGACTTATTCTGTTCCAATTCTTTTTCAAATGAAGCATCTTCTTTATCTTCAATATCAAACTTAGCCTCATTTGTACTGTTATCGCTTGTGATGTTTGGAAATGTTGGTGAAATAAAAACAGGAGTCTCAACATCATGCAGAACTGGCCTCAGAACTGAAAGACGGACCGGGTTCATAACAACTGATCTGTTTTTCTAGGTAAATCTTGCTATGTTGGCCATGCAGAAGTAACAAACGAACACATAATTGGTTCACGCCGTATCCTAGTCAACAAGTTTGATACCAAAGTAACTTTGAGTCTTTTGGGTAATTTTATTTTCCTTGATCTTTTGTTGTAAACTTTCTATAAATGTAATAAAAATATTTTCCGGATGATTGATGCTCGACTCGTTCTTTTAATTGTAATAAGTTAAAAGAAAAACTCTTTTAAACTTTTTTAGTAATCTAAAAGAAAAGACATGGCAATACAGCAGTAATCTTATGAGAAAAACTCAGCACAACATACATGTTAACAAGCAATCTTATGAGAAAAACTGTACGTGATAGAATAACCGAATTACCACCTCTTGATTTGTTACAGCCTGACAGCGCCGTGGCATACTTTCAATTAGAGATCTAATCATTTTTTGAGGGATATCTTCCTCCACGCAGATAAGACTTTGTCATAGCTCGTCTAGACTGTTAGGTGGTGGATATTGGCTTCTCATTGTGTCCCAAAGATGCTCTACAGGGTTCATATCTGGACTGCAAGCTGGCCACTCTATAACTTGAATAGTAACAATATGTGTTGTATGTGGTCCAGCATTATCCAGCATCAGAAGGAATCCATCACCAATGTACGGTGCAAAAGATACCACAAAAGGTTCTAAAATGTCTATTATGCATCGTTGAGAATTTAGACGTCCAACATCAACAATAAAAAAGCTCTGTGCGGGCTGTTAAAAATATTTCGGCCCAAGTTCGTGATTTCTTAATTCTTCATTGGATAAAGTAACAGTTGCAACTCATTCATCACGACTTAAAATTCGTCATGAACGCTGCATTGCGAACAGATGTGTTGTTTAAATAACAGTTATCTTTTCTACTGTTAAAACAATTTAAAACCAATGCATACTTTTCTTTTAGAAGTGAGGTTTAATTACAGCAAAACATGCTATTTATGAAAAGCTGCAATAATTTCGAAATTAAAATAGGGAAATGGAATAAAACCTACAAAAGGCGTAACAATAAACACGAATTTATAAGTGGTGCGATAATTTTGCGATTAATTGGTGTAGATATTTTAGAGGAATTCGATTTGCCTTTGAAACGCAAAAAGCTTTTAAAAAAAGATGAACTTGTTAAAATTTATTGTTTAAAAAAAGTATATAGACTTATGCAAAATATAGCCAGTTCTCTAAAACACTATTTCTCTCCTATCTCATTCAATTCTCTGTAACAGATCCGTCTTTTATACATTTTATCAGCCAATTATTCCTTCGCTTCCTGCTTTTTGACCCCGCATTTCTATGTTTCTAACTTTAAGATCTTCGTAAAATTTTTTTAAAAAAAGAAAATATCTTAATTGTGATTAAACTGATCAATATTAACAATTTTGTACAGTTTTTTAAAGAAAAAAAAAGACAATATTTATTTTATTAGTATTAGTTATGAATAACAGTTGGTTAAAGAAGAAAATAAAAGGAAATTTAAATTTAAACTTTGTGGGCCTCTTTCTTTTTTTACAATATTTTCCGGTCTGTTTTTTTATACGCACTTGATAAAACTGAAATAATAAAAAAACAGTACAAATTTTTTGGTCAATATTTGTGATGAATCGGTCAGTATTTTTTGAAATAAATATTCAGTATTTTTTGGTCAGTATATGCAGTGGGTGCAAAAAGTATCCGACACAAAGGAAAAACTTTATTTAATTAAAGCCTATTCAACAAAATAACATAAACAAACACTATTCTAATGTAATTTTAGATGGGAAATACAAATATCGTATCAAAACAACAATACCATTAAATGTTGACTTGATAATTGCAATTTTGTAAAAGTTAAGGTTCAAAAAGTATCCAACACACCGTAAAAAACTTACTCAATACTTCGTCATGTGACCTTTAGCAGACAAAACTGCTTCTAAACGATTGGAACACTTGTTTACAAGATTAGCATATATGCTAATTGGAATTTTAGCCCACTCTTCCTTGCATATTTCTTTCAATTGGATAAGATGTCTTGGATTTCTCTCCTGTACCCTCAATTTCAATTCCCGCCACAGATTTTCAATTGGATTGAAGTCAGGTGATTGGCTTGGCCATTCCAACAAGTCAATTTCCCTCTCCTGAAACCATGCACGAGTTGCCCTAGCCGTGTGCTTAGGGTCATTGTCTTGTTGGAATATCTAACCTCGAGGAAGGTTCAATTTTTCGGCTGACTTCACGTGACATCTCTCAAGAATGCCCCGATACATTTCGGAGTTCATCCTTCCTTCTATGATTTCCAATTCCCCAGGGCCTGCAGAAGAGAAACAACCCCAAAGCATTATGCTACCACCTCCAAACTTCACAGTTGGGACGGTGTTCTTCTGGTGAAACGCAGAGTTCTTCTGTCTCCAAACACGACTGACACAGTTCCGACCAAACAACTCTATTTTAGTCTCATCTGACCATAATATTTTATCCCAAAAGCTTGAAGGTTTACTCAAGTGCTCTTCAGCAAAATCCGGCGTTTCTTTACGTGAATTTCCTTCAAGAGCGGGGTTTTTCTTGGTGACCGAGAGTGAAATCCTCTCTTTCGAAGAACTGTCCTAATTGTATTCTTGCAAACATTTGTCCCAGATGATTGCAAGTCCTTTTGCAGTTCAGAGCGAGTCAGTCGAGGATTATTCTATACTTTTCGAACTAAATTCCTAGCTGTACGGTCAGACACTTTTGTAGGACGCCCTGAACGAGGCAGACTAGTCGAAAGATGGAAGGATTTCCACCTCCAAACAGTATCGCCAACTGTCGAAATTGGGATATTTCCCAGTAGGCATGCATCGTCCGCACGACGTCCGTAAGACGTCCGTAAAACGTCGTGTGGACGATGCATGCCCACTGGGTTAACACAGATGAAATTTTTCTATATCCCAAACCATCTCTGTGCAGCTGAATAATTGATTTTCTAGTTGATTCAGACAATTCTGCAGTTTTAGGCATTGTTGAAGAGCATAAAATTTAGGCCACCTTCCAATGAAGATGTCAGGTAATGAATGACTGCAGTAAGAAAGATTCTATGACGTTCTTTTGCGTTCAAAATGTTCCAAAGTTTTCTGATTCTAGAATATTCCCTCAAACATAACGGATGACAAATTATTGGCAAATCAAATTCTTTATTTACGATGTGTTGGATACTTTTTGAACCTTAACTTTTACAAAATTGCAATTATCAAGTCAACATTTAATGATATTGTTGTTTTGATATGATATTTGTATTTCCCATCTAAAATTACATTAGAGTAGTGTTTGTTTATGTTATTTTGTTGAATAGGCTTTAATTAAATAAAGTTTTTCCTTTGTGTCGGATACATTTTGCACCCACTGTCTATACAATTTTGGGTCAGTATTTTAAACAAATGATCAGTATTTAACTTTAGTTTTGTCAGTATAAAAATTAAATTTGGTCAGTAAAAACAGAAGTTGGTTAGTAAAAACTTCATTCATACACTTTCGAAAAGTATTTGATCTCCAAATATTTAACAAAATGAAAATGTGATCAGTCTTTTAGTAATGATTTAACAGCTTTATTTGGTTTCTCACGTTTTCTTTTTCACCAATAGGAATGTTTTTTGCTGCTAGTGGAGGTTTAGAAAACGTCATTCGAATTGTAAAACCGACAATATGTTTACACGTGTGTTTCTTAAAGAAATCTTAACAACTCTATATACACTATGTGACCAATTTTCTTCATTGTTGATTACAGTTAAGGTCCAGACTTTAAAAGCTTTTTGTTTGAATTGATCAAAAGTCTTCCATTTCATTTCTTTGATATAATCTATTTCTGTCTGAGTAGTTTTTATTTCTTCATTTGCAGGTAGGTAATATTCAGTTGATTCAACTACTTCAGTTGATTCATCTATTAAAAGTTTGTTGACCTAACTGTAAGGCACCTAACTGTCTGAGACCAAGCTGTCGATGACCGAAAAACAGTTTACCTACAATTGCATCCTTCTTATTCGGGTATGCTTCACTTCTTATCCACTCACGTTTTTGTTTCTGTTTCCTTGATTTCAATGATGCTTGCTCTTCTATTGTCTCAATTTCTTCTTCACTAGAGGACTTGTATTCTGGAACAAAGTTTTCCATTTTTTTAAACTTTCTTTGTTCAGTGCTGAGATAGAAATGTTAGTCTTATTTGTAAATTTTATCTAATTACTTTGGACAAAGTTCATAATACTCCATTTAAATTACAGATCATTTTATTTAAGTTACAAATCATTAAATATTAGTTTAAAATACAGATCGTTTAATTTAAAATACAAATCATTTTAATTAAAATACAGATCACTTAATTTAAAATACAGATCATTTTATTTAAAACACAGACCATTTTAATTAAATAACTGACCATTTGGTTAATTTACTGAGCATTTAATTGAAAAACTGATAACTAAATTAATTAACTGACAGTTAATATATAATACTGACCATTAATTAAAATACTGACCATCTCAATAAAATACTGAAAACAAAAAAATATACAGTGTCCTCAATAAAAAATGGGACAGCATGATTTTTTTAAAAAAAGCAAAAAAAATTAAATTTTTGTCAAATATTTTTTAACTTTTTTTAAAATATGTCAAATAATTACTTCTATTACACAATATTTTTCATTAAAAACAAAAAAAAGTCAATAAAACAGTTAGACTTATAACAAAACAACGGAATTAGTAAAAATCAACTAAAATAGGAAAATTCAACTTTTTTAAAAAAGAATGGTAAAATTGAGTATGTTTTCTAATTTTTTACATCTATGTTGTTTAACATAGAATGCTTTATGCAATTACATTTTCCCTTGATACAACTAAATAGAAATTAAATCAGTTTTAAGCATAATATTCATTTTTAATACTTGGTTGCATAACCTTTTGCATCAATAACCGCTTGGCATCTATAGGGCATGCTTTCAACTAGTTTTGTTAACAAGCTAACTTCCAGTGAGTTCCAACCTTTTAAAAGTGTCAAAAATAATTCATCTTCATTACAAGGTTTTCTGTCTTTTAGTTTAGAATCTAATATAGACCACAGGTTCTCAATTGGATTAAGATCAGGTGATTGTGCCGGCCACTCAAAGGTAGGTATACCAGCCTTTTGTATATATCTTTTATTTTTTTTGCTGTTTGCTTTGGGTCATTGTCTTGCTGAAATATATAGTTTCCATCTGGAAATAGATGTGTTATACTAGGTTTTAATTGGTTAACTAAAATATAATGGTACTTATGTTGATCCATAATTCCTTCAACTCTGTACAAGTTTCCCACACCATGAGCAGCAAATGCACCCCAAACCATGATTTTTTTGTCATGCTTTACTGTGGCACGTGTGCACTCTGGATTATATGGTTCACCTTTTTTTTTCCAAATTCTTCCTCGATTACCATATTGTAGCACAAAAGGTGATTCATCTGTCCATATGACACGTTTCCATTGATCTGAAGTCCAGCTTAAATGATCTCTACACCATTTTAATCTCTTAACACAATTTTTCTCGTTTATAAAAGGCTTTTTTGTTTGCCACCCTGAAGTAAACTCTTCACCTTTCTTTATTCTTGCAACAATTGTATTGTTACATAAGTGTTCAAGGTTTAAATTTTGTTTTATCTGACTCACTGATATCCTACGATTCTTCATCACTTCCCTAACAATCAATCGATCTTCTCTTTCTGTCGTTTTTCGCTTTCTTCCTGACCCTGACTTTCTGCTAATTGAATTTTGAGAAATAAATCTGGACACAACTCTTTGAACTGTAGATTTACCACATCCAACTTGTTTGGAAATTTTACGCAAAGGCCAATCTGCATTGTGCATTTGAATTATTCTTCCTTTATCAAAGTCTGAAACGTGTTTTTTCCTAAGTTGGTAAATATGAATTTTAACTGATAAACAAATGATATAGTTCCAACTAAATACCAAAATACTATAAGTATGAATGTCTTATACCTATTTAATGATTGAATTTTTGTAGTAGTAGAATCAAAAGCATTTAACTTTGCCATTGCTGCCATTTAATTATAATTTCTAATTATATAAAATTGTTAAAAAATTTAATTTAAATAAAATAATATAAACTTTTTTGAGTCAAAATGTCATTTTGAAAAGTTAAAAATAACTTTACTTTGCAAAAAAACAATATAAAATTACATGTAACACTTTATAATGAGGAAAGCTTTAATCGGAAATATAAAATACAATGTTAAAGATACCCTTTTTTACCTGTTGTTAATTTGAGGCCCACGTCCTTTTTTTTCAATTTCTTTTCATTTTAAATATTAAAATAGTGTAAATATATTAAGTATCTAACATTGAAAACCAAAAATTTTTAAACATTTAATGGTACAATCAACTTTACTTTATTATAAAAAATGTATACAATTTTTTCATTTATGTTAGATTTCTAACAATTCTGCAGTTTAGTTGAATTACAAAAGTTAAATCAATTATTTTTGTTTTTTTATTAAATAGTATAGTTCATTATTTGTTCTAATTTTATAATTAAGAAAAAAAAATTTAAAATAATTGATACAACAATGATTTTTATGACTTTTAACAAAAACGTCATGCTGTCCCATTTTTTTTTGAGGACACTGTATATATACTGACCGACTAAAAATACTGACCCATTAAATGTCACCCATAAAAAAAGTATAAACTAGTAAACATGTTAGTTATACATTAGTTGTAGAGAACTATTTTTCCTCTCAAACAAAAAAAAAAGAAGAAGGTTTATATCTAATACGACAACTTTTTCATTAGGGGAATGGGGTTAGTAAGTAAATTAAAACAGTTATTGCTGAACTATGACGAAAATTCATGAGATCAAGATGTGGTACGAACTTGTGAGTCTAACAAGTTCCTAAGGGTATGAAGAAAGTAAACTCACCACGTAAATTGAACTAAAGAATAATTTATTATGCACTTGTAAAATCATTTATTGACATTACTCACATTCAACAATCTTGCGACCCACTTTATTACTTAGATGATGAGTATGCAACATGCTCCCATGCTCCGAAGATTAAATGTTAAACGAAATCCTCTGTAATGTCCTCATCCCATATAACGCAGTACCAACGCTGCTTTTTATTTTTTTTAGATCTTTTTTTTTTTATTCTGATTTTGCTTTTGTTGCCCTTATGTTTTTCTTTTCTTTTTTTCTTGATTTGATTTTATTTATTTCTCGCAGTTGTTCTTTTATTTATGGAGGTGCAGGTAAGTAAAAGCTTTATTTAAGCTTTTGGTTTAGTTTTTTTTTAACTCCCATTTTAACAACGGGTGCTTTCTTTTTTCTTTTTCTTTTGTTTTTTTTTGCTTTCGTCTTGAAATCCACGGGAATTGATAAATAGTATTTCATAAGAATATACTTGTAATTCTTTGGGATTGCTGACACATGCTACTGTTTTAGGATAACTGATGATACGGATGAAAATTCAAGTATATTGTAATTTTATACGGTACTGTAGTTGATTTTTGAAGAACAATTGGTCTTTGAGTAAACTTGCTTGTAATAATAAGTTCTATTTCTTGAGCCATTGTTTTTGAGTTAAACATGTTCTCCACTCTCTCTAAAAACTTTTTTGAGTGCAAAGAGTTTCTTGGTCATGTTTCTCATTGTAACACATGTTAACACACAACAACACATGTGGCATATGTTCATCTCTCGCAGTCTTAATAAATCAGCTAAAGACTTTTCTTGAACTATTTCTTGAAAATTCCATATTCAGCCCAGTTAACTTTTAGAAGTGATTTATTTATTCAACCATGATGCGTTGATTTAATGGTTGTGTCAAATTAATTGGTCTGCAATTTCAAAGCTTGAATGTGTGGTGATGTCTCGAGTTGAAAGGCTGTGATATATCGGATGAGTTAACATTTAACCAAAGAATAAAATAATAAGCTTTTCATTATGAATAGCCAATTCTGTGAATTCATGAACTCCAAATGGATCATGGTTTAATAGCCAAATTCCAGGTCTACCAAATCCATTTATAGTATTATACATTAAGACAAACATTTGGAAAGCAACTCACGGGTGATTTTATACCTAAAAGATGGGTTTTCATTTGTCGGGGTTAATACGCAGCCACTTTAAAAACTCTTGCACATAATATGTTTATAATAGCTTTAAAATAGTGATACCAAGAGGCTGCATGCGATGTATAGCAAGACTCAGCATTGATATTCACCAAGAATTTGATACTTTTAGAATGGCATTTAAGTTTTTTGTATGGCTGAAATGACCATCTAGATTTAAAAGAATAGGGAAATCCTTTGTTAATTTTATGAAAGCTATGAAGTAGTCAATCCATATTTTAAACAGTTCTGAGATCATCCATCCGCTATCATTACCTGCAAAAACGTGTTCTAGAGGGTGGACTCAAGTTTAGCTCGTCTTTCATGTTTTTATGTTTAAAAATTACTTTTGGTGGAAGAAAATAGCCATGTATACAAAAAACACCAGTGGTTTTGGCAACCTTCTTGGCAACTGGAGAGAAACGTTTTCCTTTTCCTGCTTTTATTTTATGTCTGGAATTTGAACTGTTAACAAATTAGTTTTATCTATATTATAAAAATATTTGCCCTGATGTGAATATTTATTGTGGATTTGTTGTCATAAAACCCACCGAGAGCTGCTCGTTGAAGCCTAAGACCTAGCAATTGATGTAAGTTTAGTATTATGTGACTCATTACAAGGTGCTTTTTCATAAAAGAGTTGTACCAACATTTGCCTGCAGTTCTCTTAGCTTTATTAAAGTTGAAGGGCAAGTGTGCTTGTTGAGATCTTCTTTAATTTCTGGTAGAATCCACACCTCCTACTTTTTCTGGTAGACCTACCTCCTACTTTTACTCCATCTCTTGTAAGCATGTTTTTATTCAGCAAATAACGAATTAAAGTGGGTTGAGCAATTTTATACAACTTTGCACATTCATTAAGATTACAAAGCTAATATTTGTAGGCAGTGGGAGGTTTTGAGGTTTTCTTCTGTCGATGTAGCCAACCGTCTTCTAAAAACATGCATGCAAAAAACTTTTTGTTGATATGAGAGAATATGTGTGTAAAACAAAACAAAGCTCTACAAAATTTAATATAGAAATATAGAAAAATATAATTAAAAACAGGAAATAAATTCTAAATTTAATTGATATTACGTCTATATGTTTAATTTGCAAATGTAATAAAACAAATTAGCAACATCTAATACATTCAGCGCGTAAAAAGTGTCACAGGTTGTGTAATTAGTACCATGGTTACTTTTCCCCCTCCGTCACACAATTTTCGACAACTTTGACTAAAAATAATTTTCTTTAGTGTTTTAATTGCCAATGCGAATTAAAACAAAATGTGTTTGTTAATGAAGCAAAATTATTGGTCCAACACCATAAAATGTATAGTTAAGTTTAATGTGTATCCACTCCTTCATGGGACAACTAGTAGGATAGTCTAATTATTTCATTAAATAGTGTAAAAAATTAGAAACAAGCCAATCATTTTCTTTTACGTTCGATTCCGCCATTTTTGGTCAGCATACATATGTCATCGACTGACTTGATTTTATTTCAACAAGTTTAAACCAATCGGAATAAGTGTAATGACGTTGGTACAAAATTCACAGCAGTACTAGTTTGTCTTCTTTCCCTTGTGTTTTTGAGAAATAAATTAACGGTTTTAATGTAGGGGAAAGGTGCCTATGATGGCATAGCGCCTATGATGGCATACTGGTCATATTTCCAAAAATATTAGTTTTGGTGCATAAGTGATTCGACCAACATGTGTATATAAGTAAATCATAACTTCTGGTAAAAATTCGTCCCTCAGTCATAAATAATGCTTTTGTAATCAACAAACATAAATTTTCGCATGTGGTGTTGTAGTTTTAATGCTCTCATATATTTAGGATTACAATTTTATTATAGATCATACAGAAGTAAAATTTTCATGCATTTCATCTGCAGACTTTGTACATTTATTAGAATACTTATTTTAATGCTATGTGTAGAATAAGGTAGACACAGTTTGTTTTAATAAATATGGTGACTCTTTCCTATCATGGCATACCAAGGAGTTGCCATCATAGGAAAGTCTGCAAAATGAATTGAAAAAAATGCCTGAAAAAAATTTTAATGCGCATAAAAAGAGGTGATCAGGCTAAGAACAAAGATGAAATACAAGAGTTTGAGAAACCAATACATTTGGAAATTAGATCTCCCCCATCAGAAGCTTCCATATGCATTGGATCTTCTGTTTCAACGAAAGGATAAGATCTAGTATACAAAAGTTGTGTCCGGTGCCTTTAGCACCCTCTAAAATTGAATTGAAAACGTGGAAAAACTGGACCTCTGAATACCACACCGGATATTCAAGAATTAAAAGATAAGGCAAAAGAAAAAGATAACAAAGAAAAGGAAATATTTGTTAGAAAAACAAAAAGAAAGACGACTGTTTAAGAAAAATACTGCAGTGAGGAGATTAAAGGAATACAGCATTTTTGTGTTGTTATGAACTTTATTCGCTGTCTTGCTCTAGAGAACCATGAATTTGTTGTCGAAAATGCAGATCTTAGTGTCATGTTTTATGTGCAGGCATAAAGAGAAGTAGAAAAAAGTTTATATGTGAACTATGCTTATAGACCAAATATTTATTTTTAATTTTGTTTTTTTTTGATAAGTTATGTTTCCATTAGTAAAAAACAAAAAAAATTCTTGTTTGTCTAATTTCTTTAAAGTGTGCCATCATAGGAGCAGTTTGTTGCCTATGATGGCATACTTGTGTGTTTTTTTTTGTGTTTTTTAATGGTATAAGCTTATAAAAAAGCCAAATAGTGAAAATTCTGAGGTTCATTATTATTCTGCATGATAGAAGAAATACACCCATGTCAAAAATTTTTTTTTAAGTTTTCAGGTAATGACTCAGAGCAACGTTAAAAGTCATAGGCACCTTTCCCCTACCTACATTTTTTTTTTTTTAAACAAAATTAATTCTAAATTTTGCAAGGAATACAAGTTTCAAATTAAAAAAGGGCAAAAAAAAAAGAGTTACAACTTTGCTTTATGCGTTTTTTAAGAGTGAAACTTCCTCAAATAATAAGAGATTTCTTTTTTTAAATAAAACTATTTTGATTTACTAAAAAGATACCACTTTGGTTGTATAACATAAACAACGAAGTGTTTTTCAAGTTGCTCCCTCAAGATTTTCTCCCTGTTCTTCTGAATCACTTTGGGAATGTAGATTTATAAATTTTTTAAATTATGGTATTTATTGGTTAGTAAAATAGAAGGTCAATCTAAGATTGACCTTCACTAGATTATTTTACAAAATCAATACACAAAATGATGAAAATACAACATTATCAACTTCGTTTGACCTTTTTTAAAAGTTTAAAAGAAAAGTTTAAAAATTTTCTCGTAGCTTACAAAACATTGTACAATTTTTATTGGTTTTTTCTAATTCTGGCACAATCTTTTTCTCCGAGAAATTGATTGTCTTGATAAAAAAAAACTGGATCTTCCGTGTTCATTCTATTCTTCATATTTAACAATTATTTCATTTCGTCTTCACACCATCATGACTAATTAAAACTGTCTTTGTTTAAACGATATTTTTGGTATGAGAATGTAAACATTGAATTTGAATGAAAGATAATAACACTAATAAAAAAAATAAATAAATAAATAATAAAACCTTCTCAACGCTTTCTGAGCTAAAAAAAGTGACGTCAGACTTGCGGTGTCTAGATTAAAAACTTCTATGCAACAATTTGCGGTTCTAAAATACAATTTAAAATGAGTTCATTCTCAATTTAATGCCAATGATAATAAAAATGCCAATGATTATTCTCTGTGGAATAATGTTCTTAACACTGAACTCAAAGTAAAAACTAATGACCGGACAACCGCCAATGATTATTCATGACAACCGGACAATGCCAATGATTATTCTCTGTGGAATAATGTTCTTAACACTGAACTCAAAGTAAAAACTAATGACCGGACAACCGACTAATGTAATCGTTTTAACCGAAAAAAATGATTAACTCAACCATGAATGGAAAATTAAGCGTCCCGGTTAAAATTTTCGCGGTTAAAACAATTATCAAGAACTATGATTTTTAATCGGAATAATCAATTATGAGCGCCCACTTTTAAGCTTTCAATCAAAATAAAAGATTTTCAATTTTTTGAACAGTTTAACTTTCATTGCTGACGTATTAGTGATAAAAAAAACACCATCTCCTTATATGACAATATTTATCACATAAGGAGTTGGCGTTGTGTTTTTTGTTGTTTTGTTTTTTTATCACTAATCATAATTTGAAGGGAAGATTTAAAAAATTATTTTCATTGTTCATTGATGTATTTGTGAGATTTGAACTTAAAGATTATAAGCCTAATGACAAAAATTTGCGCATTATGAGGAAACCAAAAGTAGTATTAGCTCATACAAATAATGCACGTGTCCTATTTCTTTTAGTTTTTCTTTTCATTGATCAAAGTTTATTTAGATATGTTGGTCATTTAGAAATCTAAGTCGCGTTTTTACGCTATAACTTTCTTAAAAAAAAAAAATATGTAATGAAATAAAATGGCAAAAACGATTTGAAAATGACGATTACGGTTATTCGAAACACTTTAAAATGACCTAAACGTTTTAAATAATTTTTTTAAAACGATTATAACGAAAAGCAGTTATCATTTAGTTCATTGCATTTTTAATTCGGTTGACCATTAATCAATCGAATCGCGCGATTGTCCGGTGTTTTATGAAAACGTCGAAATAAAAACTGCATCTTAACGATTTTCATTGTTAGCTTTGATAACTTGAAATTTAAAAACTTCAATTTTTACTATAGTTCTTAGTATGTTTTTGCAATTCAGTATATTTTGTAAATGTAAATACATTAATCATTAACGAGGATGATTGATGAGACAAACTGAAGATTTTTTTTGTTATTTATTTGTTATAAGCATGGTATTTTGTAAACATTCTTTAACGGCAAAACAAAAAATGAATACTAAATAAACAACGATTTAAAAGGAATATTTCAAATATTATTTAGTATTAATTGGCGGGCTAGGTATTGCTGAAATAGAAGATTTTAATGCCACTATCTCGTCACAATCCTGCAATTTTTATGACATTAATTCAGCATTGTATTATTTCTAGTACAGCAATAGCAGCAAGCCACAATAGGGACTCTTGTAATGAAATAAAAGGTCAAATAATTTTTTAAACTATTTATATGAATTTATGTGGAACTAAAGATTTAGTGCGCATGATTATTTTAATTTCAGAAAATAAATTGCAAATATTAATTCATTCTGAGCTTCTTTTTTGTATATATTTTACTTGTTTCTTTTTTATAATTTTTAGTATATTTTAATAATGTATAATTTTTAGTATATTTTAGTAATGTATAATTTTTAGTATATTTTAATAATGTATAATTTTTAGTATATTTTAGTAATGTATAATTTTTAGTATATTTTAATAATGTATAATTTTTAGTATATTTTAGTAATGTATAATTTTTAGTATATTTTAATAATGTATAATTTTTAGTATATTTTAGTAATGTATAATTTTTAGTATATTTTAATAATGTATAATTTTTAGTATATTTTAATAATGTATAATTTTTAGTATATTTTAATAATGTACAATTTTTAAATTTCTATCAAAAGTTTGCTGATATAAATTTATATCAAAATTCCCTTTTTCCTTCATTTCCTTTATAACAAACTTTTTATGTTGACAGTAAAAACCAGGTCAGTTTATTCATAAAAGTTTATATGAAAGTTCAATTGTAGACGAAATGTCAAATTAATTAGCATTTTACGATCATATCACAACCGCCTAAGTCATTTAAGGTTTTGAGTTTGTATTTAAAATGCATACCTTGCACATTCTTCTGTAAAATTGCAAAATCGTCCGAGTAATGAACCAATCAGAACACATTTTTTTTAGTTTGTATTATTGATAACATGAAAATTTAAAATCTCAAGCATGATTTTACTTTGTTTTGATCAAAAAATTCAAATTTTTTTTTTATCAAAACCAAGTAAAATCAAGTTTGAGATTTTAAATTTTTCTCATTTTAAAAGATGGGGAGTAAGGGGAGAGAGGCGTGCAAGACGTGCAATAACGCCCAGTCATCAATTAAATCTCAGGTCCTGTTTAAAGAAATTTTATTACTAATTTATTTAAACCGGGAAGATTCTCTGTGCAATTGCAAAAATCATACCCTTCCTCCTACCCCCCCCCCCCCCTCCTCAAATAACCGGCAGAAAATATTGGACAAAATAGACATGGCTCATTCCCCGATATGAACAAGTGGTTTACTGGATGAAGAAGGGTGATTAACATAATCTCGGTACAGGATCTGAAAGAACAAGGGCTTGGCATCCACAAGGATACGACTTCCAATATTAGGTGCAATCTAGAACATTCCGTGATCTAAAAGATCACGGAAAGTTTTAGATTGCACCTAATATTGATACAATATTAATACAATCTAAAGAATTCCGTGAAAAAAGGGTCTAAAATGGTTTGGGGCAAAGAGGGTTGGGAACAGAATTTTAAGAATCTTGAAAACCAAGTATTCCTTAAAGATTATCATTATCAATTACTTGACATTTTTTGACATTTTATGACTTTGGCATGAAAAGGATTTCTCTTAATATTTTTAAACAGTATTTCGTCATTGTTGCGTTAGTAATCGTTAATAAGCGTTAGTAATCGTTAACTAGCATTAGTAATCGTTAATTAGCATTAGTAATCGTTAACAAGTATCAGAGATCGTCAGTGTATGACTCGGAAGAATTAATAGTTCGAGCGTAATTTATTTTCAAACGAAAAACTTATTGATGAATAATTTTCAATTATTTTAATGTTTCTTTGTTGATATTATTATTTTTTTTAATGGAAATTTTTTTGTTACGAGTTAGTTAAAAATAAAAAAGTTGATAAAAATATTTTTCAAAATTTACGCTGACAGAATCTTTTCAAAAATTTAAGGTCTTTATTCTCTAGTTAAACTTCATCTTGTTTGTTCACAATGGCTTTTTGTCACGTAGCTTCGACTCATCAATTGATTGGAATCACATCGGTTGATTGGATAAACGTTTGATTGTAACAATATTACTAAAGCAGGCACGATCAAACACGATCAAACACGATCACAATCAAAGAGTTCAGATTAAACTTATTTGAATTTGACTTCAATCTGATGATCTGATGCTATTTATAATGCTGTTTTTTACTGGTATAAACATCAAAACAAACAGCGATTAAAACAGCCACAGATTAAGCTAGATTACTGCAGCAAAAACCGCGTTTAAACCTTAAAAACGAACAAAACAACAGCAATTCTTTTTTCAAACAATTTTCGAAGGTAACAAAACAATTGACTAAATTATTAGTCAAAAGAAGTGAAAATCTTATGAAGCTCTTAAATTTTTTCAAGGCAATAAAAATAAAGTTATGTGTATCCCTAATTTATGTGATTATAATTTATGTGTATCCCTAATTTATGTGAATATAGTTTATGTGTATCCCTAATTCATGTGGTTATAACTGTCGCGTTTATTGTTTAATGATTTTTTCAATCGTGCGATAACTTTTTTTTTTTTTTTGAAATCAAAATTTTCATTTTGACGATGGAGTTAGCAAAACATTTTTTGATGCAGATGAATTTCTGTTTTCATATGCTCGTTGAGATATGTTGAGGTTTGACCATTTGTGCAAATATACCACTCATTAAACATTTACTCTACACTTTCTCACTAATTATTTTTGAGAATAAAATTTGAAGAACTGTTTTAAAACGTTTTGAAAAGCTTTTATGTTCTTTTGAAATAGGTTTTTAATGGAGTTCTCCTTCTTAGATATTCCGGTCTGCATTATTATCGAACTAACGCTAATCTTTTGTTTTTTTAATGTACACTTTCTTATGATTTCATTGCCGATAAGAAATGTAAAACATAAAAATTTTAACGTCACACAAAAAAATTGTGTTATTTACTTGTAGCACTCAGCAACCGTGATTTATTTACCTTTGTTCGTAATAAATAATTATTGAATAAGAATTGTGAGTTGTTTGTATATAAATTGAATTCTCTGCAAAATGGAGTTTTCATTAGCCAGTCTCAAAACGAATATTTTGCAACCAAACACGCAAACTCACGTACGGCCATTGACCCATTCAATGTGTGTTAGATGATGGTTTGCAATCTTTTATTTAGAAAAATCGCTGCACTTCTAAACTATGGATATCTAAATTTTACTTATATGTTATTTTTCTTTTTACACGGTCTTTATGCTCCTCCACTTTAGATAAGTTTACAATCACAAGCGCCGGCAGTCTTTAGGTTAAATCATCTGAAAGCTTTTTTCAAAAAATCTGTGCAATAGGATATTCTGATTGCAATATGGTTGCTCTATTAACATTCGAGAAATCTTTAACTGTGAGATCATGTTTACCATCATGAATTTAAAATCAATGAGAACGTTGACAGAGCTGAAATAATAAAAAGTCTCGCTTAATGATACTTTGTGTATTCATTTAATAGTTAAAGATTTAAATCTGTAAAATTGAACTACTTTGGTTATTTAAAAAAATATATAGTTTTTAAAAATGCTAAAATATATTTTAATGATAAATTTAAAATTTTAAGTAATGAACTCAAACCACTCGTTTCATTGGTGCAAAAAAAAACGTGAAGCAGTGTTTTACATTTCTTTTCAATCGCTTTTTTCCAATGGATAAAGAAAATGACGAAGCCGAATAAAATTTTACAAATTCTTATCGATAGCCTGATAAACTAAATTATCGATAACCTGATAAACTACATTCGTTCCGTTTAAAGATTTCTTAATTTATTTCAAACAATGCAGGTGTCGGGTCTTTATCTAGTGAGTTTGAGATTTCGAAATAAGAATGGAAATCATTAGAATTATGCTCCCATCTGTCTATGAAAACCTGAGATAAAATAAAAAAAATCAAACCGAAATAAAGAATACCAGTTGCTATGGCAGAAAATAAATTTCGCAACTTTTCATTATATGTAAAGAATTTATCTGGTCAATATTTGCACTCGATGTGTCGATTTTCTATTGCATTCATATTCGCGGTAAAGTTTCACACGAGTATTTTACTTATTCACACACCCATTTTATATTTTTTTATTTTTCGTTTCAAATCCTCCAATGAAATTTTATGAGCTAAAAACAATGAAGTAATTTAAAGTAATATGAAGTTCAATAAATTTTCGAATTTTTGCTACATGTTCATAAACATTCTAAAAAAGGTAACTCATACTATATATATATATATATATATATATATATATATATATATATATATATATATATATATATATATATGTATATATATATATATATATATATATATATATATACACATACATATTCAAGCCACGCTATATGCACGCATTCATCACGCGGACGAGGAAAGGTTTGCATTTTTTACGTCACGGCTTAAACGCGTAAAGTGCGTTTTATTGCATCCTCATCAGAATTAACTGATCCCTTAAATTGAATGATAGATTTAAAGATTGTTGTAAAAATTATTAGTTTTGTTAATGTTTTTAAAAATGAAGAATATAATGTTAAAATATTTACGTGGATGATACCAGGTTGTGCACTTTTCTGTCGAAGTTGGGGTTTTTTTTCTATTTATTGAAGCTTTTTTTAGCTTTTTTAGTAAGAACCTTTTTTTTTTTTTCACAATTAAAACTGTTATTTCAAAAGGATCCATTTAACCTGACTTCAAATGAACTTTTACAGTATAAAATTTGATAAAACGATGAAAGTAAATTTCTCTTTTTATTAAAATCTGAGAATGTTTCCGTTAAAGTTACTGCCTCCGTTTCATGAAAAAAGTCCATTTCTTTTTAAACACGATTTTTTTAAATCCATTTTGTAGTTATATATCTCATAAAATGAAATTTTGCATTTAAGAAAGAGCCTTTGACTAATTTTGCTTTGATAATCTTTTGCTCTGCATATGATTTTCATCAGAACGGAGTTCAAGGTTTCCGGTTGAGTTTTTCTGAATAAAACTTTACACAAATTTAATAAAACGATGAAAGTAAATTCTCTTTTTATTAAAATCTGATGATTATTTTATACAAAATATTCAGAAACGAAAAAACGTTATTGCAAACTACGCCGATTTAATTCCATAAAGCCGAAGATAGACCCTATTTCGTGCATCAATAAGATTGTCAAATGCTTTTGTTAAATATTTGTCACAAGTTATTTGTCATGCTTTAGGTGGGACAAAATACACGTTAAAAGTCCACAAAAAAAAAAAAAAAAAAAACTTAATAAGATTATCTTTTGAGTCAGAAAGTCATTGAATAAGATGTGTCCTTTGCGTCAGAAAATGTAAAAAGTTATTCAAATATTAAGTTTCCAGTAAAAATAAAAATTTTATTAAAACCGTTTTATTTTGGCGACATCAAGATTATTCCATTTTTATTTATTTGTGTTTTAGACAAAAGTGCATTGATCAACCCTGGTTCTCACCTTCCTGCAAAAGACAGTACGCAAACACTAATCCCCTCTGTACTACACATACCGATCTCCTGACCAATTACATTTGGCTATTAAAATATAGAGAATTATTTGTAGCAGAGTATATATTGTTAGCATTATTATTGTCGCAGTGTGAATAGTTTTTATTTGGGAATTAAAGTAGGGTGAACATATTGTTAACAGTGGAAATTTTATAATCTCTTGTCATTTACAAAATGTCAATGGTGTGCCAACCAGTAAAGAATATTCATAACCAACCGAAGAAAATAGGTGGCAGCATGGTGGATACTGTCATAAGTTCGATGCCAACCTATGAGCTGGATTCAGTAAACGAAGTTGTTCTAGAATCAGCAATATTTCAGTTAGGGTTGAAATTTCATAACAAAGACAGTTTCGATGCAAGATGTTTTGTTTGCAGAGAAAATTTAATTCACTTTAAAAGTTTAGCATGCCGTCAAGCACCTTGATATAAATTGACTAAATTGGACTACATATGGCCAAACTCTTGTTATATATGCTACTCTTTGTAAAATATTTTAAAAATTCTTTTATTAAGAATTCAGACGAAAGAAAGTTTAATGTTACGAATGCATTTGAGAGTTACGAATAATCCCAGGAGAGATCAAAATATGCTTTAAAAATTGCAGTTGATAAATTGCTTTCGGTTTTAAATTCTTTGAAAATATTTTTAACTAAGCAAAAGTAATCCGTTCTAAGAACTTATCAGTTACTAGAATAAGAGTATAAAACCCATCTTTAAAACTATTTATGCGGTGACCCGTCTTTAAAACTCAATATATGTATAAAAAAGGGCAGGAATAGTTTAAATATTACTCTTTATGAGAGAATGTTTCCGTTAAAGTTACTGTCTTAGGTTCATGAAAAAAAAATCCATTTCTTTTTAAACACGATTTTTTTTAAATCCATTTGTAGTAATATATCATATAAATTGAAAATTTGCATTTAAGAAAGAGCCTTTGACTAATTTTGCTTTGATAATCTTTTGCTCTGCATATGATTTTCATCAGAACGGAGTTCAAGGTTTCCGGTTGAGTTTTTTCTGAATAAAACTTTACACAAATCGGTTTTCGTTTTAAGAAACGAAGGAAATAGTAAAAATCACAGCATTTGCTACAATCATTTTTATTACAATTAGTTTTATACATCGAAATAGTACATTTAACTTTAAACTCGTAACTACAAATTATATTAAACATTTTTAAAATAAAAATTTAAAAACAACAACAAAAAAATTGTATAAATATATAAATGTTAGCAGAGAATGGTTTCTATTGTTAATCCAGCAAATATTACTTATAAAACAAATCTTTAAATTTTTTTAAATATATAAATTATTATATTTAAGTAAGCTATTTTGTTTATATAAGCTATTATATTAATAAACGGTCAGTAAGACACGTATTTATATCAATAAACGGTAAATATGACATGTATTTATGTCAATTAGCGGTAAAAAAAAAAAAAGGACTAAACGGTATAAGATATATTTATACTAAAACATCAGATATTATTAATAATTACTCACATATAATATTAAAATAATTTTCACAAAAATTTATTATACGAAAACCAATTTTGGGTGGCAGTGGTTAGTTTTCCATATAAAATACAAATATGTAAAAAGATATTAACAACAAATAACTTTTTACAAAAAAACAAAAGAACGAAAAAATTATCATTTTCCAAACGAAAAAATTACTGCATAATTACAAGTTGGTAGTAACACTAAAAATTGTTGCATTAATGACAAGTTGGGAGTAACACTAATAATACTGGACCAATACCCAACACATATAGTAAAACGTTAAATAAACATCAAAAAAAAGTTCTACACTGGTTGCCCATGGATTGGCCACCATGATAGTGGTTGATCTTTTTCTACTAAACGGTATCCATTGT
The DNA here is from genome assembly GCF_058129835.1 of Hydra viridissima. Lineage (NCBI taxonomy): Eukaryota > Metazoa > Cnidaria > Hydrozoa > Anthoathecata > Hydridae > Hydra > Hydra viridissima. Next base: position 1,888,721 of record NW_028324310.1, read on the forward strand.
TCATGCTTCTTGAATCATAACTGTGTATATTGCGGTGCATGTATCGTAAATTGCTTTCATACCATGGGTCCAGCTTTGTAGTCAATGTCCCTGTGAATCTGCTAATTTTCTCGTTTTGAGGTGGGTTGGAAAGAGATTTTAAAAATAAAGAATTAGATATACTATTATTAAACGATGCAGGTGGTTGAGACTGGGTGTAAGGTTTAAGATATGTATTAAATTGTGGAATGGGGGGAGGTGATGAGGGACTTGAGGAAGAAGTAGATTTGTTGCGTTTTCTCCATTTAGCACGACGATTCTGAAACCAAACCTAAAATTAATATAATTAACATAATTAACATAATTATACTACTTATACTAAATATTGCATTTTCTATACCGTCATTTAATATTAGTTTCTCTGAGTGCTGCCATTGCTTTTTATTAGGGAAATGTCCGGCAGTTTAAGCAGAATTCGAGTTTTGCGAGCCAACAATCTTTGCTAGCATTCTGTAAATCATTTAATTATTTTGTATTCTGTTAGTTATTTGGTAAGTTATTAACAAAATAATTCGTACCTGTATTCTTGCTTCTGTCAATCCCAATTTTAACGCCATTTCTTCTCTAAGGAAAATATCTGGATAATGCGTTCTATTGAACACCCTTTCAAGTTCATCAAGCTGATGCGTTGTAAAGGTTGTTCTATATCTTCTTTTTTTCGACGGCATGCTCAAAGCTTGCTGTCGATATGTGTCGAGTACAGTCGGACTAGCTTCGTCAGACGTCAGAACTCCGTCATGGTCTAATGTCGGGCTGTCTAGCGTCTCGCAATCGTCTGTAGAAGGAAAAAAGGTTTGGTTAGTAAGTCTGTGTGTGTGTGTGATGAAAATTAGTGCCACAAAAACAATGAATTTTTGTTCTTAGAAAAAAAATTTTTATTAAAAAAAATTCAAGGTTTGATAAAGATATTTTTAAGGTAACAAAACAAAAATTGTGGCCCTTATGAAAGCACATTATAATGACAAGCAGCAAGATTGTCTCCAGGCTAATTTGTTTGCTTAGGTTACCGCTCTGACAGTCTATGTCGCGGTGAAGGCTTATTTCTCAGATGAGGTCAGTTACGCAATATGACCATTAAAACATTTAGTTGAAGCAGCCGACAGAAATCAATTTGTCTGTTTAGTTTTTTGAATAGAAATATGGAGTAGATGCGTTCGTTTCAAGTTTGCGTTTTTTCGTGTTTTGTGTTTTTGTGTTGTAAGATACATTTGTGCGTTTTGCTGTAATTTTCTAATGTGTCAAGGTTGGCTTTAATAAAAACTCAAAATACATCTTTCAAATATAAAATTAGGTTTCATGCATTTTAAGATTGCAAATGCGCGAGTAACTAGGTAATGCGCGAGTAACTAAGGTAATGCGCGAGTAAATAAGGTAATGCACGTTAAAAGCGTACTATCGAGTGTAAAAAAAGGAAAAAAAAAGCGAAGAAAAATTTTGAAAAAGAAAAGTACACAAAATGGATCTTTGGGTTGATGATTGAAAATATTCTTAATCATCGAATTAAAAAGATTTACATAAAAAAATTGAATACGTTTTTTAGAGATTTAAGTAACTTATATAGTTTATATTGTAACTTGTATTGTAACTTGTATTGTAACTTATATTGTATGTATATATGTATGTATGTATATATGTATGTATGTATGTATGTATGTATGTATGTATGTATGTATGTATGTATGTATGTATGTATGTATGTATGTATGTATGTATGTATGTATGTATGTATGTATGTATGTATGTATGTATGTATGTATGTATGTATGTATGTATGTATGTATGTATGTATGTATGTATGTATGTATGTATGTATGTATGTATGTATGTATGTATGTATGTATGTATGTATGTATGTATGTATGTATGTATGTATGTATGTATGTATGTATGTATGTACGTACGTACGTACGTGTGTGTGTGTGTGTGTGTGTGTGTGTGTGTGTGTGTGTGTGTGTGTGTGTGTGTGCGTACGTGTATGTGTGTGTATGTGTATGTGTATGTGTGTGTGTATTTATGTATGTTTATACGTACGTACGCGTGTGTGTGTGTGTGTGTGTTTGTGTGTGTGTGTGTGTGTGTATGTGTGTGTGTGTGTGTGTGTGTGTGTGTGTGTATGTACGTATGTATGCATGTATGGATGTATCTATCTATCAAGGGCGGTAGAAACAGGGACGATAGGGTCCCCACTTTTACTGCCCGTGGTCCTCCACTCTTAAAAAGTAGTAAAAAACACGTTTGTGTTTGCCTCCCTCCCCCCTCCTTCTTTTCTCTCACTTTAATAAAAAAATTTTCTGATTAAGGTTGAGAGATAAAAAAGTAAAGAAACCTAAATTTTTTCTTTCAATCAAAATTTTTTTAAACTTTCAAATCAAAAATCCAATTTTGTCATAAAAGCAATGAACTTGAAAAAATAAAAATTGTCTATAAAATTGATAAGAAGTCTGGAGGCCCCAGTTCAGATCCCTGAGCAATTTTAATGTACTTTATACGTGTGCGTGTTTATGTGTGTATGTGTGTTTGTACGTATTTGTGTGTATGCGTGTGTGTGTGTGTGTGTGTTTGCGTACTTATGTGAGTTTGTATGTGTGTGGTTTAAAGGTCGGTTGGGTGGGTGGTTATGTGCATATGCGTACGGGCATGCGTTTGTGTTTACGTATGTGTGTGTGCGTTCATACTTGTGCGTATTTATGTAGAAATAATTACGCGTGTAGACATAATTATGTACGTATGTACATGCCTTTCTTAATTTTTTTAGGTATGTAACTATAAGCATTGTTGTCAACCTATGTGTATGTGAGTATGATCAATGCAACAGATTATGAAAAGGTGTTCTGTAATGTTGTATAGCATATACTTTCTGAAGTTGTGTACATAAAAGGACTCTAGATAATGCTTTTCTCGTAAGTTATTGTAAAAGAGATTTTATATTGTCGGTAAATTTTACGGTAAAAAGAAAGTAAAAAATGTGAAATGTACGAAAATACGTAATGTTCATGGGTCGTAAACGTTTAATTAAGCAATCTGTATATTGCCACAAATAGTCATGTTGTTCTAATACTTTTTTGAAAAATATCTTAGGCTACACCACACAGCAACGTTTTTGCTTCTTTGTTAGGTGATTCTTATAAATTTTTGGGTGTTGATCACGAATATCACATCAAAATATACGTATCACGTTTAAGAGAAATCTTCAGTTTTATCATAAAGTTTTGCTTAAATTTTTGTCCAAACATCTCACTCCAGTTAGTGACTCATCAACAACAGCTCAGGCATTTATAATCAGACCAGGTTGGAAACTTTTCTGTGAAAACATGACATCTTGGATATGCCTGAACAAGTCAGAACGAGCTTAGAGCTCAACATGCTATAAGATATAGATACTCAACATGCTGTAAAGGTGGCTTGCATAAACCGATCCTGCTCATTTGGTTATTATAGAAAGCTAGTGCGTATGTGTGCATCATTCTAGTAAAGTACAGTGTCTATATCAATATAACAGTAAGTAAATTTAATGCTATAGTCGTTTTACTGTCTGGCGGTATGTCTCGTCAATGTTGTAACAGCCGCGATACGTTCTGCTATATCTGTGACAAATATACACTTGCATCACAGAGACGTTCAATAACTTCTCTTACAAAGAAAGCTTATCTGTATTTCGGCTGCAAAATTGATAACTAAGACAAGGAATGCGGGCCTCACATTTGCTGCATAACATGCTCTGTCAATCTAACCTGTACCACATGAGGACAGTCTCTCAAATCCAAAACCACGAACGAGATGAAGAAACTCCAGCGCAGGATATTTATAGTGACGTTGACCCAGATTTTGAACCTTGCTCATCAAATAATCCACATCTGAATTAATCCAATCTGAAAAAACTCAGTCAGAATTGAACAATTTGGTCAGAGATTTGGTTCTGTCAAAAGCAAAACCCAAGCTACTGGGCTGCAGGGATGATGTCTGCTGTTGTCAGGTACGAAGCTGTCTATGTTTGGAACACGACATTATAATATCACCAAATTTTTTGCACAAGTCGACGGTATCTGTTTTTGTTGCTACTTTGAAGGGTAGTTCTCGGCCTTAAGTTGTGATTACCATCCTAAAGAGTGGCATTTTTTCATTGATTTGTCAATGCTAAGCCTTAAAGTTGTTCTGCTACACAGTGGCAACTTTTATCCTGTTGGCTACGCAGCACACATGAAGGAAACGCATGAAAATATGGAACTGTTGTTCAACCACATCTTGTATAGTAGGTACAACTGGAATATTTAAGTAGATCTGAAAGTCGTTGCTCTGTTACTGGGACTGCAGCTCGGTTATACCAAGTACTGTTCTTTCATCTATGAATGGGACAGCCGTCGCAAACAGTCACATTGTTGTTGACAGAGCTGGCTACTCTGCAAAAAGTTAGATCCAGGACAGAAAAATGTTGCATTGGGTCTTCACAGGACAGAAAAAAATTGCCTGGAAAGCCTTCAAAGCCGCTGTTGACAATTTTCTGGGCAACTGGAATCTCTCAATGCTTTCTGACTGCTTGGACACTTCATCGTGATGCACCAGAAGTTAAAAACAAAAGAAAAGCAGGAGCAAAGTATTTTTAATTCTGTTGAATTTAATGGCTCATGCGGAACATAAACGTGATTAAGTAAGTTAACATATAAATGTCTATTTCTTAGAGTTCTAACTTGATGCAGTAAAGCAAAAACTATTTATGTTCATACCTGTTATAATCACCTAAAACTTTTCGAGAAGCAAGATTTTAAAAAAAGTTTGTTGAGCAGTGCTATCGGTGGAAAGAATCGGTGCAAATTATGTTTTAGCGTATGACACTGTGTGAGAATATAAAAATTGTTTTGCTAGCGATCATCACAGTGATCACAGTGATCACAGTGAAATGTGTTCGTTGCGTTGATTGTAATTAAATCATTTGTTTATGCGAAATTATTATCTTCATTTTATCAAAGCTTAAAAATCAAATGTTGTGAAAGATGTTTGGTTATCTAAGTCAAATTTACTATGCGCAATGTGCGCATGTCGTTTTTCGTTATTTATCATTGTCTTAGCTTGTTTATCAGTGTCTTGTTTAGTTCAGAGTTTAGTTGTTCACTAATTTATGTTATATTTGTAAATGGTGAAAGTCGACGGGTTTTTTTGGATTGCTTTTTTTTTTTTTTATTCATGCAATTGTGGTTGAATTTGTTTGTTTAGGTCCAGATGATTTGGTTTTAAATTTGTTTGTTTAGGTCCAGATGTTTTGCGTTCGTTTCAAACTTTGTTGTTGTTACCTATTATTTTTCTACCGTTATCGTCGATTTTCTTTTACGGATTTTTTAAATATTTTATATATATATATATATATATATATATATATATATATATATATATATATATATATATATATATATATATATATATTGAACAAAACAGTTGCTGACTTTTCAATCATCAAGCCAAAGCTTAAATTGCAAATTTTTGCTCGAGATTTGATTGAAATTAGTTTCTCTTTCTTATTTCGCAATTCGCCTTCAACAAGCAATGGATGACTCTAAGAACACTGCTTTGAAATCATTATATGCCTTCAAAACCCTTTCTTATAAGTTCTCTTACCTTCGGAAAGACTGCCTCCGATGGTTAACGATTGTACTCTTGAAGATGGTGAAGCTGGTGATCTGGAAGATTCAGGTGAAGAGACTGAATCGGATTCCGGAGATTGAGGCGAACGATCTGAAGAAACTGCGTCAGTAAAGCTATTACCTAAGCTGACTTCACCATTTGATTTCATTCCTTCCTTGAGTCCGAGAATGTCCTTTATGCTATATGACGTATGCTTTTTCCGATCAATATTCATGTTTCTAAAAGAAGCGCATGCAAACAGCAATCAGATCGATTTTATTTACAATAACCATGGTTAAGTGTGGTTATTACAAATGCGTTCTGTCTGACTGATTGCTTTAAGTAAAAATTAAACATCGGCTGGTCTAAAATTATATGTTTTGAGAAGAACCAATAACAAATTATTTTAGCATAAATTAATCCTCAGCATTACGTTATATTTATGTTAATATTTTCAATTATATTAATACTGTTAATTTAAATGAATATAGCGTCAAGTTTTAACTTACTGGTCAAAAGCTGCATTGTCTTCTTGGTGAAGTTCAGGCATGGTTGAAATAGAAGGTTGATAACACGATATCATATATGCAAACTTTCTTGAAACTCTTAAACAAGATTTGAACTTTCTTTACAAAAGTCGTTCTTATGCATTACATTTCATTTGTGCAAATCAGCTCGGCTAGCTTTGTTCTTCCACGCTAAAGTGCACTCAACTTGTTAGAACACTTCGAAACAGAAGAACTGTTAGCTAACACATTACTTCATTAATCATGCGAGCCACTGCCCACGCGAGCACAAATAATCTGCACAACTACTTGACCCACACCGAATGTTCATAAAACAAATTTCTCGTTAATAAAACAGAATTAAAACCTTAAGAACTAAACGGAGGTATGTTACGAATAAAAAAAACAACAAAAAAACATGAATTTTAATTTTATTTCACAAATCGCTTTGTAATGAAACTTAACTTTCAAATGATAAAAAATTTTAAAAGAGAATAAATTTAAAAAAATTAAAGCAAACAAGATATTTGCTTAATATTTACAAACCAAAACCTCCTGTATTGAATTATACATTTCCCCTACACTTGTTTACTAAGTTCCGACCCATTTAATGGCATTTCGTTTACTTAATTTTCGTTTAATGAACCTGTTTAATTCAGTTGAGCAAATTAACTGTGAAAGCGTGTAAACTTGATAACATTCAAACAATGTGCAACAAAAGTAATGAAAACCTTTTGTTGCTTTTTTTTTGTGCATCTAATTTGAGTGGAAAAAAATTATTTTAGAGATAAAGTTCTTAATAATCAAGAACAGTTAAAATGAAATAGTTAAAATGGATACTAAGTGCTTTTTAACGTTGATTCAATTTACGGATAATGAAATGTTTTAGAGATTAATCAACCGTAATGACAACTCGTATCTGAACACGGGTGACTTAACAAGGAGTTGGGCATTTGGTTAGTGCTGGCGTGAAACTGCGATAAATAAAGTTCGTTCTGCTTAGCATTTTAAATGTATTTATTTCAGCTCAAGGTCATTAATCAGCAATAGTTTAGAACTCAACCAAGTGTTTTATTTCATGATTGAATGATTAATTAGCGACATTTTGAGCTTTTCTTGCGGCCTTACGGGTCTAAACTGGTCATACAAATATAAGCCTAACATGGACTGAACTAAACAAAACTAAACAAGCGCGTGATTTACAACTTGAATCAAATCAGAAATATAGAGGTTTATTTATGTAATACAATTTTCTTTTTAAAGTGGTATAGTTATGATGGTGTTTTCTTATTTGCTATTAAATTGATATTTTTAAGAGATTGATCACAAACTAGGTATATTTAGGCATTTTCTTTACAAATTGAAGATTTTTATTTAAAAACGGTCAATAAGAAATTTCAAAAAATCAATCCGATCATTACTCTAAATAATTTACACAGCAGCATAACAAAAAATGGATCGACTTCCACTTGAAAATTTTTGTCGATTGATGGTCAATAAACGCGTCGCAAGTTTTTTAAATAACTTTTTCATTTTGATGTTGTTTTTTTTACTACAAACATGCCCAAAGCAAACTTTTGAAACAAAACTCTTTTTAAGTTTGACGGGCGCCTTCTTTAAGAGCAGCTCGCCTTTTAGCTTCGTCGACGTGTTTGCCGCATTTTTCTTTGATTTCTGTTAAATGACTAAGTCTTTTTTCTTCCGCTTCAGTCAGGCTCAGTTTCACTCGCTCATCCAACTCTTCGAGTTTTTTTTGATTTTCAGCTCGTAGAATCTCACCCTGTTTATTCAAAAAGATTTTAAAAAATATTACAACGAATACAATATATTTCATAATGTAATGTAATGTAATGTAATGTAATGTAATGTATGTATGTATGTATGTCTAAATAAATAAAGTAATATAAGAAATAATATAAAAGAGCGTTTAAATTATTTGGAATTCTTTTCGAGCATTTTAAAGCTCCATCTCCCATTGCACATGATTCTCTTCAGTTTAAAAAATTTTCTTAATGGTATTATTAAAAAAAAAGTTTTAAAATAACGCTTTATTTACATATTGTATTACTTTTATTAAATCTTGTCTGGCTTTATCAATGATGATTTTCATTGCAGCTTCTCGATTTTCCTCAGCAAGTTTCAACTGTGACAACTTGAATTCAGCTTGATTTTTTTTCAATTCCAAGTTTTCTTCGTGTATCTTTTTAGCTTCTTGAGCCCTGAAAAAACAACGACTTAAATCAACTCATAAGAACAGTGCTTCGTTAATTACCAGCGATGAGAACTTTGTATCCACAATAAGTTCCTCATTATTTTTCTAAACATGATTTTTTTTTTTTTTAATTGAAAGCTCGTGCTCAAGAAAAATTGTTTCCGTTCTTTTTACGAGATTAAAAAGAGCGCTAAAAATAAACCAAAACACTTTTTTTGCCTCATTTCCCTTATTTTTTGTTTTTCCTCACTCTCTTTTTTCTGTTGGTTGAGAAGTTCTTCAGCTGTGAGCAATTTTTTTTGGACTTTTTCACTCGTTTGTTTTTGGTGATGTTCGTGAAACTCAAGGACTGTGCGTTTCATGTGTTGAAGTTTATCGTGAGTAGTTTGCTTCTGTTTTTTTTCCTCCAGTATATGCTGAATTGAAAAAAATGTCATTAAAATCTATTTTGATGCTTTAGATCAAAGAAAAATTATTATAACGCATTTGATGCTTCGATTAAATACCTTTTTTCTTTCTTCAGCACTTCGTAATTTTTCTAAAATTTCAGGGGTGGATATAGGTGACGGGGAGTATGCTGGCATGACTTTTGATGACGTGGGTTGTTTGAGCAGAATATCAAAAGCGAATCCATTTGGAGACTCTTGAACTAAAATAAAATAAATTATTAAGCGCGATTTTTTTTTAGCTGATTTTTATGGGAGTTTATATATATATATATATATATATATATATATATATATATATATATATATATATATATATATATATATATATATATATATATATATATATATACAGAGTTTTTTTAGCATAAGCATAAAAACTATTAACCTTGCGCAGGAGAAAGCTGTAATGGAGTAACAGGAGCCAACGCTGCCATGATTCTTTATTATAAACTGTTAAAATCAAACATAAACAAACTTCTATAAATGTCACATACAAAAAATCTAAAGATAAAAATATTATTCCTTTTAATGCTTGAAATAAAATAATTTAGAACTTAAAATAGAAACCATTAATCTAAAGGGCAACGTTAAGCAGCTTTAAAATATTTATTTCATTCTTTGCGAAGTAAATATTCCAACAAAGCTGTTAAACGTTTTATGACGATATATTTAGTGGAATATTCGGTATACGTCGTTAAGAACAGAAAAATACCTGCATTTTATGCCTCAGGTGTTTACTCCGGTAAAAAAATACGTTTTAACAAAAGTTTAAGTTCAAAATGTGCACTACGGAACTAATAACTATAATGCATTACGGAAAAAATAACTTGAAATTAATTCTTTAACAATTGTAAATTTTTACAGGGTTCTTTAAATTATAATAAACTTACTTTGAGTTGAGTTCTACAAACAATTTTTTCCTTTTTCTTATATTTGTAAGCCTAAAGTCTTGTTTTAAACTCTCCGAATTAAATAAAGTTACTCAAGCGTATCGTTAATGATTGTTCTTTCCGAATATGAAAAGAGCCCTAATGCTAAAAAGTAAAATTAATAAAAGAAAGGAAAATTCGAATTTTAACGAGATGCCATTAAAAAGCCAAAGGAAAAAGTCTTCTCCTTCTATGATTTAAAATCATTATGAAGTATTTTAACTATATTTAGAGAAGATTTTACTGTAAAAGCTCAAGCAAGAAGAGAAATGTGGCTGAATTTAAGAAAAAGCTTAATTTATTAAAAGACAAATTACCGTAGATTTCCTTATTTCCGAACAGTCCCTAATTCCGAACAGCTTTAGTTCACTTATTGTTACACCTTTTATTTTTGTGGGATTTTTAAAAGGAAAACTGATTAATAAATTGGAAGACTAGAGTAATGAGAATATGAAAAAATATTTTCAAAATGTATATTGATACCATTAAATTTTTTAATTGCAAGCAAAACACTTTTTTAAACCCTGAAAAACCAACAATATAAAACCGACTTATTAAAAAAAAAGACAATTTAAATTGCGCACTGTTCGATGTAGAATTTGATGGTGATTATTTATCTGAAAAAACAAAACAAAAACAAAAAAAACAAAAAAAAAAAAAACAAACAAAAGTTAGCAATACTTCGTAAGATATCTTAAAAACAGTACTTTTCTGCATAATTAAAACGTTTCCCAAATTCCGAACAGATTTTAGAATGCACTTTTTTTTGCAAAAATTAGCGTTTTTGCTTGCAAGTAATTAACAACAATATGTAACAATAGTATTTTAACGACATAAACTAAGAAACTTATACGCTTTTGACCTTTTTATTGAATTTCTAAACGTCTTGTTTTTCTTAACGTTTGTTAATGAAAAAGCTTCCTATTTGATTAATGGGGAAGCACTCGCTAAGGCTGCAACCAACCAGATACTAATAACTGAGATTTCTTCTGGTTAACTGATAGAAACAGGCAGTGACTGTGAAGGTTTTTTTTTTAACTGATTACAAAAAAATAATGGAAGACAGGATCTAATAAATCGATAATGTACACTCTGCACCAACCCTTACATTAAAATAAAAGTAATTTTAAATTTTAAAAATCTTTTTACCTAAGTCTAATCTAGAGGTCTACGCGAGTATAAATTATTTAGCTTTTTAAATTGAATGCCATTTTTTGGGATTTGATATGTACGTTCGGAATTAGGAACACATGTTCCTAATTCCGAATGAAAAATTTACTTTTTAAATTTAAAAGTTAATAATATTTTTATAATAAATATACATGTTGCTTAATATGGTTCGATTCAGTTTAGGTTCCAGTTTATTTATTTAAAAAAATTAATATGAAATTCAAAAAGCAAGCGGAGTTATTAAACTTTAGGTACGATTTTGTTCGGAGTAAGGGAAATCTACGGTATCTTGTAGTAATAATAGTAATTTTGTGAAAAACAACAACGATAAAAGCAGTAGTAGTAGTAGTAGTAGTAGTAGTAGTAGTAGTAGTAGTAGTAGTAGTAGTAGTAGTAGTAGTAGTAGTAGTAGTAGTAGTAGTAGTAGTAGTAGTAGTAGTAGTAGTAGTAGTAGTAGTAGTAGTAGTAGTAGTAGTAGTAGTCCATTCCAGGTTGACCACGTGGTTTGCTCAATCATTAAATTGTTGATAAAAAGATCGATTACATCAACATCATGATTCCCCTATTTCTTTTAACGTTATTGGCACTTTGTCAAGTTGTGGCAGTGCATAAACGACGGTATCCAATAAACACTAGACTTATTGTTTTTGAATTTGAAAATTCAATCAGACTTTTATCAAGTCGAGTTTTCAGAAAACATACGGTAATGAAAAAGTCAAGAAGAACACCCCCAGTTAGTTAAATCGGAAATCGTTTCCACAAATGAAATTTCTGTTTCTGGTGTTATCTTTGTTTCGCCTACAACAATTACAAATGAGCAGTATTTTCAATTTTTTGACGATTATGATAATATTGATCTCATTAACGATTATGATAAAAATGGTTGAGGTTAAAGCAGGGCTGTGGAGTCGGAGTCGGAGTCGTGGAGTCGGAGTCGGAGTCGGAGCTCATTTTGGCTGGAGTCGGAGTCGGAGTCGGAAAAATTGTACCGACTCCGACTCCGGTTTAAAAAAAATCTTTCAAAGTTTCATAATTTTCATAAAGATTTTATAGATGTTACAAAACTACAAGTCCCAGGATGGTCTGAAAGCTGTAGGATATCCAGACACAATGGGAATTGTAGTTTGCAACAACTGGAGGACAAGGAGTTTGACATGTTATTTTTAGGCCTTTAAAACAGTGATAAGCAATAGGGTATTTTGCTGCTTATCACTTAGAATCATATATCACCTCCCTTGCGCTCTCCTCTACCTTCCCTTAAACTATATAACTTCATGATCCCCTAACTCCCGACTTAAATTGTCTGGCACTGTGCTACATATTCTTAGTAGAAAGCTAGGCGTGCCACCACCAAGCACCAAAGAGTTGCTCCACAAACAGAAAGACTGTAAGTATTTAATTAACTTTGTTTCTCTGGAGAGAGAGAGAATATTAGAAAATTAGTGACTGAAGAAGCTTTTAAAAAAAAAAGAAGAACTAAATGAATGTCTCAAGGGACGCTTTGTGTTTCTTAACAGAGTGAACTATTTTGCAATCAATGTTTAATTCTTTTTTGAAAAAAATGAAGCAGTTACCAAGACATTGGCAGTAAAAGACGCCAAAACTAATCACACCAGCGAATTTCTCCAGGTCTTAGTAGAAAAGATTCTTAAAGAATATGAACTTAAAGAAGAACAAGTTCTTTCATGTTTGAAATATTGTCCAAATGACAATATTTCAAACATGATTTTGACAAATTCATAATGTTATTAGCAACTGCATAAGAGTTTTTTGCATAACAAGAGTTCAGAAAAGTTGTTTGTTTAGAAATTGTTTTCTTATAAATATTGTTTAAAGCACTAAGTGGATGGATTATTTTTATCATAGTGATGAAATAGCCAATGTTAACATTTTACTACAGTTATTTGTTGTTACAAACAAATAACTGTAGTAAAACAAACAACTATTTGTTGTTACAAATTGGTTACTTATGAAGGAGTCGGAGTCGGAGTCGGGAGTCGGAGTCGGAGTCGGAGTCGGAGTTGGTCCATGATAAAATCAAGGAGTCGGAGTCGGAGTCGGAACAGCAGCTTACCGACTCCACAGCCCTGGGTTAAAGCAACATTACTGTTGCTGGAAGAACTTGTAGATGCAAATAAAAGTGTTACAACACTCGAATATTTATTTCTATGTCATTTAAAGTAAAAAGCTTCATGCAAAGAAGTGTTTTTGTTACACGGCGGAGGAGAACTAATTATTATCTATATATTCAACTTTTATCAGATAAATAAAAAGGTTTTATCAGATGATTTTTTTTTTAAAATATATACTTTTTAAAAGCCTTTTTGGTTGGTAACTTTCCCCTGAACGTGTTTCAATCGTTAAAAGTTAAAATTGTATAAAATTTAATTTGACGATTTTCAAAATCGTATTAATTCGAATAAAATATATTTTCGCGGTTTTCAAAATCGTAAAAAGTTGAATAAGTTCGAAAATGACGTGTTTCAAAATTGTTTCAAGTTTCTAACAACTTTCGAATTCACTTTCAAAAATACAACTTTTCGAAATCGTTTGTGTAAACGAAACGATTGCGTACGAAAAGTAAACAAACGAAAATTGCGTGACTTCATTCAGGTTTTAAGTTCAATGACTTCAACTTCAAGTTCAATGACTTTAATTTCAAGTTCTATAAGCAAAAATTTCTAAAGTGAAGTGAAACGCGACTCCTACTCTATCCCTCAGATTTTAAAAATCTCAATCAATGAGAAGCTATGTTCGTGTTCAAAGACTTATGGATTTAAAATGAACTGAAGTGATAATTAGTTTGGTATATGCTACTAATCTCTGCCCTTCGAAGTGGTGTTGTTATCGACCTCGACCAAATTGACTAAAAGCCGACTAGTCGAAAGTCAAGATTAGTCGACTTTGAAAAATCGATTAGTCGATTTAATCGACTAATAAGTAGGTTTAGGTAGGTTTATAATAATAGGCAATAATAGCTAATAAGTAGGTTTTATAAGTAGGTTTATCTTAGTTTATCTTGGAAAGATAAATTATTTTAAAAGAAAAAGCCATACGTAAGAATATCTTTCATGGCGGTTTTTTTAATTCAACCAAAATATCTCAAACTTGAACCTAATTTGATGTATCACATAATCTTAACTCTTAGATTACTGTATGTAGCAACCACTTCATTAATGTTTCTTTCTTCTCATCATTGTAACCAGTTGATGCTTTTTAAAACAAACTGTCAAGTAATGTGTTGTGGTACACAAATAAGGATGCGAAATAGTTTTTAAATCTGCCACCCCAAAAAAGTTTAACTGTCTATTCCCCCCCCCCCTCCCCCCTATCTACGCCACTGTCTTTTATTAAATTTTTGTTAATTTTTTGCTTTAACTGTTGTGAAAAATGATATAAAATGCCCATCTGTATTTTTTTTTCTTCTTTACTTTGTGATTGTAATTTCCATTTTATTTTGTTTGTTTATTTAATTTTAATTCATCAATAGATTAGATAAAATTGAACAAAGAAAATGCTCTTGATATAACAACAGCATGCGTTATTTTAACAGTATTACATGCCACCTAGTTTTTTTTGTTTACTCTCTTAAAGTTCTATTTGTTTCATAGCATCTAAAAAAGTAAGTTGTCAAGCAACATCAAAGAATATGATTATAATAAAATTTTTTATTCAAATATTTCGAATAAAATACTTTCGAATTTAAAAATGTATTAATAGATTTTGGTCGACTTTGAAAAATACATTTATTGATTTAGTCGACAGTCGAATAATTTCAAAGTCTTAACAACATTACTTCTAAGTTCTAATTTCTAAATGATAAAAAGTTTAAGTATACACTTCATTAACTTTGCAGAAATACAGAATATACAGAAGATAAGCTGAGATCCTTACATTTATTCAACAATCATTCGAGCTTCTAGTTCATCTTTAACTTTGTCCTCTTCGGCAGCTTCTGCCTCATCTCGTGTTTTTTGATTCTGACACATCTCGATGTACTCATTCTTCTCATTCTTGTGGTTGGACACCACAGATGACCAATCAGGACTGATATTAATACAGAAATCGTCTTTAGCTCCGGACTACATTTATTATTATTTTTAACACACATATAAAAATATATGTATACAGTGAGAGAAATAAGTATCCGAACAAAAGATTTTTTTATGGAAAATAAACTTTGTCAGGTTTTTTTCGAAAAAAAAAACTTTATAGAAATAAAAGAAATGATTATTCTGAAAGAAAATTTTATTACGAATTCAATATGCAAAAAAAAAAATATCAATAATAATATTTAATTGATAAAAAATTAAGATACATTTAAACTATGCAATTTTTTAGCATTAAATAAGTATCCGAACAAAATTTTAAAGATTAAGGCTTAAAGATTAACGTTTCTCCGAGTAATTATTTTTCTGACTTTTTAATATCGAGTTGGACCGCCTTTAGCTTTTATGACTTCTCCAAGTCGACATGGCATCGATTCAACTAATTTCTTTGTCGTATCTGAGTCGATATCAGCCCAAGCTTCTTGGAGCATGATTTTTAAATCTTCTTTTCTTTTTAGACATCGTGTGCCACATTTTTTATCCAGAATTGCCCAGAGATGTTCAATTGGATTGAGATCTGGACTTTGCGCAGGCCATTCAAGTAACTCAATTTGCTTTTGGATGAAAAACTCTTTTGCTTTCTTTGACGTATGTTTAGGGTCATTGTCTTGTTGGAATATAAAATGCTTTCCTAATCGCAGTTTTTTAGTTGAAGCCAGAAGATTTTTATTGAGAATTTTAACATAAACCTCAGAGTCCATAATTCCATCAATAAACTCCAGTTTTCCTGTTCCGTTCCAAGCCATCGATCCCCATACCATAACATTGCCTCCACTAAATTTTACTGTGCCTCGAATACAACTGAGTGTGAATGCTTCCCCTTTTTTTCTCCAAACTTTTTGAGCTCCATCGGACTTCACAAGATTAAATTTTGACTCGTCCGTCCACAAAACTTTCCTCCAGAATGATACCGGCATATTTACATATTTTTTAGCAAATGCAAGTCTTCGTTTTCGATGGATTTTTGAAAGGGATGGTTTCTTGCGTGGAACTCTTGCTTTGAATCCACTTTCTTTCAATCGATTTCGAATAGTACATGAGCTCACTTTTAACCCAAAATCTTTCTCAAGGAGGCTTGACACTTTTGGTGCTGATAAAAAACGGTTTTTTTGCACCATCTTTACAATTTGTCGATCTATTCTTGATGTTGTTTTACGCTTTGCTCCGCATCTGGGCTGATTTTGCACATATCCAAACATATTATACTTTTTAACCAGATCGCTGATGGTTCCTAATGCCATTCCAGTCGCTTTATTTATCGACCTAAACGTTTTACCTTGCTTGAACAAGTCAATAACCAAATTGCGCTGAGCTTGGGACCATTCCTTGGTTTTAACTCCCATACTTGATGATATCAATGGTAAATCAAATGAATTTAAAAAAATATCAGTCAATTATTAAAAATTACTCGTTGTAAAACAACAATATTTCTAAAACCATTGGTTTAAAAACGTTTTTTAATAATCAATTTCAAAACTTCGTTTACAAAACAACATGTTCGGATAATTATTTTTCATTGAAGTTTTAACACTCCTTCGGGAATCGTTAAATTTTAGCAACGCAAGTTAATTACCTTTGATTAATTTTTTGCAACATAAAATCGTAATTAAATTTGCTTTTAGAATAATTATAAAAGTATTAATCAAAAACATATGTTCTTCTGAAAAAAACCTGACAAAAGTTTATTTTTCACAACAAAATGTTTTGTTCGGATAACTTATTTCTCTCACTGTATATATTTTAAATGTAAAATAACAGAAAAATTTTAGATAAAATTTTGGTCGCTGTCATAGCTTAACTAATTTTACTTAATCGAAAAATAAAATTTTCCTTAAAAAAAAACCCGAGCTTTTACAGGGTTTTGTCTCTCATGTTCATAAATTTTTGAAAGAATGTCAAACATTTCGCAGCTTAGCAACTTAATTATGACTGGGAGTAAAATAAAATGGCAAATTATGTGTTGCAGCTGTAGCAAAATCCTGTTCGTCATGTTTTCAAACAACTCTAAGCTTACCCTCGTGCATTTATAATATTGAATACATATTTAGTATCACCTTTTTATTAACAAGGAGGTCTATGTAAGAACTAAAAGTCATTAACCGAGAACGTGTAGCAAGTGTAGCAAAAAACCAAAATTGTACTTGGTTGAATTAATATTACTTTATATATGGTTTATAAACTTTTTTAATGAAAGAAATGGAGCTGTATCAAGCGTTAAAAGCAAACAATCATTCTTTAATAGATCAGATTAAATTATGTAACACCGCCGAATTAAACAATTTCTGCCAGCAAAACTTTTTAAAATTTTGAAGGGTATCTTAGGAAAAAAAAAGGAAAAAAAAAAAAAAGATCCTCCGTCACCTAGCTACGCCACTGTTGCTGTGGTTCTCTGGTTTTACTTTTGCTACAGTCATTATTTTTCCTGGATCCGCCACTGTGCTTAGCTTTTGGATAGTTATTTCTCAACAAGTGAAAATTTTTTTTCTCTAATTTGCTGGGTTTTCAAAACTGTTATCGGGCCGCGAGGGACCATCCTTTGTTTTCGCGGGTCATATTCGCAAACAAGAAAGAACAATGTTTTATGAAATAAAATATATAACCAAACATAATAATACCACAAAATAATAACAATACGAAAAATAATAGTATAACAATAATACTATATCTTTTATAAATATTTATAAATAACAACTCGGTACAAATGCCCTTTTCTTTAGTAATGTGCAAAATATCTTATTACACAAATATAAAGTAGATATTTAGCTAACTTGATTATTACTAAATTTGAGCAGTTGCAGTGCTTTTTATACAATTGTGATATTGTTATAAATAATAAATCAATATTTTTTATGTTTTAACTTAGAGAAGATAAGAATATGATATTTATTAAATAATGCAAAATGAGTTCAAATCAAGATGATTTTAATATAAAAGGCTTAAATACAGATATTGTTCTAAAAAGTAGCGACACTTCAGATAAAACTGAAGTGGTTTTGTTGGGAAATAAATCAAGTATTGAGAATCAAGACAAATCTTGTGATAAAAATTCTGTTCCTGCATATAAAGAAGGCCTGAAACAACAAGTAGAAAACAAAAAAGCTGACCATGAAGATGATACAAAAGAAGAGGTTTTATTAGATGATCTTTTGAAAAGTAAATATGAAGGAAGAACTATTCAGCTTCCTGATTTTGCTATTGTGTATTCCTTTTTGGAGTTGTTTGGAGTGTTTTTGAAGTTGCCATATATAACTATACCTGAGTTGGAACAGTCTTTAGACTCAACTAAAGTTTTTACTGGTGAAGGTATTTTACTCATTAATTATAGTTTTAATTAATATTTGAATATGTAAATAAAATTGAATAAAGTTTTCATAGTTTGAGACAAAACGAAAACTTTTTTTTTAAATTGTTATAATATGAGACTTCTATCACATATCTATAATTTAAGTAAACTTTTAAAATGTTTTTAAAAGTAAATTGATTGTAATAAGTGTTTAATGATTAACATGTTAAATGTTTTTAAAAAAAGTTTCTATTTCCTGTCTAATTATATGTGACTTTAAAGTTCATTAATATTTTTAAAAAACATTCCAAACAAATTTTTTAAGTGACCTCTCTTTACTTCTTAAATCTACTGTTAATGGTTGTTAATTTATCAATTAATAAAGTTGACATTTTTATTAACAGTTTGAATAATTGTCAATGCTGGTGAGTTAAGTGTTATGAGATTTGAGGAAGTTTTGAAAGTTAAGAGACAAAGAATTGGGATATATATATATATATATATATATATATATATATATATATATATATATATATATATATATATATATATATATATATATATATATATATATATATATATATATATATATATATATATATATAGATCCCGATTCTTTTATATATATGTTTATGATGTTAGTAATGTTAACTACTTTCATGTTCCACACATTTTCTCTCTATGAGATACTGATGATTTAGTATTAGTAAATATATTTTCTCTAGTTTTATTTTAATTTTTAGCAAGCTCTTAATTAAGTGGAAAATGTTACATCTCCAATGTTCATTTTTTCAGCAAATTCATTCACCTGTCATTTAAAGTAATGTTGATAGGTTAAAATACTCAACAAGTAAAAAAAATAAATAAGTAAAGAGAAAATTATTTGTTAATAATCCAGGTACAAAATATTCTAATAAAAATAAAAAAAAACTAAAATTTAGGTAATTAGTAGTTTTACCTTAAACCTTCAATAGGGAATTTTTTTTCCCTAGGGTTTAATTATTTTTGATAACATGCATGAACTCAAATGAATTCACCTTTAACTTGCAATTGTTTTCATAAGTTTAAATTGAAGTGTGGAGAAAATCCTTTTAAATGTCTAATAAAATGCCAATATCATAATAAGTATATATACATGTGTATATATATATATATATATATATATATATATATATATATATATATATATATATATATATATATATATATATATATATATATATATATACTTATTATGATACTGGCATTTTTCTGACCCAATTTATATATATATATATATATATATATATATATATATATATATATATATATATATATATATATATATATATATATATATATATATATATATATATATATATATATGTAATAAACACTATTAGTTTTTGTTTAATATCTGTTTTTATTTTAAAAATATTTAGAAGAGAATGGAGTATTGGAATCCTTACATATCAAACTTTTCCGTAAACTCAACAAATCACCTCGCTTCTCTATCTTAGCCAATTTTAAACCCAACAAAATAACAAAAACTGTTTTAAAGGTATTGTTTTGTTAATGGAAATAGCCATAATCATGAAACATATAATTATGATCAGGTTTAGAAAGAACACCTTGATCCCCTGAAATGCAAATCACTTTTCACATCTAACAGAATTTTTTTTATGTTTAACTTCATATTTTATTTTATTTTAAAAGATAATTTAAGAGTAAATGAAAATATTTTTAAGTTTTTTTTAATTTACTTTTTTGCTTCAGTTTGCCCAAATGACCGAACTTTCATTTGCATGGGACTTGGAGCAGTTTGGCTATCATATCCTCACTTGTGCACAAAAGTTACAGTTGTTTAAAGTAAACTTTTTAAAACTATTTATAATATGCAAGTATATAATTTTTTATATAGATCTTTGATAATAATGTAATAATAACAATAGTGATAATAATAATGCTAATAATAGTGATGATAATAATGATGATTATTATGATGGTCATGATGATGATCATCATCATCATGAGGAGGAGAAGAAGGAGAAGGAAAATAACAAAAAAAAGATTAATAACAGTAGTAAAGATAATAGTAATGATGATGATGATGGTGATGATGATGATGATGATGATGACGATGATGATGACAATGATGATGATGATGACAATGATGATGATGATGACAATGATGATGATGATGACAATGATGATGATGATATGATGATATGATGATATGATGATGATGATGATGATGATGATGATGATGATGATGATGATGATGATGATGATGATGATGATGATGATGATGATGATGATGATGATGATGATGATGATGATGATGATGATGATGATGATGATGATGATGATGATGATGATGATGATGATGATGATGATGATGATGATGATGATGATGATGATGATGATGATGATGATGATGATGATGATGATGATGATGATGATGATGATGATGATGATGATGATGATGATGATGATGATGATGATGATGATGATGATGATGATGATGATGATGATGATGATGATGATGATGATGATGATGATGATGATGATGATGATGATGATGATGATGATGATGATGATGATGATGATGATGATGATGATGATGATGATGATGATGATGATGATGATGATGATGATGATGATGATGATGATGATGATGATGATGATGATGATGATGATGATGATGATGATGATGATGATGATGATGATGATGATGATGATGATGATGATGATAGCATAAATTATGTTCATAAACTGTTTCACTGATTTATTAAAGAGTAGGATGAATATCAATGATGCTCAGTTATCAATGTTTTTGCACCTAATCAGTACTAAATGTATGACTTCAAATGATGATAGTCTGTACTAAATGTAGAAAATGCTGGTTTATGATTCTCTTATTGAAATGTTTGATGAAATAAAATCAAAGCTTTATACTAATCATTTAATCATTAAAAAATATCTAGGATTTAGATAAAATTTGTTTACTAATTTACAAAAATTAGTAAATACAAGTCAATTACAAAATTAATAATTGAAGAACTTTTTAACTTTTTATCTTTGCATCATTTTATACTCATTGTTTTATTGCTGTTTGGATTATGATGAACTCATTATACGTACCTTTGTGAATAAAATGTCTTCTGCTTTTTTCTAGACATTATGTGAGATTCAGTTTGATGAAAATCCACGGTTTAAAGCAGTTTTACTTGAAGCTTACAAAGCAGATCAAGGTGCAAGTCTTCGACTATCACCCTTTGGATATGAGCAAGATGGAAAAACTGTATGGTTTCATGAGGTAAGTTTTTCATAGGGATAGAAAAGCACACTATCTGATTATTTCATTTTGATCATTTGCCTTTAAATTTATTGGCATCAAAGGGTTTTTACCTTTAAATTGATTGGCTTCAAAGGGTTTTTACCTTTAAATTGATTGGCATCAAAGGGTTTTTACCTTTAAATTGATTGGCTTCAAAGGGTTTTTACCTTTAAATTGATTGGCATCAAAGGGTTCTTATCCTCTGAGAAAACAGTTGATCTGGTTGTCAAATGGCTAAATGAATTTTGCCTTGATATTAAAAATGTTATAGCAGCTACAGATGGTGCAGTAGTCATATAAAAGTTTGGTCATGATGTGAATTGCTTGCATAAATCTTGTCTTGCACATGCTTATCTTTATCAGTCTGTAATTTTTTTTACAAGAAAAGAAATCAATATGAAATGGATGACACAGAATATTTCTAGATATTTTAAATCACCTTTTCTAAATGCAGTTCTTCAAAAACATGTTTTTAGTGAGCATTGGCATGAAATCAATCTTATCTGAACTCCAAAACTAGATAGAATAATCTTGTTGATATGAATCAAAGATTTATTCTGCTTGAAAAAAGCATTTGGATTGCTTTGATTGAAACTATAATATCTAGTCAGTCAGAAGTATGTCAGCTAACTGAAGCTAGTAAAATGTGGTTTAGAAGCACTCTGTTAAACTGCTAAAAAGATTAATAACTTTGCTTTGAGCCAAACAAGGTACTGTTTGTGCGCTTGATATGAGAGAAAGAGTTAATAAGAGATAAACTCCTTTTCTTATTCACTGTATACAGTATCTTCAAGACCCAGATTTCAATTGTACAAATAAAAAAGAGAGAAGTTTGGTGAGAAATTTAACTTAACTTACGAAGACTGACCTTGGAAGCTTAGTTGTTACATGCAATCAAAGATGAGGAAATGGGAAAAGAATTAAGTACTCCAAATCTTTCTTTGAAAAAACAGTTGAGCTGGTAATTAAGCAGACAGAGGAAAGTTTTCTTCAGGAGAAATTTACCAAGAAAAATCCTACTGACATATGTGTCTCATATGAGGCAAGTAGAAGCAAGACTGCCAGTTTGCATTTAGTAGAATCTATGCACAATTCTACCATCTTTAGAGAGTAATTGTACATTTAGTGCATGTGGCTTATTTTTTTCTAAATTAAGAACTAGATAAAACTCCACATTTAAATTTTTATGTTTCCCGCCTTAGGTTACTATAGGAAAAAAAATAAAGAAAATAGTTGTGTCAAATGTTCATTAGGGAGTTTAAAGTATAATGCTTCCTGTATCAAGGAATATAAAGTTTTTAGTTTTTTATTGGTTTACCGGTAATGGTGTTCCTCATTTACCGGTAATTTACCGTTTCCGGTAATTGCCTCCGATATGAATGTGTAATGTAATTACAGAATTTTGTCTGTTTTTAATACCTAAGTTTAATTACTTTTCTCTTAAGGATGGTGACCATAATATTCAAGTTTATGCTGGAGAATTGGAAGAGGCTGACACATGGCAAGTGAGAGCTGGGTGAGCAACACACTCTTCTGAATTTGTTCTTATCAATTTTGTCAATTTTGTATTCATATCTATAAGCATTTACAAATGTTGTTGTATTTGGGTGATTTTTGCAAAATTATGTTATGTATTTTAATAGCTTTTTAAATTTGGCTTTGATTTTATGAAAATAATTTGTAATTAAGGTTGTAACTCACAAATTTCCAACCAACTAGATGCTGTTTCTCTGTAGAAATGCTTATTATATAATTATTAGCAGCATCTTCATAAAGTTGCAAATTATCCTGGAAGTTGAAATAACGCCTGTCGGAATTCTTTTCCTTCTTTCTAGAAACTTAGAAGATCTCACTGAGTATATCTCTACACTAAAACAATTATCGGAGGTTAATCCTAAAGATGTAGCTGCAGAGAAATTACGACTGCGTAATGTAGCTAAGCAAGAGGAAAAAGAAAAGCGTTGGATAGAGCGTGAACATCAACGGCAATCGTTGAGAGAAGAGAAAAACGATAAAAAAAGGGGACGGAAAACAAAAAGTAAATTTTTAAACTTAATCAGGACAAAAAAATTTTTTATTCAGTTTCTTTGTTTGATTTTTTCCATTTTTATTGTAAAGTATATATTTCTCCAGTCATTTCCAATGATCAGTTTTGTTAAATTAGTTTTGGACTCAACTCTCAAATTATGAATACGATCTTGCTTCTTTAGTTGAAATCATCGAAACATCAGAATCAGAAGAAGAGGACGATGGGTGTTGTCGCTGTTTAGCCAATAACCAGTCAGATTTGGTTGGTATTATGTGATTTTGGTTTTTGTGTTTCATATTTGATTTTTTGATAAATACCTTTTATTAAATATTTAGTAATTATTTTTTTTAAGTAATTTTTTTTTTAAGTAATTTTAGCTAATTTTATTATTCTGCTAATAACTGCAGAGTTATTGCTGTTAAGATTTAGGATTTGTCTCACTTTAAGTAGAGAGAGAAAGAAAGTTGGTGATGTGATTAACGCTTCTTTTTTTTTTAGGTTTTGTTGTGTGATGGGTGTGACGCAGCGTATCACACGTTGTGTTTGCGTCCTCCCGTCGAAAGTATACCCGAAGGAGACTGGTTTTGCCCTTTCTGTTTACAAGTGAGTCTTAAACATATTGTACTGCTTTGGCGAACGATTTACGTTTGGAACTTTGTTCTGTTTGCCTTTAAGTTTACTTTTCCAGGAAATTGATATCTTTTTATAATTAACTATTGCAATGGAGCACACATGTCTATAGACACAATAAAATATTGATGATGATATTAGTAATCATTGATTTGGCATTAAAAGGTTATCTGTTGTTTCGTATTTATAGCTCAAGTTGATTGATGCGCTCGAAACGAAGTTGAACCAGTTAAATGCAAAGATAAAGGCACGCGAAAGAAAATCGAAGCGGTTAAAGTTGTTTTTAAAACGCCGTTGTCGTTTTTATTTAAAATTATTGACACAGCATGCCTTCTGATTTGAAGAATTTAAGTGTTTAGGAAAATATGTACTGGTGTGTTTGCTTTTAGAATGGTGTTTTACGGCATAAATACAGCAAATATTATGGAAAAAGTATGCGATATTTAACTTACAGTGTTCATAAAATTCTTATTTCAACGTTATTTTAAAAATAAGTTTAAAGCACGCCTATGGTGTTAACCTAGTTTAAGCGATTGCTGTCATGATTCTCCACATGAGTTGCAATAACTTTTTTTGTGAGTTTCAGACGAGCGAAGACATCACAACAAGACGTTCTGGTCGCGGTGCAAAGCGTATTGATTACAATTTCTCCGAATACGACGAAATGATTAATAAAGCAGTTAGCAACGGTAAAGAAGACAGAGAACTCATATCTTCTGGTCGAGTCTCCACAAGGTACGCAAGTGTTTCCTAAGATTATCTTGATGCGTATTTTAAGTAGCATTGTAATTAGTAAGGTTTTTCAAGGTTTCCTGTAAAAAGCGGATAACTTGATAGCAGTAAATATAACAATCTCTAGTGATTTGCTTTATTTTTTTTTTTTTTATTATTTTTTTTTTCTCGTATTTTTGTTCTTTATTTTAAGTTGAAAGTAAATTTTCATGAAAGAGTATTTTTAGAAAAAATTTTCCTAGAAGAAACTATGAAGTATTGGAAAAAATGTATTTCATTTTAATTCTGGAGATGAATAAATTTTACGGATTTCTTTTTCTCCCTGTCTCATGTTTTCGTGTTAATAAATGATTAAGTTCATTAAATGTTCATTTTTTTTAATTTGAAAAATTATTGAAATAACTCGAATTTAAACGAGCTGATACTTTTTATACATTTTTCACTTTCCATTCTAGAAATCCGAAACAAAAGCGTCAGCGGCGAAAATTAAATGATCTGGACAGTGACAATGAAGATGATTATGATAGCGGAGATAGTTCGTTTAGCAACTACGACAGTGATCAGCGTGGCGATGTTAAAAATTTTATTGTAACTGACGAACTTGACGAAGTTGAAGAACTTCATAGTACCAAGTACTTAAGAAGAAGCCGGCGAAATAAGACGACCCAGAAGCGCTCTCATAAAGAGAATGGCGATAGCGACGGTAGCTACAAAAGCGATAGCGATGGATATAGTTCTAAAAGGTCCAAACGCCGACTGCGTCAACGCAAAATAACAAGGTACGACGAAACTATGTTCTCGAGCGAAGACGAAGGCTTTATAAAAAATAAAAAAGATGAAGAAGGCGAAGAATGGGTTGGGAGTGACGAATCAAATGAAGCGTCAGAAAGTGAGGATTTAAAAAGTGAAAATAGCGACAGTCCAAAAGGCAGACGTGTTTTAATTCGCAAAGCGAAAAAGAAAGTTAATTTATGCGAAGATGAAAGTGAAGAGATTGAAGATGACTATGAATCTGGCGAACAAAGTAAAGATGACGGTGATTCTGAAATCGAGGAAAAGCAAGAAGTATTATTTCAAAATGAAAAAAAAGTGGATGAAAAGCAGTGTTTAGAGACAAACTCTAGTGGCCAAAAAGTTTTTCTTAACAACGACCAAGTAGAGCCTATCAAATACAGTGAAACTAAGCTTATTGCCAAAGAATCACCTTTAAAGTCTTCATCTTTTGTTAAATTATTACCCGAAGCTAACTCGGCAACTGTCTCTGAACCTGTTAATGCTGTTGAAGCTAAATTTTCATCTCCTGCATTAGATGTACTTTCTAGTCAAATAAACGCTCTTCGTCATCCTCGAGAACGCGTTAGACAAGGAATCAAATCGAAGTCTCCTACAAGTCCGAAAGTTTCGAGAGATCTTTATCAACAGCAACCAGTACAACAAGCAACGTCTTTTTCAAAACCTTCATCTCTGCCCTTACACACTCCTGAGTCGTCATTTCTGCCCTTGCACCCTCGTGAAATATACAACAAGTTATTAAAAAACAACCCAATGGAAATGCCAAATCCATGCCCACAAAAAAACAGCTCTGGTTTTATTAATCACCAAGCATCGATAAGTCAAAATCTATCATCGGGCAGCGTTTCTGCTGGACACACCACAAATTTTCCTGAAGTTACTCATTCTGCATCGAAAACTCTTCCACATACGGTTACATTCTCCACCACGTCGGCTCAAGAAATGAGTCCTTTACAGAGTCCCTTACATTCTTCGCGTTTACATTTCAATAACAGCTTTCCTAATCATTATTTTTCAAATAGCTTTGATCCGTCGTTGATCCAATCTCATCGTTTTCCTTCGCCGCCCGGTGTTCTTCCAACTCATGGGATGACATCAGCTCCCTATCAAATTAATGCAGGAGCAAATTCTTCAATGGGTTTTTATCCCATGCGACCGACGCCCTTTTATCCAGCAGAGCAGGAACAGTTCAGACAATCGCCCGCATATCCAAATGCACACGGTTCGACTGAGTATCCTTTTATTCGACCGAACGTTTCGACTTCTAATTTTTACTCGCCTCCTTACGAATTTTCTGATCACGTTCGGCCTCCGGTGCATATCGGCGTTTATCCCTACTCCCAGTTAGGTGGCAATCATAATATTAGCGCTCACAATGTAAAACAAGACCGAGAAATAAAGAAGCAAATGAAAGAGCAAGCTAAACAAGAGAGAGAGATCAAAAAACTGGAAAAGTTGCAGGAAAAAGAAAGAAAAAAACAAAAGAAAACTCCTTCAGTTCAACCTGTAGTGGATGGGAAGGCCAATATGAATTTTTTCCGAAACATGGTCATTTCTGCTGATGATAGCAATAAGGAAGAAGATCCTAATGTACGATTTCAATGAAAATAATTAAAATAGAGATTTATCGTTGGGTTGATATTTATATGATAATCTTTTTTAAGAGAATGCCAAAGAGTTTTTAGGATATTTATCATGAGCAATTTAATCGTCGCTTGAAACTTAACCTAACTAAGGTTAATTTTGTTTTATTTCGCTTTCGTGAATGTCTTACATGGAATTGCTGTTAACTGTTATTAACAGGAACAACCTATACAATGACGCTTGATAAACAAGACTAAAATTTTTTAAAGGCTTTAGTTTCTATCCAAAGCTATTCTTGAACTAAGAAACATTCTGAATAATTCAGCGATTTTTTTTGTTGAGTTTTTTGCTGACTCAAAAGAAAAGGAAAGGGCTTTAATCGTGCCCCCATTTATATTGCGTTAAATTTAAATTTTTAAATTAAACGCAATATGAAATGAAATTTTTAAGTCGGAAAAAAATTTCTTTCGCGCGTGAAATACTTAAATTGCAATCCTCTGAATAAACACGATCAATTTGCAAATAATAATCGCCATTTTGATCAACATTTCTTCATTTATTAGGTAAAGAATGGATCCCTTCCTTGTAGAAGCTGCCTGGCTGCGCCTCAAAGAATTTACGAATGTCGGCTTCGAATCACCTGTACTCGCTCATATAGTTGTGTAGCAATTTCTTAAAAATAATGTATCGTTGATGCATTCAAACAAAGTGCTAGAACATTCCAGAAAATCATAGAACTTCCCATATTGTAATGAAATCCATTTGTACTTTCTTTCCCACCCAAAAGTGCCTAAAGTTTGGTTGAGAATTTTTCGGCTGACTCATCATATGTTGGATAAGAAATAATAATAGAATTTGGATGCGTTTAGTACCGTTTAATTAAGCACCTGTTTTTATATAATAATCAAAATTAACAGCTATAATTAATCGAATACTCGAAAGATTTTTTATTGATTTTTAAAAAAGGTATTTTTTTATGTTGTTTTTTTTTTTTATCAAACCCAGATTTATTCAATTATCTAAAAAAAAGAAAAAGAAAAAGAAAGAGATTTTAGAAAAAATTTATGGTTTTTGCAACTCTTAAACTACTCGATGCTCTCCATCAACATTTTTTTTTTTATGAAGAAAGTTTTCTTGGTTGAAACATTTTTTTGTTACTTTTTTATGATGACATTTTGAGTGTAAATTTCTACTTCGGTCTTTCTGAAACGTCTTTTATTTTTTCATATCACCACTATTTGCACGAACCTGTGAGTTCGAAATATTTCCAAAATTTTAGCCCTCAACTTAACGGTTCCGAAAATGCCATTCGTTAACGATTGGGTAGTTTTTAGTTCGAAGAATTCAACAGCATGGGTTAGATTCAGTATTAAAAATGAGTATTTTTAAATGGACGGAACGACAATTGGATTGGGTTTCTTCAAGACCAAGTTGAGCAGGATCTAATATGATTCACAGTGTTTGCCTTGTTCTATTGATACTTGTTGCACTAGAGTTTTAAGTTACTGAATAAAAGTTGATCGCTATTTATTTTTGCTAGGGTTTCTCAAACGGGATTCCGTTTTCCTGGGATCCCTGAGGTAAAAAACCATCCCGTTATCCCGGGATTTCAATGAAATTTCCCGGGAATCCCGGTAATTTTTTAAAACATTTTGAACATTTAAAAAGATATTAAGAATATTATTACTCAAAATTTGAGTACAAATTACTTCCTTTTCCTTTTCTATAAAAATTTGGAAGATATATTATAGAGGGCAATTAAATCGCCAATATTTTGCATTTTGGTTTGTGTCTAAGATAGATAAAATATTATTATTGAACTTGATTTATAAATAGATTTGATTTACTTATTTAGATTTTATATGTTATAACTTACAGCATATAAAGCTTAGATAAACAAACCAAATCAATTTGTAAATCAAATTCAATAATAATATTTTATCTATCTTAGGCACAAACCAAAACTGCAAAAAATTGGTGACTAATCTAATAAATAACCAGAATTGCAAGAAATTACAATGAATAAAGGGGAGTCCCAGATATGTTAAATATAAAATAACTACGGACAAGTTACAAATACTTGTACGTGCAAAAAAAGTAATTAGTCACGCATAAAA
The DNA here is from genome assembly GCF_058129835.1 of Hydra viridissima. NCBI lineage: Eukaryota > Metazoa > Cnidaria > Hydrozoa > Anthoathecata > Hydridae > Hydra > Hydra viridissima. The sequence goes on from NW_028324310.1 coordinate 1,918,234, forward strand.
GTTATTAGTTAGAAAGTAAAGTAGTTAGTTACGTTAAGAAAGTAGTTTGTATGTAAAAAGTGAAATAAGTGAAAAACCAAGTAGGTGAAGTTTAAAATAAATGTTTAATAATTACAACTAATTTAAAATAATTTATCTACAATCAGCACACTATTTCGGGATTTTTATTGTAGGTAATATAGTTTTATATTTTAGTATATTTTTATCAATTTAATTAATAGGATAATAAATATACAGCATCATGTCAAGTGGATCTAAGGCATGGGAAAATTTTACCTAAGAAAAAAACACAGAATCTGCCACTTGTAATATATGTAAAACAACAATAATGTGTAAAGGATTTTCAACAAGTGGTCTTCTTCGTCATTTAAAAAATTTTCACAAGGAAGTCGAAATTGAAGTGAAGAAAAAAAGGCCAAACGAAGAAACAAATTTTGAAGTTAAAAATGTTCAATCTAAAATTACGTCATTTATAAAAAAGGAATCTATAGAAGAAGTTGTTTCAAAATTGGCGCCTGTAGATGGCTTTTCTATTAATGCTATTGCAAAATCTGAATTTATAAGAAAATCTTTATCTGATAAAGGAATGATATTGCCAAAAAACCCTTCACATGTAATGAATTTGGTAAAAAGTCAATACCATCTAGCAAAACAAGGAGTGCTTAAGGAAATAACTATGCAAATTCAAGGTGGCTCTAGATTCTCTATTTCGATGGACAAATACACATTCTTAAAAAATCGTCGCTATTTGAATTTAAATGTGCATTCATTAACTAGGCTTTGGAACTTGGGCATGATTCGAATAGTTGGGTCGCTTCCAGCTGAAAAAACTATTGATATGGTTGAAAATAAGTTATCCGAATTCAATTTATCTACAAATAAGCATATAATTTCTAGTGTAACTGACGGTACATCAGTTATGAAAAAATATGGAAGATTAAGCGGAATGGAACATCAACTTTGTTATGCACATAGGCTATATTTGGCAGTTTGTGATGTTCTATACAAAAAATCAGTGATTTCAAATTCATCGGGCAGTGAGTGTAATGCATCATCGGGCAGTGAGTGTAATGCATCTGTCAAAATTCTGATGAAAATAATTGTGAAGATGACGAGTCTGAAGAAATCGATTTTACAACTTCAGTGGATTTACAGTCAAGCCAAAGCAACGATTTATTAAATTTGCGAGACGTTAAGATCACTGACGAATTATTAGGCCACATAAGTATTGCAAAAACAATTCAAAAGGTCCGGAGAATTGTACGAATGTTTCGTAAATCACCACTTAAAAATGAAATTTTACAAAAATACGTAAAAATTACATACAATAAAGAACTCAAGTTAATACTGGATGTAAAAACAAGATGGAATAGCCTTCTTGCAATGTTGGAGCGATTTATAGCATTAAAAACATGTATATTAAAAGCATTGATAGATTTTAAACACAACGATGTTAACAATATTTCGGAAGAGGAATATTTAGTCGTGCAGACTGTAGTAACAGCGTTACAACCAATTAAATTGGGAATTGAAAGACTTGGCCGACGCAAAGCATCCCTACTTGATGCAGAGGGTGTATTAGTGTTTATATTAGATGTTTTGCGCAAAAATAAAGATTGTTTTTCGGCTAAAATGCTGCATCATGTGCAACAGAGAATTGTTGAAAGACAGAATAAAAATTTAGTTGGCTTGCTGAAATATTTAAATAATCCATCAAATTATAAACACAAATCGGACATAGATTCTGTATTATTATTACCTTCCAAATCAGTCCTTCACGCTACGGCTAAAAAATTATTTTCGAAGCTATTTGTTGAGGGTATTGATGGTGGTGGAAATTCCGTTGAAATTGAGGAATTAGAATGCAGTAACGATGGGACTGAAATGTTGTTTATGGCAGAACCAAATTTGAAGACAGCATCTGAATTAACACTTCATCAAAAATTGGATGCTGCCATTACGAACGTTAGTCGAATTGAGAATCCAGAAGATGTATTATGTGACGTTAAAAATATTACAAAAGAAATGGATATTTTTGATGCAACGAAAAAGCGTACAAATAATTTAGAAAAATTATATAATGCTCTATTAACTATCCCACCGACATCAATCGATTCAGAAAGAGCATTTTCGGCGGCAGGTCTCTTTGTTACGAAATTCGGTCATCTTTAAGTGATAGCACGGTCGTTTAGACTTTAGAAATAAATGGAAAGTTATTATACGCATGCGCAGTAGAGTTAAAAATAATTTAAAATTTTTAAAATGGCTACGGATGCAAAACTTATCATTGACAACGAGTAACTTGTTTAATTTTAGATAATTAAATAGGTTTTTAACTATTTTTTAAATGAAATTATTGTGAAAATAACTTTCACCTATACTAAGAAATGTTTTAAATAAAATACAAAACCTCTGAATGTGAATAAAATCTACTTTCAGCTAAAGCAACTTTAGTGTTTTTGTTTACAATTTTTTAACCTTTTTTAAAATATTTTTGAGCGTAGAAATTTTTAAATTTTTATTTATTCAGCAAGATGAACCTTTTATCTTTTTTGTATTTTTTGCTTATATGAGGATTCAATTTTTTTTGCAGGGTTAAAAGAAAATCTTAATCGTTAACTTTTTGTAACCTGTTGCTATGGTACTCTTTTCCGATGTGACTATATATATATATATATATATATATATATATATATATATATATATATATATATATATATATATATATATAGTCACATCGGAAAAGAGTACCATAGCAACAGGTTACAAAAAGTTAACGATTAAGATTTTCTTTTAACCCTGCAAAAAAAATTGAATCCTCATATAAGCAAAAAATACAAAAAAGATAAAAGGTTCATCTTGCTGAATAAATAAAAATTTAAAAATTTCTACGCTCAAAAATATTTTAAAAAAGGTTAAAAAATTGTAAACAAAAACACTAAAGTTGCTTTAGCTGAAAGTAGATTTTATTCACATTCAGAGGTTTTGTATTTTATTTAAAACATTTCTTAGTACAGGTGAAAGTTATTTTCACAATAATTTCATTTAAAAAATAGTTAAAAACCTATTTAATTATCTAAAATTAAACAAGTTACTCGTTGTCAATGATAAGTTTTGCATCCGTAGCCATTTTAAAAATTTTAAATTATTTTTAACTCTACTGCGCATGCGTATAATAACTTTCCTCTTGCAAACGACCGTGATAGCGCTATTGACAATTAATGTTTTTTAAAAAATTATTTTAAAAATCAATCTATATAAAAAAATATAATGTTATTGAAGTTGATATTTATTTTGTTTTAAGAGTCTTAGTTTCTAAGAATTATTTTGCATATATTTTCTTGTTAAAAGTAATAGTATTAAAAAGGCGTTTTTTTTGTATTTGTTTTAATTTACACATTTCCCCCACCTAATTGGATAAATTCTTGCTTTTTACCTAATCCCGGGATTTCCCGGGATCCCGGGAAGTTAGTCATTTTTGTCCCGGAATCCCGGGAATTAGATTTTTACGGGAAATGAGAAGCCCTAATTTTTGCATACTGTAGATTGACAACCCCCCCCCCCCCCCGGTTATTTGACGACACCAATGCATGATTTTGGCCAAAAGTAGAATTAGTCTATTTGCGGGATAAACCTTCAAACTGTTTTATAACCAACTATCTAGATTAAATTTCACTATTAAAAAATCACCTTTTACTAAAAATTAAATAAGATTTACTAAATAAGTTCAAAATAGAATATTAGGATTAAAATTTAGTTGATTAAGATTTACTAAAAGTAGAATATTAAATCAATACAAGTTAAAAATCAATAAAAAAAACAATGCTGAGTTTGCAGGTAAGTGAATAACGTCACTGCAAAAAATGTAGTAACCGTCAAACATTTCTAATGCATGTCAAATACCACATGGTTACAAATTTTGACTAAGTTCACTTGAAGTTTTAATGGTTCAAGATAAACTCTTCCATCTTTTTTCTTAAAGCTATTTCAGGCTTTGGCCAGTTATAACGGTTGCGGAGATAAGCTATAACGATTGTGGAGATAAGCTATACAGAGCTTGTTCAGGCTGATGGCGCGGTACGAAACGAAAATGTTATATTGGAAATATTACATTTAAATTTATTTACATTAAATTTGAATTTACATATTCCAGTAACTATATTCATTACAACTAACAAATAGAAAAAGAGAGAGGTAGAAAATAAAAGAAAAATATTTTTGTGTATGCATGTTTTTGAGTGGGCGAGGCATAAATATATTTGAATTAACTATTTTTATCTTTTTGTTTTTGATTTTTAGTGTGGTCAACCGAAAGAGACAATTAACACGAATCTTTTTCTCCTGGATTAGTAATTTTGTAAAAATAATGTCTGACATTCGAGCATTGGATCACGTTTTGGACTCAGTTATTTAGGTGGTTTGAAATACAAAGAACTGAAAGGATTCTTTCACAAGCAAAGAAACGAAGAGCGAGACAATCTTTTAATAACTAAACGCACTAAAAGCCCATGTTCTAACTCAGGTGCACAAAAAACGTAAGAAAAAAAAACGTCAAACGTCACGTTTAACGTAAAACGTGTTGAATAAAATGACAGCACAAAGTCATTTTTTGGTGATTTTGCTTATTCAGTTAAATATGATTAAACCTCAAAATCATTCTTCCATTTTTATTGTTTCATTTGACGTTTTCATCGTGCAGTTTACATTATACTCAGAGGTTGGATTTACACATACCTCTAATAAAATTTGACTTTTCTATTGCATTCTCCTCCATAAAACCGGGATTTTGAGAGATCTAAGTTTGCTTTGTAAATGAGATTAATACTCCATTGATACTAACAATAAAACAAGTTTCATACAGCGTTGCCAATATTTACTTTTTTCAAAATTACGATTTTAAAATACCAAACAAATGCCATTTATTTAACTAATGTTGCCATTTATTTAACTAATGTTAGACTTTCTAACCCTTAAAACACTTTTATTTTCATTTGAAAATTATTCATACACCTGCAGAATAGTATAGATGTGAAAAAAACTGGAAGGGACCAACTTGAAAAGTTATAAAAATGTTTAGCGTAGTAATTGACAGTGCTGGTTTCGTAGTATTTTAGTACTAAACTGACGAAGCAGCGTTTTATCATTTTTATGAACGGAGGTTTACATAAACCACCTTCTGATTTGTTGATTGTCATTTCTTCGAGAGTATAAAAAAAGTCTTATTTCTATGATTGGGACAGAGTGGAGAGAATTGGACATCTCTATATATGTAATTTTTTTCGAAAACGGCATTTGAGTTTGACCTAAGTAAAATTTATATCAAAACCTATATCAATAAGAGCTTTTAGAGGATTCACATCAAGAAGATTCTTCGCTGATCATTTTTTGCTGTTGATATCAAAATTTTAATTTCGTAAAAGTGTTTGCGTGAGCTTCGTAAAATTACATAACTTTTAAACTGTTTTTTTTTTTCCGTAGCAAATTTTTGGATTTCTTAAAAGAAATTTGAAAATAAATAGCGGGTTTCATTAATAAATAAACAATAATTGACTAAGTATTTTCAATAGAAAATTATTTACAACGAATTAAAGAACGCTACAATATTTTCAGAATTTAAACGATTAGTGGGCTGGTGCAGCCTCTTGAAATTGAGTCCAATCAGGCATAACTTTGTTATATCCATCTTTGCCATTGAGCCAATATGTTTTTATCATCCCTTTCCCCTTTAATTCATATTCGTGTCTGAATTCACATTTATAGCCGCCCAACTTTTGTAAGATTTGATACGTGTTGTCACTTACTTGGATACGCATAGCTAAGAATAAAAATATGGAAATAAACAAAATTGTTTAAACAAAGTTTGGTAATTGAGAGGTAAATAATTATTTCAACAATATTCAAAAAGCAAATTCTCTGGACTTATATTGGGGCATTTTTTTGCTTTTCCAGATTGTAGCGCATATTGTGGTCTCTTTTTACTCTTAAATAGAAAATCTTAAAAGTAAAAGTCATCTTTAACTATAAATGTCATACTTCTAAGCCGAAAGCACACTTGAAAAATTTCAACCCGACGAATAAACAAAACTTTAACATAATACTCATAACTAAGATAAGTGTCACATGGTTACCTATATTCAAAAGACACGAGAAAATGGAGATTATACTTACGACTTCCACTTGACTCCATCTTGGAAGCTGAACTGACAGTATCGCCGAATAAGCAATATCTAGGCATTTTTAAGCCTACAACCCCTGATACAACCATTCCAGTATGTATACCAGCACGCAAATGCAAACCAGTATCAGGCAAATGGGCTATTTTGAAATTACTAACCGCATATATTAGGTCGAGCGCAGTAGTACAGATTTCCCCTGCATGCAAATCCCCATTTCGAGTTGGAAGTCCGGAAACAATCATGTCTAAATAAAATAGCAAAGGTTAAACTACGTATTGGCTGTAAAAAATACAGCAAAAAGTAGCAAGACTTACATGCATCGCCAATTGTTTCAACTTTATAGACATCATAGTTTGCGGCAATAGAATCAAAGCAAGTGTACATGTCGTTAAGAAGCGCAACAACCTCTAATGGAGTACTTCTCTTTGCTATTGAAGTGAAACCAACAATGTCGCTAACACAGAAACGTTCAACTTATGAATATTTATATAAATAGTAATTGTTCCAGTTATAAAAAAATCATAAAAAGTGTACTTATTGTTTTTCTAAACTGATTGTAGATTTGTATCAATCTATTAAACTCAATTACCTGAAAAAAATGGTCACGAAGTCAAAGGTCTCAGGTTCAACGCGCTTTCCTTGTTTTAAATCTTCAGCAACAGATTTTGGCAGCAAACCTAATTCATAAATCTAGTTCGTATTTTTTTAATAGTCTTTTAACATATAGTAGTAAGATAACATAAAGGTTAATTCAGCAACAATAAGTTCAAAGTAGCAATCAATTACAAGGAAATAAATCTCAGTACAAAATCATACAAAAAGTGATAAAAAACTTACGTGACACTAAATCTTCGGTTTTTTGCTTCTCTGCAGCAAGTTGTTTGGTTCGTTTATTTACCATAATCTCTAGATTGCTTGAATACTTTTCCAGCATTGTAACAAGATGATCCATTAATTCACCTTTCTGCGGCTCTATACGATCGATTTGATTAATGCATTCTTTTAGAGAAGGTCGAAGAGTAGGATCCTCATGCCAACAAGCATCCATGAGCTGAAAAATCATAGAGCACAGTGTGCATTTATTTCAAATTAAAAAATTATTTAATTATAACAAGTACAAATCCAATAAAAATTAGATTTGTATTAGTTACAATTAAATAATTTTCAAAAACTTGCGAACTACCCCTTACTTTTTTTAAAGCTTTACGCTTTTCGTACTTTGCAGGCCATTGATTGTCTTTGATACAAGGTCGTATCCACCCTCCAGCTTCCAAATTCAACTTTGAGATATATTCATTCCAAACCTAAAGAAATGTTAAAAGAAAAAGGTTAAATTTTTTTTTTTTTTTATTTTTTGACCACGAATCAAACTGATTTCTGCCAAATTGTAGGCAGATTAGTAGCATAAACGTTAAACCAAGAAAGATGGCACGGTTTTATATAAGAACATGCATTTAGAGATCACATAATAAAAATCTACTTCATTTGTGCTTCAAAAGACATCAACTGAGATTACTTATTTTAAGATAATGACCAACAATACTAAAAATTAAAAACACTCAGATATCTTATAAAAATTTGCAAATACAGTTTCTTTTAACACAAAATCAAAATATTTTATCTTTCAATTCAGGTCCTTTGATGTTACAACAACAGCTTTTCAATATTTTCGCTTTTTCATATATTAAATTTGATCTTTTAGTTTATGTATATGATAAACAAAGATTTCTCTTTTTAATATTTCTTTTGTAAGATTTTATAACAACAAAAAAAAAAGCATTAAAGACACCTTTAAAATAGCATCTTCTTTTTGTCCACAAATCAACTTTAAAATATCCACTTTTTCTAACTCTACTTCAGCAAAGGGAAAATCACGTGTACATATTTCTGACAAAACCATGCCCACACTAAAAAAAACTATGTATGTAAAGTTAATCAACTCATTTAAATTATCTTCACATGTTTAGTTTTGAGAGAGCAAACAGCAAGTATATTTAATTTTTATTCTAATAAACCTGTATATATCGCCTTCAACAGTTCCACGTCCAACATGATTCAAGTGATACACACCAGTCTTTAAAATTTCAGGTGGGGTCCATAGCAGTGAACTAGTTAAATTAAAAATTGAATTCAATGACTAAAAAATTATAGCAACAATTATTAGCCACATTGCAGATACTCTAAATGTATACTATTTTTAACTGATAACTGACAGTTTTTTTTTAATGTTATAAACTTAGTAAGTCTACTATTTTTCTTTAATTTGCTCATTAAAAATGGCTTTTTTTTATGTTTATATAAAATTTACTATGATGAAAATGTTTCAAGGAATAAGGACTAAAGCTAATCAAACTAAGTTAAACTAATTAGCATGATTGTGAGATGTAGAAGTCTCAATTTAAAAAGCTCTCATACCAAATGATCATTTGGTTTGTAATACAGTAACTCCAACTACTGTACCTTTATTTCTAAATCTTTACACCTGATTTGTAAACATTTTTATTGCATAACTCTGTAATACTGCATTTTAGTTAAAGTTTAGTTTGTTTAAACTATTTGTTAGTACAACCAAAAATTAGTCATAATTAAAAAAATATTATCAAGTTACAAATAGTTGGCAGTAGAAGGGTCAACACCACTGTTATTCTCAAGTGGCTTGAAAACACCAACTCCTTTCTGGTTTGATTTAAAAGAATGAAGACCAAAACCTGGATGAAATTAAAATCAAAATACTGATTTAAATACATTTAGTACAAAAATTGAAATGAACATTGATAAGTATGTCAGAAGTATTATTTTACAAAAAAAAATTTTTTACTAAAAGTAACTAATAGAACTTATACCAGATAACTTTACAGTCCATCTGTTATCTACAAGAATATTGCTAGACTTTAATCGACCATGACTTTTGATTTCACTATTGTGCAAATGCTGCAGACCTTTTAAGATACCCTAAACATAGTCTCCTAATCATTTATAACATTACTAAATTGTTAAAATTAGCGTACGTAAATATCGTACTAAAATGTTAACAGAAATATCTTTTATACAAGATTAGAAAAAACCTTAATAAATGCATATCGAAAATTCCAAGGGACTTTGATGTCTTCATTGCTTAAGATATCATCAAGACTTCCCTTAGGTTGAAATTCCATTAAAATAGAAATATTAGGTGCTTCAATAACACAGCCCAAAAAATTTGCAATATTTATATGTGAAATATCACGCATCTGTTTTACTTCCAACCGAATTGTGTCTGTTATGGTAACTGTATCTTTATCAATTTTCTAAATTAAACAAATTAACATAATTAAACAAATTAACATAAATTAACATAAAAGGAACAACCAGCTTAACTGACAAAATCTTTTCAAAATTACTTAAGTTACATAAATAAAATTGCAAACCTGATAATGTACATCAATACCTTGCCAAGATGCAATATTAATTTTCTTTCTAGAATGAAAGGGCCATTTTGTAATATTCAGGATTAATTGTCTTGTAGGCAAAGACATATAAAAAACTTGTCAAAAATGCACAAAATTATGACACTAAAAGTTTAGAACAGTTTAAACCAAATCAAGATCTATTTTTCAGCTGAATTAATATTCAACAAAAACCTCAACAGGCTTTAACAAACAGCATTAACTTGACTGCATACTGCCTCACAACAGATCTAAATCCAAAGGATTTAGATCTGGTGATGCTGGGGGCCACATTTCTGAAGTCCAAAGATAAGAAATTTCACTTTTTTAAAAAATCTATAATTTTGTAAGCTATGTATGCTGGTGCTAAGTCCTGTTAAAAAGCTCAGGTAAATTTTCTTTAGCCCAGGGTATCAAGTTGCCCTTCTGCTTGATCTACTGTCATCATTTCTGGCAAAAAAGCCAGCGGTGTTCTGAAACTAAGTAAATTTTAACACAAAACATGTCTATAGGTTGCTGTCCCTTGGAAATGGTTCTGATTTCAGCTGGAGTGTGTTCTCTGTTTATAACAATGAACCTGTCATTGTACCTGTTTGAACTTGTGATTATACTACTAGGCTGAATTATGAATGTCTTCTCATCAGAATAGACAATAGAGATATCATGATTATTCATGAAGTCAATCAATATCAATCAATCAATATCAATATATTGTGTGTTAATAAGAATATTACAAAAATACAGCTATGAAATACGATAGGAAGGAGACCGTGTTGTTGATCCCAACAAATTTAAAAACTGGATTAAGTAATAGAAAAAAATAATTTTGAATGTAAAATATGAGATGTCATTGGGGAAATTTCTTAGGGAGAAATGAATTATTTCTATAGCTCTATTTAGAAGTGAAATCATTTTAGAAAGACTGACAGTTTTAGGTTGTCCCCAAAATTGACATACATACAGTAAATTTGACCCAAAAGTTAATTCATAAACATATAATAACGTTTCAAAGTTGACGTAATCTCAAACGTTTTACAACATGCCCTTAGAATGGCTTAATATAAGAGTAAGGTTATTTATTTGTGACTTGAATGAAAGTTTAACATCACAACACTAAAATACGTTATTTTACTAGACAAAGAAAAAAGTTTTTGTTTACTTATTCTAAAGTTCAAGTATTTTGGAAAATTCTTGTTAGTTTTTTTAAAAGAGTTAGTATGCTGCGTCTTAAATATTAATATTTCTGTTTTTTTAGGAATCAATTACATTTTATTTGCTCAAAGCCATTGAACAAGACTGGCCTTATCCTAGTTAAAATATTTATTTAGTTTTTTGAGAGAGTTTTTTATTAATTGAAGATTAGTAAAATAATAGGTTTTTGAATGCTTGATAGGAAGATTAAGATTATTGGTAGAGATAATAAAGAGAAAAGGACCTAATATAGATCCCTGAGGGATTCCAATATAAGTTCTTATAACACCTGAGCAGGTGCCATCTAAAGTTACAAACTGTTAATGATTCTCTCCAATCATGTAATTTAAACCACTACAATGGTATGCCATATGCACCATAATAGTTAAGCTTTAATAGGAGAATATCATGATCTATATAAAAACTGATAAAAATCTCACTAGCATAGTTTCCATCAAGACCAGCTTTTATACTTTCTGTAATTTCAATAAGAGTGTGAGCTATAGAATGCTTTTTACAAATGCCAAACTGGTGTTTACACAAGGATTGATTTTGGTTTGGGAAGTCGTTAAATTATTATGCATAACCTTGAAGACATCAGAAAATATTCCTTTACAAAACAAACTATTTTAAAATAATACTTAGTGGTCTACATAGAATTTAGGGCGCAAGTTTAGTAAGAACTAAACTTGTGCCCTAAATTCTATGTAGACCACTAAGTAGTATTATGTTAATCTGATCCCAATCAACATTTGAAATATCTTGAACTAATTCAGCTTTCTTAAAGTTTTTAAAGCACCTCCTAACAGTAGGCTCAGGTGAAGTTTGCATTTTGGCATGTGACATTGAGCAAAATGATCAGATATTAAAGCAGTAAGGTTGCCTGATATTAGAATTAGTGGTTATGTTTGTAGGCTGTATAATAAAAGGAAAAAGAGAATTTAAAGCAATTGCTTATAAAAATGTGAAACCTTATTGGATGCATTTTATTTGAGCAAGTCAAAGTTGAAATCTCCCATTAGCAAAAATTTTTTTTTATCTAAACTAATTTTCTCAAGAAGAGGATTTAGTTAGTGATCAACAAATGTAGATGTTCATATTGATGATTGAATATAAACAACCAGCTATTTGGTTGCATCTTTTAAAATTTATTAACTTCAATAAACATATATTTGATTTTATTACTTTTAGCAGGACTAAGTCATTTCTAATGTTAAAGTTTAAGCTAGACTTAATATACATGAAGCATGCAAGTGCTTAGCTTGTCACCGCTCTGATTTTAGCACTTATCAGTTTTCTTCATCTCTTCACTAAACTTTTCATTACAAAATTTTCATAAATCAGTTATTGCATTGTTCATCTGGATACCTTAGGGTCTTAAGCAAGTCATGAAATAACTCTGTTAGGATTTAATTGCAGCTTACAGTCAACTGAGTTCCTCAGTTTCTTGCTTCTGACAGATCTCTTCATGCTTATTGCTTTCCACAAACTAGATCCACCATTTTCTAAGTTTTGAGAGCTTTGTAAAAGTTAGCTTAACCCAAATAGTTACTAGCAAAATGGACAATCTAGGCTTTTCTCCAGCTTTCCACAAGTTTTTTACTATCTTGCTTGCTCTAAATACTCAGTATTTCTGTTTTTATTTTGAATTTTCTAATAAAAACTTTATGCTTTCCACAATAAAAGTAACAAACGAAGCTCTGTAATATAAATTACATTTTCATATTTTACATAAGTTTACATGTTAAAATTGTGGCAAATTTGACTTCCTTAATAAGTCTTGAACTTATAGACACCTTTGTACATTAAAACATGTAAGCTTATTTTTTAGTAAATTTACAAAAATTCAACCAAAAACTGGGAAAAACACACCAGCTGTTCTGTTAATGAGTTTTAAATATTACATTAATCTTACTTTTTTAAAAGAAAAACAAAACATTCAAAAAATAATTTCACCTTGAGCTACTTTTATCCATTGAAAGAGCTGACAAGAGCATACTGCTTCTCCCAGTAGCTTCACCATGTTGTTTTATGTCTGACCATTTTATTATCCAATCATTGTTATACAATGCGGCTTTAAGCTTCACTCTAAAAAAAAAAAAATTTCAAAATAATTGAATTTGGATAAACCTAAAATGTAAAAAAACTTTAATGAAAAAAAGTTTGAAAAAGTTAAAATAATTAAAACTCTACCTTTTAATCAGGAATCGACCGAGAAAAAAAATTCCTACTCCAAATGAAATGAACCCAAGAATGAGAGGCAGACACAATGCAACTAGTGAGATATCACAATTTGCTCCCGTATAACCAGAATCACACACTTTACATAATCCATCACCAGTTAAACCTTGCAAAGAGAAAATAAGTTAATATTTAAATCCATTAACAGGAATCAAATGTCATTAAAATAGAATCATATAAACATCAACAAATAAATTATAAATAACGTAACTCAAAAGAAATTCTGCTTGCTAAAATTTTTTTTTTTTTTATAAATAAAATTAACATTTCCCCTTACCCAAATTTACTTTTAAAAATATGGCATAAATGGTGATAGATCTCTAGACAACTTTTAAAAAACCTTCCATGAAAATTTTTTATCTAGCACTTTTAATACAGTTTCATTTTCAACTTTTTTATATAGCACTTTTAATGCCCTATATTGAATGCCCACAAAGGTATAGTAAGTAATGTTTGCTATAATAATACATGTATATTACATATACAGTTGTTTGGTCACCTAAAGACCGCATTATATAGTCTTTGTATATCAAAACATACCAAACTTCAAATAAAACTTTGTTTTTTTATGGATTTTATAGTTCATAATTGCTAAACCTATGAAACCCATAGTTTTAGATCATTTTACAGTATGGGTGTAATAGTAGCAAACGCATCGAAATATGTAGGAAATATGTGCAAAGTATATAAACCCAGGTTAAGAAATACTATGCAATAAATTTACAAATCACCAATCCAAATGTGCATCATCATTGCACCTTGTATTGTTTTAAATACTTGTTATAAACAAAGCTTTGAGTCCCTTAAACTAAAAAAACTTGGTTGAAAGGAAAAACCTGGAAATTTAAATTGAGAATTAAACAAAATAGTTTATGATATTAATTTTCAGACTTAATTTTAAAAATTATAGTCAAAACATACTAATTATCAGGTGAGAACAAATAAACTGAAAATATAAAAAACACACCGTCGTGACATTTTCCATGCACACAGGTGCATTTTTTCTCACAAGATGAACCAAAATGATTAGGTTTACATTCACAGGTTTCAGGAGAAATACATGTTCCTCCAGAAGAACAGCTTTAAAAAGAAGTAAAAACATGTAAGAAAATATTTTCAAATTTAATTTATTATACTTGATTTTTATAACAAAACTTAAAACGCTGACTAAAACTAAGAGCTGTTGAGAAAAATGCAACAAAAGAAAGAAATTCTTAACAAACTATTTTCTGTAAATGTATTATATTCATTGTACAGAAGCTATGTAGACTGTATGATAAGACTTGTTAATGCCTAGAATTATATGATAGGCTGCAAAACAATCCAAACACAGCCCTACATCACAAGTTGTCAGTTGCTAAACAAACACATGTATTGTGCTCAGTCACAGAAAAAATTCCTTCTGGGAACCATTTTCACAAGGTTATGATCTCCCAATTGACTATTTGAACTGTAGGTTAAGGTGGATATGGGATGATTCTAGCATTTTACAGTTTTGTCAACATACATTGTTTTATAACAGCTTTTACTGAATGGTATCCTTTCCACAATTCACATCATGAACTGTACTCTTGGGAAGGGTGACACTTCACTGGTGACACAAAAGTTAAATTTTCAAAAAATTCACAAAAAGAATGCTTATGTCAAAAAAAAAAGAATGTAAAAATGTAAAACTGTAATCAAAACAACTAATATTAATTAAAAATTATTTTCTGATTTCTGGAACATTCTTTTAATAACTCCTTTGTGAATTCAAACAGATCAGTATTTAAGCTCCATATTAAAATTAAATCAGCTAATGCAAGTTAGAGTCAACAGCTTATTTAAGAGTTTTCATGTATTCTGACATGGAGCAATCAAGTATTAAACACTGAAGAAAAAAAACCAATTTAACAAAAAACTTTTTTAAAAACATGTGCTACAACTGAACTATAAGTCTTACCTTGAACATTCAGCTATTGAACAATCTGGACCTACCCATCCCATTAAACAAGCACAATCATCAGGTCTAAAACAAAAAAAGATCAAAATAAAATTATCAAAGAGAGTTGAGCCTTTTTTGCACAATCATTTTGCTTCTCATTCTATAACAGTAGTCAGCTAACAGGAGCTCACAAGCCACATGTTCTTTGCCATATCCAGTGCTGCTGTTTTAAGAATTTATTCAGCATACTTTTTTTTCAGTTTTAATTGCAATCTAAAAACCGTTTACTTAAAAAAATTTTGCTTTCTCTGAAGTTTGAATTTTCTTAGGCTTCCTATTGATAAACTTAAAGTAAATTTTTATTGATACTAAACTCACGCTAAACATATGCCTTGTTTGCATCCAGCATTACAAACAGGAAACTGGCAGTTTAGACCAGACCACATACTAAGGCCATCCTTATTGGTATTACAGCTAAATAAGACAAGAATACAATTTAGTAACAAACCAAATTTATATATTAATTATTTTTGTTTGATAATATTTATTTTTTAAAAAAATTTTCTTTTTATCACACCAAGAAAAAAAAAAAAAGAAAAAAAAAAAGGAGTTTACCTGCAGAGATTTTGAAGCATACATACGCCATTTTCAAAAACATTTATATCTGCTGGATCAACAACATTTCCTCCACAGCCATCCACACAATAATATGGTGCTGGTACATATTCAACACGATTCTCAACCTTGTTAGCTATAGGCTCAGGGTCTGCCCAAGGATCCATGTTCACCTTGACTTGTCTTTGATACATATAGTTGAAAAATCCTTCATATGCTTGGAAACTAAAATTTTTAAGTACAAACTGTACACCAATACAAAATTGTATTACTGTAGATAAATTACATTTTCTTAACTTTAAAGATCCTTGTTACAACTTTATATACTAATTTCTCTTTAACTGACTATTTTCAAATATTTTATAAGCCCATGATGTGCTTAAGTAAAAAATACTCTCTCAGTGAGAATCGACTAGACAATAATTACTCCCGTAGTATCAATTAGATAAAAATCAGTCAATTTTAAAATAACCTGGCTTAGTGTTAGGTTTCTGGGAGGATGGAAGGTAAATTTAATGTTAAAATCGGATGGATTCATTTAAAGGATTACAAAAAATGATCTGGTTATTTATATTGCTTACATATGTAACAAATTGCTTAGCTACCTTCTCCTATTTTTATACTTCTGGTCAACTTCAATGTAACCCACAAGCATACCAAAATCATCAAAACTGACAGCTCGCTCAAAGCTCAGTGGACCGCCTTCTGTCTTCATTTCAACTATAGTTGTTGTGTTTGTATCTTTTACAGTGTATAAGGTATGAGTGTTAATTGACTGAAAGAAAAAATTTAAGATAAAGCATCATACTGACATCAATAAATTGATGGAGTCAGTTTTACACCAGCTTCATAGCAACATAAACTTAATATAGTTAATGAATGTACAGAATTAAATAAATATAAAAAACTAACAGGCATCAAATACCAATCCCACCATGCAATGTAACCAAAACGAATTATTTGCTCAATGTAACTGATCTTATAAAAATCTTGGTTTGGCCATAAGTGACTGACTCGTGCTTAAAAAGAAAATACTTGAACATATAGTCCATTTGAATGTACATTAGAGTATTCAAACTACCAAAAGCCATATTAAAGAAGTGTAGAGCATTTCTTTCAATTCTTCTAAATGTAGTGACACTTTTTACATTTTATTTTGTACTTTGGAAATAGTTTGGGGTAAATATTGAAATTTCTTTAAAATATAACTGTTCCTGTTTAATGTAACTGCCCTGAAGAACTAAGATTTTCTAAAAATAAGCAAAGTGTTTGGAAAGTGATTTCAATTCAAGAGTTTAAAAAACCTTGAGCCCAAGCAAATAGCTAAAAATAACTTTGTTATTTTAAACATTTTTTTCTACTTGTCATTCATAAAGCTTAACATCTTGCTGTGATAAAGTGTAAATATGTTATTCTGAAGTGTAGATACACAAAGGACACCTGCCTCCAGAAGTGCAAAGGCTCCTTACTTTTTTTTTTTTTACTTCCAAAATTTGCGGAAGGAGAGATGCTATTGTAATAAAAATTTAATGGAAGTGATTGATTAATTTGCAATAATAAAAACTTCAGTTTAATCTTCATGTAAAAGTTAAAAAATATCTTGTTTATGAAAATAAAAATGCTCCAGTACAAAAAGACTCCAAAACAAAAAGACTACAGTATTATAAGTTGAGAAAATATTTAAAACATTAAGAGAAGATAAGTAAGTTTTGGTGTTTATCAAATTTTACAATTATCATTGTTTTGAATTGATTAACTAATAAACACAATGAGAATTTAAAAATGATTAACAGAGCCACTGCGTGTTCATAAGAATGTGAGCTGAAGAATATTGACAAATTTTGAACTTTGTTTTGATTTTTTAACTCTTAAATGCATGACTTTTTTAAAAAAATATCAGAGAAAATCATATACATGTATTTTGATGTCTATTCATTTAGAAAAATTAAAAAAAAAATTTTTTAAGTTATAACAATTTTTAAAAAAAAAAAAACATGTTTGCATACTGCAATATTATGCATCAAAATCTAATTTTATTGAGAGGTATAGTAATTTTTAAAACAATTGATTTTCTTATTGCAGCACAGATGCACCCCACATTTCTCACATAAAGTTTGCACACACTCTTTGCATTTAGAAAAGTCACAAGAAGATCAAATAAAATAGTAAACTCAGCAAAATGTGATGCAATTAACTAAAACCTCTCTTGCGCAGTGGTTTTAAAAATGTTGGTAACATGAGTATACACACATTTTAGTATAACTATATGTCAATACAGCCACACTATGCATTGCTTATAAACTAATTTTAAAAGTGTTGTATTTGTGTTAAATAAGTTTGTTGTATTTGTGTTAAATAAGCGTGTTGAATTTCTGCAACACTATGCATTTAAGGGTTAAAGTAAATTGTCTACAATGCAGAAGTAAAACTGTTGTAGTTAAGTGAAAAATGACACCAAAAACTTTTTGGAACTGTTTTGTTACAAATTACAAATTGAAAAAATAGCAAAATTACTTTTTGTTAAATGTAATTTAACATTTAAATTTTGAATATTGACAATCAAAAATAAAATATGCACTTGATATAAAGAAAATTTTTTTATTTTATTTGCCCTTTTTGAATTTCTCATAAAAACTACAGATCTGTATCTAATTTGCTTTAGAAAATTAAAAAAATTATTTCTGCTTCTGTTATAACACTTCCATAAAATGTTTACTAGCCATAAACCAAGCTAAATGGCAGGTTTTAGGTTTGGAGAATCTATATATCACAATATTTGTCTTAAAAAAATAAAAGTTAAATGGTAAAATTTTTTGCAGTAACCTTCTTGTTCTGTCTGAAAATATGTATTATTCATATAAAATTTTATGCCCAGGTTCTGCAGAATATGCACTTTTTTTTTTCTTTTCAATTTTCTTTTGAGAGTAAGTCATAATTTTCTGATCTCTCATTGGAAATGGTGTTTTTTTTTTTAGAATCTGTTTCGCCATTTTTTTGGTTATCTTTAAGAAACCAATCTTCTTCTAGTTTTTGCACTGTTCAATGCTGTGAAAAAAATCTATAATATTCCAGAGGAGAAAAAATGGTTTCTTTTTTGCACACCACTTTTTCTATAAGTCCAAAAACTCAATCAGGAGGTAAAAACCTGTGACCCCTGATTGGAAATAAATGTTTGATAGCTTTAAACATAACACTGGTTTCCATAAGGTTTTTCAAACAATGCAAAACAACAAAGTTTTTGTTCTGTAATGAACAAGCAACGGAAAATAAATGTAAGTCTAATTGCAATTTAATTCCTCTTTCTGTAACTAAATTTTTTTCTAACTTAGACAAATAGTGAACCAAAGCTGAAGACAGTTCATTAGATCCTCTACAACTCTGAGTTTCCAACCAGGTATAAATAAAATTATTGTCTTTTTGACATTTTCATTTTTCTCTTTCATAAGAGAGTAGAATTTTTTTGCTCTTAACTTATGCAGATGATATTTAGCAAACCCTTGTACTTTTAGTTTCATATCAAATGTTTTTTTTATCAACCTTTTTTTGTGCTTCACAAAAAGAACAGATATCTATTCTCAGGTTTCCAAATCCAACATTTAACTTTGTGTAAAAAATCTTTTTTAAATTTAGAAACTGATGAAATATCCATATTGTCTTCTTTTCTATGATATTTCCAGTTTCTCCATAATTTTACAACATTTAATTCAGGCAAAAGATACACTCTAATACTTTTTCCTCTCCCATAGCATGAAACACATCCTTTATATTGACTTCTAGAACTCACTATTGAATTGGTGATTTCTTTACCACCTTTAGTTTGTTTAAAGTCTCCAGATTTTTCAGGTCTCAGATGTCCCTTTTTAAAGTAGTATTTTACAAGATTATGCTATCTTTTTATTCCAACATATGCTATGGAAAGAAATGTGTTTTTACAAACTGGATCTGTTTTATAACTCCTGTCAGCAATACTGTAGTTTATTGAATCCTTTCTTAAATAAAAACATTCATTCCTTGGCCTGTGTCTTTTTACCTGAGTTAATTTAACAAACTTCAGAAAAAAAGCATCCTGTTTAACTTTTAATTCTTCATTGTACAGCTTCTGGAAGGAACCTGAAAATAAAAATTTGGTAAGTCAAAATTGGTATAAAAAAAATTATTTGTGTTTTTATTTCATAGTATAGGTTGAAATTCATAGCTAACAATAATAATAGTTCTAAACTACAAAAAGTGGCTAGCGTAATGCAACTGAGCTCACCAACAATATCCTGGTTGCCAAGATTGTCTGCTTTACATCTTTTGTTATTGCGCTTACAAGCTACAACAAGTATTTTTCTAAGAGATGAATATCTCTGGCCTTTTTTCTATATCTGTCCATGTTAGTTAGACTTGTGTCATTTACACTATAGAATCCAAAAGTGACCAAAACTCAATTTCAGCAAAAATTGACTTTCGAAACATGCTCTTCAATTATTATTACTCTAATACATATATGGTTTTTTGGTTGTTATATATGGTTTTGGTTGTTTTGTATGTATATTGTTGTTAATATAGTTTAAGAACAAGTTAAATGTTAATGCTGATTACTAAATCTAAGAAATATGTTGTCTTAAATTTTTCAAAATTATTCATAACTTGTATTTTAAGAAAAATTTGAACAAATTCATGTAAATTATAAGTGTTTTCAAGTTTTAGGCTAGCTTTTACTCAATTTTAAAAAATTTTAAAAAAATTGAACAACATTCAATTTAAAACAATAACCGAGGATATATAGTAGAATGAGAAAAACACTCCACATCATAAAGAAATTTTTTTGGACCTAATATACATTGCATATGAACTATATATTTTTACCCACACACACACAAACACACACACAAACACACACACACACCCACACACACACACACACACACACACGCACACACACACAAAACACACATACACATGTATATGAAGGGTGTCAGGGAAAACCAGTGATGTTAGATTTTCAGATTTTTTGAGTTATTACCCCTACTATAAAATAAGTCTTTTGTTGCATCATTACAAATATATAAATCATTAAAAAAAAATTAACTCACCCCTAAAATTATACATGACAAAAACACAAGGGTAAACTGGAGATGTCTGAATCTTTCAAGCTGTATAGGATTGATGTTAATAGCAACCTGCCTTAAAGCTAATCTTTTTACTGATGACATTACGCTTTACTACTTATTAAAATGGTGTATAAATATAAATATTAGAAAAAGATATTACAGAGAATCCAAAAAAAAAAAAAAAACTTGCTTGAAAGTGGGAAAAAGAGAGAAATGAAAAAATATCATCATATGTAATAGGCCTTCTCTGCTACAGCAAGCATTATAAATATTTTCAAACAACATCATCGGAAGAGAGGAAATTTTTACGGGTATACTTTAACATAATACAAAGTAAAGATCAACAAAACACCTTTCTTGCTACAATTATTGAAATCTTTATATAACCAAAAAAAACCTCAACAAATAGAAACACCATCATTTTATGACCATTCATTTTCTTATTGTATCAAAGTGGCAAGAAATAACAGTACTATTAAGATTCCAATTTGTATCAATGTTTTTGTTATCTTTGGCAGTGGAAAAGCAAGAGTAGAAAGAATCAGAAAACCTCTTACTAAGACTGGTGAGGATATGAGAATACATAAAATACCATTTAATGATTTAAATAATCTAATTAATGATTCAAATATATAATCGAATAATTAATTTAACCAACTTCCTTTCAATGATTAAAAAATTATTAAAAAATAAATTATTCTGCGTTCAACTTGACAGCTAATAATGTTAAACAGTTTAATATTTGATCACATTGCTTGTAAAATTGCTTCTTTTTTAGGACTTCTTCTTATGAGCTTACAAGGAAAGCACACAAACCAACCTCTTGCTTTTCTAAACATATTTTGAATAGCACTTTCAATCATATCAAGTTGTTTAGTGGATGGCAAATCCATTATACTTTGTATGACTAGCATCATGCAAAGTATAACGGCTTTGCCATCCACTAACTTTCTCTGCCAGATGAACTTAACTTATCAAAGATGTATATAAAAGAGCGCTTCCCACAAAATAAAGTTTGTTATGAAAGCTGAAGATACTTTAATAAATTTTGATTATTTAAGAACAATATTTAATGATTACTTACTTTGGCTGTGATTTTTTTATGTTCTCTGACTCTAAGTTTTTTTTCCAGGAATATATTTAGAGAAAAATTTAACCTGTGACAAGTTCACTACTATACTTGAAAACAAAGACACTTCTGCAGACTAGCTCATCAAAAATCAGCAAAAATGAGCTTTTTGCCTAAACAAAGCAGTGGTGTTTTATAATAGAAACGCAGCACCACAATCTAATGCTTGTGTAAAAACTAACTATGTGCTATCCTAATGTTTCTACCAATTATGTTTGTTAATGTAGGTAGTTCTCTATGTACACATTTAATATACACAGCTTAGGATTAGACACAGTGCACCTGTTTTGCTATGATGAAACTTATGGGAAGAAAGGAGCAGACAATGTAGCTAGCATGCTGCAGCACTATTTTGATCATGCTTTCCAAAGAGATTTATCACATTTGGAACTATTTGTGATTCATCATCAGGACAAAGGAAAAATTGGACTATCATCTGTTTTTTGCACTTTAATGTAGCAAATAAGAAATGCTTACAAGAAATCAAACTATCTTTACCTATAAGAGGGCACAGCTATAGGGAGGGTGATCATGATATGGCTTTAGTCAATCAGAAGGTTTGAGCAAAGATACCAGAGAGATGGATGGAAGAACTCTGCTCCTGTTGCAAGAAACCTTCACCATTTCAAATCATCAAGATGGGGCTGAACATATTACTAAATATTTTAAACCGTTTTACTAGGTGTTTTTAAATACTAAGTAATAGGTTATACTAAATTTAAAACCTAAAGAGAAATCATGAAACTAGCACAGCTTGTTAGCACAGCCTGTGACATCACTGGATCCCTTGCACTTTTCATATATATATATATATATATATATATATACATACATATATATATATATATATATATATATATATATATATATATATATATATATATATATATATATATATATATATATATATATAATAGCAGTAATAACAATAATAATAACAGTAGTAGTAGTAGTAGTAGTATTAGTAGTAGTAGTAGTAGTAGTATTAGTAGTAGTAGTAGTAGTGGTAGTAGTAGTAGTAGTAGTAGTAGTAGTAGTAGTAGTAGTAGTAGTAGTAGTAGTAGTAGTAGTAGTAGTAGTAGTAGTAGTAGTAGTAGTAATAATAATAATAATCTTAACTACTTTTTTATATCAAATATGATTAAAAAGCATACCAACATAGTTAACCCTTTCTCCTGTTTCTGGATCTAAAGTAACCTGACCAGTCAAACCATGAAAATTTGTCTAAAAATAAATTTAATTGAATGTAAAAATATAAGTTTTGCCATCTTTGAAAAAGCTAAAAATGTAGTGCCTGGCTAGGAGAGTCCTACCCAGGTATTGCTTCTTTAAATTTTTCAAAGCCAAATATTGACTTTGAGAAACTTTAAAATTAGTTTTAAAATATAAGCTTTTTTTTGTTTGGTTGTTTTTAACAAAATACTTCTTGAATTTAAAATATAAAGTCTAAGATTAAAAATATTGAATATCTACTATTGATTTTTGTTGAAAGCATTATAAACTTCACAACTCATATTATTTTAAGTTTCTCTGTAAAAAGAATTTATCTTTATTTACAAATGTTGAAAAACATCTTTTTAAACCTGTTTTAAACCTGTTTTAAACCTGTTTTAAACCTGTTTTAATTACAAATGCTGCTCACTAACAAAAAAGAAGTTTTACAAAGATAGTAACTTCAACTTACATTCATGTTAAAATAGTTATTTGTATGATTCTTTAGAATTTGTTGAATATTTTATGATTACAAAGAAATCAAACTATTGGTTGAACACAATGAAATTTAGCACCCTTTAATTGTTAATTACTCTAAAACGTCTTAGCAGATTTTTCTAATTTTTTTTTTTGCAGAAGGAAGCTAACTAAATTCTTTATTTCAATTATTTTTTACATTTTTTAATTGGATGCTTTGATAGAAAACAAATATTTTTGTGAGTACTTGACATCATCTCCTAAATCTTGGTTTGAGTTCTTCAGATTTAAGTACTTTTCCGATTTTGATTGGCTACATTTAAATTTTCTTACAAGATCTCTCTGAGACTAACATGGATTTGTCTTTATTAAGCAAATGATTGATTTTGCTATATATTTATCTTTAACCCTTTAATTTTTTCCACTTCCTGCTTTTCTTTCAAAAGATCAAGTCTTGCTACAAAATAAATCCAACTGAAAATCAAGCAACACCAGTCAATTTTAAAATCTTAGCTTGTGATAACAAAGAGTTTTGAAGAAAAATTTTCAATACTTTTTCTCAATTTAATTACTTGTTTACTCATTTTAATTCGATAAAAATAATGAGCAATACATAACAACAATACAACCAAACTACAATCCATTAGCTTCCTTGTGCAAAAAATTTGGAAAAATATATTAAGTAGTTTTGAGTAATTAACCATTAAGAGGTGATGAATTTCATTGCATTAAACTGAAAAGTTGAAATCTCCAAATATTGGATTTGAAAATAACTGAAGAGCATTGAAGGTACCTAAAATATGATGTAACTCACTCAATATGCAAATGCATTTAAAATCTTACATTGAAATGTATCTCATTTGCCAAAGATTCTCCATTAATTGTGCGATTGGCTGCTATAAGTCTTTCCATTGCTAATATTTTTGTTGATAGGCAATCTCGAGCAAGAGCAAAAATTGATCCAAACTTCATGAGAAAAAGTATTCAAAGTATACATAATTTAGTGATAAAAAAAAAATAAACAAAGAGTTCTGCAGGTGAAAGACTAATTTCTTAAATGCAAATTAATATTCATAATAGAAATTACCATTCAAAAGAAAATATTTGTATACATAAAAAAACTTGGCACTTAAAAATAAATAAAATCACATGCATTTTACCCTTACTATTTTTATAATACTTCTGTTACCCTGTATTAGTTATTCAAAAGATGATTAGAAATGGAGGTTATAAGGCTGGGTTGAGTCAAAGTTATATTAATATAAAAAATATAATAAAAAAGACTTTAAAGATATTTCTTTAAGATATATAGATGACTCTAAGAAATATACAGTACTGTGCAAAAGATAGTTGCACCTAAGAAGTTTGTTAAAAAATGTATCTTTAAATAAATATAAGTAAATAATATTGAAATTTTATTAAATTAAACTAGATATTGCTTAAAATAAAAAAAAATTATCTATTTTAGTTAATAATTGTGTTAATAATTTAATTTTTTTATTGATACTTATTAGATGGTTTCAACTTGTATCATTTTTCACGCACTTATAATGTTTACTTATTACAGACATGGATTAACACTTGAAACTGATTTTATCAAACCACTGTACTATTTATTTTGTTTAAATTTATCATTTTTAAATATTTTTTGATAAATAAGAGTGCAGAGAAGAATTTTTAGTTACTGTTGAGTTCTTGTGTTAATTAAAATATTTTTTTTATTTCAAAAGTTTTGTTTTATAATAAAGTTACTTTACAGTACTGATAAAATGCCAAAAATATCAATAAATGACAGAAATTACATCATTGTTTTACATGAAGAGGGCTAGAGTCAGGTTAAAATAGCCAAATGTATGAATTGTATGCAAGCATCAGTTCAAAAAGTAGTTAAAAAATATAATGAAACTGGTGATGTAGTGGATAAAAAGAAGTCTGGTTGTCCCAAGAAGTTAAGCCCACATGATGAACAGTTTTTAAAAATAACAACACTATGAAATCACAAGAAAGTAAGCTCAGAACTTGTCAAGGTCTTAAAAGAGCTAGTGGAACTTTAGTACATCCATCTACTGTGCAACAATCTTTATTAAAATCTTGATTAAAAGGCTGTGTAGCTATTAAAAAACCTTTACTAAGCAAAGGTAATAAAGAAAAAAGTATGCCAGAGAGCACAAAGAGTGGCAGAAAAATCAATGGGACAAGGTATTGTTTACAGACAAATCTAAATTTCAAACATTTGGGACAAATAGACGTCAGTATATTAGGCAAAGAAAGGGACAGGCATTGAAGGAACCATGTCAAGCATCAACTATCAAACATGTTGGAGGGAATATTCAAGTTTGGGGGTGTATTTCAATAAAAGAGGTATGGGATGCTGTTAGAATAACAGAAAAGTTTACAGGTGAAAAATATAAAAATATTTTACATAACCATACTGTGACTTCTGGACAACAACTGATGGGGGATTATCTTATCCTAAAACAGGATAATGATCCCAAACATATATGCAAATTAGTTAAAAATTATTTGTCAAATCTGGAAGATGAGGGAGTGCTTCAAACCATGCCTTGGCATCCTCAGAGCCCTGATTTGAACATAATCAAACATGTTTGGGACTACTTAGACAGAAGATGGAAAGGCTGCCAAAGAATATAAATGAGCTTTGGAATGTTCTAAAAAAAGAATGGAGCAATATCCCCTCACATTTATTGAAAATCTGCATAAAAGTATAAATAAAAGGCTCCAAGATGTTATTGTAAATAAAGGTGGTCACACCAAATATTAGTTAAGTCTCTATGTATACTTACAAATTTAAATGTTTTTAACAAAACTTGTATTACATTACACAATTTAATTAAAAAAATATGTTTGAACCTATATTTTAGTTTTAACTTCATTTTGCTTGACATCTTATCCTGAATATATTAAAACTCTCTTAGGTGCTACTTTTTTTTGCACAGTACTGTATGTATTAGAATTGACAAACCTTCATAAAAGATACACTAGCTTAATGAAGGAAAATAGGTCTCAGTAGAAGTAAAGTAATTTGGAGAATTTTAAAATATTTTCTAAATAAAAAATTAGTTCAATGAAAAAATTTATATATTTTTTATTGAAAAAAACTTTTATTTATAAAAAATGCTTTTGACAAGTTAAAATAAAAGATAATTTTTATACTATGCTAAAATAAGGGAATTAAAACTTTAATTGGATGATAACTTTAGTGTTAAGTCCATTTAAACAATCTTACACCGCCAGGGTCTTCTAATGGAAAATCTCGTGTTTGTCCGAGTGATTTTTCTACATCACCTTCTAACCATTTGTTCCAAATCATGTTCCACTCCGGGGTATCCCAACCATCTACCAAATACATTTGGCTATTAAAAGTCATACCTTTAAACTTCAGCACACAAAGACTGTTTTTCTATAAAACATAATAATATAAAAAACCAAAAAAATCCAGATAATTATTATTAGTGCTACAAGTGCAGACTCATGCGATGCCTAAAAATAATTTATGGCTCTTAATAAATTACATATAGACAAATAAAAACTAAACTGAACCAAGTTTTGAAAATTCACTCTCTATACTTACATCAACATGACAATATGGTGGTGCGTTTGATCTTGGAAAGTCCTCTTCATTTTTATAGCCAACCCATTGATAACCATCAGTACATGTTACATTTGCTCTAAGTCAAAATTAAAGAATTAAAAGAAATATAGGCAGAAGCTTGTACATTAAATACTACAAACTAATCTTTTTTCAAGCTCAAAGGTATATAAAAAAGTCTTTGCTCCTTACAGATTACTTAGCAGGATGAATATGAGTTATTTATGAGTAATGTTACTTTTTCTAAAATTATGAATTTTAAGCTATTCCTGCAACAATTTACTTGATGAAAAGTTATTTTTATTTGCAATCTCCAGAATTTAAAAATGGAATACATTTGTTCTAACAAAAACTTACAATTGTTAAAGCTTTGAAGAAAAGAAAAAAAAGAAAAATTACATCTCTTGTTTTTTTTTCAATATAGGTTTTATCTCTAAAGGCTAACATAAAGTAATAAAATTCTAAACTCAAAAACATGCTGTTTCAAACAATACTTACAGCAAGTCATAGTAAAAGAAAAAAACTGTTTTTACTTTGCTGTAAAAACTAAAACCAGATATTATTGTGTAAAATTATTTGAATACATAATTTAATTTATAAGTACTACTATATTTACTAATGGATATACTAAAAAAGCTTTGTAAAAATAGTTAACCGTATTGCTTCTGTGTAGATCAATACACTTGTATCTCCTTTGGCTGGTGTAACAATAAGTCGTACACCAGACATTTTAATTGAATTGTATATATCATCAAGCTTCCCATATGGCTCACTGTCCAAATTAATAACATCAGGTATGACATGCTAAAATGTTATCTAACTATTATACATCATTTCATACATTAAATGTTTACATGGCTTTATTACAGAGATATTTTAACATATATTACATGATCATATCATCTTTAATTCATCTTTTTTAGCATTTAATAAAAAACCTTTAATACCTTTTGAACAATTTTCACTCCGAGATTCTCTGCATTGGTATAAAACTCAGATTTGAAAGAATTCAAAACTGATTGAATGATTATCTAAGTAAATAAAATGTGCATAGATGTTTTAAAGGATTTTTTATTTGAAAATTGATTTTAAAAAGACAAAAATTTTAAAAATTGCATTTTTTAAACTTAGAAGAAAGAACAACACTTTTATTGTTTAAGTAAATGTTCTGATTGAATTTAAATAAACTACATATTTCTCTGACTATTTTAACTAAGCGATGCACAAACACAAACAAGCCATTAGCCATTAACCAAGCAAACCATTAACCAAATTTAATACAAACAGGCCATTATCCAATAATACTGAAACCAAATGCTATTGGTGATTAGTATTATTTGTAAACAACTTTTCAGAGTTTATTGAGAAATTTTACTGAGAACTGTAAAATGAAAGAATATGGTGAAACAGAGAGCAACACAGTAGCAGAAGTTACTAATGCTGTAATTACTCTGGTAGTTGAAAATTTGCAATTGCTTCAGAATTATGTATAAATAATTTAACCACTACCATTGCAATTATTGAAATTTACAGCAATAGTAATGTGTCACTGATGTTTTCAACTAAAAATGAAATCATATTTTATGAAGGCTTAAATTAAGCCTTCATAAATTATGATTTCATTTTTTATTTTAATTTACTTTTTAATGGTTTAAACAGTCTAAATGCGCTAGAGTGTAAAGTAAATAAATGTACAAAAATTGATTAAGAAAATTTATCACCATCTACACCATCATCAACTACACCTTTGAACACTTAAAGCATAATTTTGAACTAATTATTGAATACAAAATTAACATTATTCAACGTTAATCAACTGATGTAATTACAAAAATGTCAAAATATCTTTCTTCTAAACCTGTAGAGTCCAAGTACAAAAAAAAAGGCAATCAATTTTCTTCAGTTTTATGTCTGACTAGTAAATATATTCTTTCTGAAATTGTTTCTTTTTTCAAGTACACTAAGGAGTACTAGTCATGGATTTAAGTACAAACAAAACATTACATTTTCCCCTGAAGAAAACAAAAATCAAATTAGGAATCTACTGCTTTAACAAGATGTTACAACTGAGATGGACTGAGTATATGGAAAAGATTGCCAAAACTAGATGTTTGGCCTATTTATAAATATTTTGATAGTTTTAGGCAAACACAGTAATAATAATCAAACTAATGCTTTGAACTTTTTTGGAGAAATACTCTACTGTATAAAAATAGTTTTTTTGAAATAACTATTTGGAGTCAGCGTTTAACCAGAAAACAGTTTTGGTCCATTTCTGGTTAACATTCATCAATACTGTGAATTTATTGGTTTTGCATTTGTATACATTAGTTTACTTAAGTTACATTTCCTCTTTTTTTTAACATTATGTTATAGTCAAATTTTTTACACATTTTCATAATTATTCTCAAGCAGAAATCTGATTGACAGATTGTGACAGACAAATGAATTTATGGTAAAAAATTTTACCATTACTTTTTATTTACCATTACATTTTATTATGGTGTGATTGTTACCACAGTAAACCATATCCATTACCATTATTTTTAACAAAGAACAAATAAAATGGGTACAAATGGTCAACCTCAAGTTTTTCCCAAATGTAGAAATTAATGTCACTTTAAACTGTAAAACTACATATCAGTTATGCAAAAACCTTACAATCTTTGTCCATTTCCTTTCTTTTAGATAAACAAGTAGCCCATAATCCATGATCTCATCTGCATAACTAATCCGATTCAGATAAGGGTATTTTACCTGAAAATACATTTTAACTATTTGTTAAAGAATGATGCTTTTAAATGTTATAAAAAAGAAAAAAAAAAAACAATAAAATTGGCACAGAAATTTTGTTTACAGTAAACTGAAAACTAAATTTACATTAAATTTTCTTTATATATAAGTATTTAGTTGTATTTAGGTTTAAACTACCTTGTCTGAAAACTCTTTCAGAGTATCTTCTCTATATGTAGTAACAGCATACTTTTTCATCATCACTAATGGCAGAAGTGTCTTTGATAAATCATTATCACCAAAGCCAATAATTCCATAAGCTTTTTTTTCTGGATTGCTCTAAAGTACACACAAAAAAAAAAAAGAAATTTATTATACAATCTTAAAAATACAAAATATTGAACTACAAAAATGGTATTTATGAAGCCTTTCATGTTTATACACCAAATACTTCAAAATGAAAATAAACCCCCTACATCCTACACCCTCTTTGAGTAGGGGAGGGTAGTGAGAGCAGAGAATTTATATCTCAACAAAAACAACATATACTTCCTTTAACATGTCTAGAAAAATCCCAAACTCCTTCAATTGTTAAACATGATATATTTAAAGGCTTGACATAGCTCTTAACACTCATAATAAACAATGTTGGTTTAGTACTTTGAAAAAAAAGGTCATTATTGTGGTGAGAAGTGGAGCAACCAAAAGGGGAAATAGAGACAACTCAAGGAGAAACAAACCATTTTCATGGAAATAGAACCAACACATTTTTTTCACAGATCATAAGCAGGACAGTTTGTGCCACTTCTCACAGATAGTTTGTGATTTTAGATCAATTAAATCTGCATAGCCATAAACACAAAACATACACAAAAAAGTTTATAATGGGACTAAAAGAATAATAAAACTTATATTACCAATAAGATAATCAAAATTAAGTAACTGGTGATGATAATATTTTCATGAACATTTCATGCAGGTGAAAATTTTTTTTATTTTAAATGATATTCTACTACATGATATTCTACTATGTAATCTAATCATTACAGTGATTGGAAGGAAGGAATCAATAAAATTCTGGTAGTAGTATGATGTTTCATTCAGGTACAAAGAGAACTTTGTCCAAAAAGAACTAAAATAATTTAGCAATCTTTTTTTTTTTTACAAACTCTTTTTTTTACAAACTAATATACATACTATATATATATATATATATATATATATATATATATATATATATATATATATATATATATATATATATATATATATATATATAGTATGTATATTAAATACACACACACACACAAATACAACAAAACAGCAAAAGCATCATAAGAAACCCCCCAAAAAGAGATATTCTTGACAAGCTAACTACAAGTTCTTTATGAATATTAAAATATTCAAACACCATTTGATTTAATAGTCTTATTTACAAAAAATAGAAGCATCTTAAATATTTATTAGCTAGAACACTATACATAGTAAATTTCACATTTTTTATAAACAGGAAACTGAAATACTTGATGATAATCTTCCATTTGAAAAAAGGCTCTCACTGCAGATTCAGGGATGTTATCAGGGAAATAATACGACTTCATATAAAGTGTTCTACCTAAAATTGTTAAACTGAAGTGTGTATACCAAAAATATATTACAAGGATCAACTGTTATTGATAAACAAATTATTACGCAAATAATTATTAGCTTTAATTAAATATAAGAACTTAAAGGAAAAGAAACTTTGATGATTATAACTCATCAGGAATAATCATCAATGCATGCTCTATGTTCTTATTTATTTGTTAAAAATAAACCTTGTGCTAGACAAATCTAACTACTCACCTGGAAAAACCATTCTGGTTGGATAGTTATACTTTCCTTTGTTGATTGTATCAATACTGTCTCTAAGAAATTCCTCATAACGCCCATCCAGATACCTGTTATCTTTATGAAAAAGAGCCAGATGAACTTCACCTGAATTCAAAATATGAATTACTTGTTTACTCATTAATCAACTGCACACTCACCCACAAAAACACACACATGTATAATTTTTTACCAATAACTATAAATGTATTTGTAGGATCTGATGTCACTATGCCTTCACTTGAATTAGCTGAAAAACTTAATGTTATCGGTGACTTAACAACTTCACAAATTGATCCAGGAAAAGTTCCAACTCCATTCACTAAGGTAAATCCTGCATCAGATGACAAGCATATTGAAGAATCATTTACACTAGCAGTTATGTTCTAAATATGATTTCAAGATACTAACTATTTTACTTTTTACTTTTTGAATAAAAAAAAAAAAGCTAGATAAAAAGGATTAGTGCCCAAAACAAAAGAAGAGTAAAAATCTTAAATATATATACTTTGACTACTGGTTTTGAATGAATTGTCTAATTTTTTTTTATATATATATTAATATTATTATAAGTTTTTTTTTCATTAAATTTTTGAACTGATGCATTTTCTAAGAGAGAAAAAAAAAATAAAGTAATAATAATAAGCTTATGTATTTCTCCTCACTATCATGAAGAACAATAACTTACCAACAAAGAGTCTGCTCCAGTTGTAACAGGAACATTATTGTTTAGTATCTGTACTGTTATTGGTGGATCAAAAGGGAAATTCGCAGCTACAATACTTTGTTGTTTCAATTTACTTTCAGGTACAATACGTAGACTTAAAGAACCTGTAATAAAATGATCATCTCACTATAGTCGTTAGAAGTAAACTTGAAGTTTATATTCCTAAATTCAAAAAATCCAACTAAAGTTTAATTTGGATTCAAGAAATATGGAATAATGATGAAATTCTTTTATTCGCAGCTTTTCTGAAACAGTAGAAGTTGAAAAAAGTAGAAATAATGTAAAAATATTGGCATTACTAAATGTTTGCATTACAAAGCAAAAGCAGCATTTCATATTTTACAAGCCAAAAAATGCAATGAGGAGTTTACCATGAATAGTAGAGTAGGTTAATTTATAATTTTTCAAAAACAACAAATGGAAAAAGATATTTTGGCTAGGAACATTTATGTGTGTAAACACATAAAATGTTCCAAGCCAAAATTGTGGACCAATCTGTCCAGTATTAACTTATGAAAGGAACTGAAACCAGGTATATGTTTATACCTGATTTCAGTTTCTTTCACAAACTGGATGCCTCTGAAATAAATTTTGCTGCACATCTCACACTATGAATAAGCAGTGAAGTTGGAAAAAATTAATTTTTTACCATGAATAAGGTAACCACAATAGCTTCATTGCTAACATCCTCAGAGTGGAGACTGCTAAACCACAGCTTGCCTTAGATTAACTCTAGATCTAACTCTGAGTGTTGGCATTTAAGCTAATCTGAGCAACTTTATTGAGTCTTAAGTTTTTCTGCTTTTAATAGAGAAATGCATTCTTTCTTTATACTCAAAGTGTCTTAAACACAGATGTGGAAAAGAGTATGGTTGAAGCTCAAAGTTGTTGGTTTTCTTAACACAGAACCAGCTTGGGTTATGTAATTTAGAAATACAAGTTATCAAGTTTTGTGTTTATCCAGGAAATTTTAAGAGTACTAGCTTTTTTTTGTACCAATCTTCTGTGAAGAAAACCTGGGAGTAACTTATCTCTTAGAAATTTTCATAACATACTTGTAAAATAAACTTTATTTAAGTCAGTCCTTAAATTCTTTGAAACAAGAGAAGTTTCTGTTATCAATGGGTTAAAAACAGAGATAAAATTGAATTGTTGAAAGAATTTAAATTTTTATGCAGTAATTGTTGGTTAGACCATCAGATTTTTTTAAAGCTATTTGAAATTGCAAATCATTTCAATGGAGTGAGCACCTATTTGTATATAGCTTTTTTAAAATACATGTTTCACCAAACAGGCAACTTGCAAAGCTTTTCTGTGTTAGTTGCAATATTATTTAGCACTATTACTTTAATTGATTTTAAACTTTAATGTTCCTGGAGGGTTTGATAAGATTTTTGGCCTTGGAACTGACCAATTCCTCCTACCAAGGACAGGACTGTATGAGCCAAATATTTTCTTCTAATATGGGTTAAATCATTAATCTCTGATTTTGATGCTCTTTCCCTTAAGTCTTCTTAGTATAATTCATCAATCTTTAGAGTATTTCCTTGTTCATGAGTCTATCTTGATTACCTTTCCCATCATTTCCTATTGTAACCATATCTTGAGTTTTGCCTTTTTTATCCCTCTGTATTGGCTGGCATTTGGTTACTTGTAGATTTATATTAATCTTAAATGATCTAAATTTTAATAACTAATTACTAATACAAGAAAGATAAACTGTTAAATAGGTTAACTTCCTAAGAACTACATATAATTTAAAAAAACTTTCTTAAATTTACATATATATAATAATGGTTTGACACTCTAAATATGATTTACAAACATGCATCAGTCAACAAGTAAATCTAAGTTAAACAACTCTACAAGTGAACCTAAGTTAAGATTTGAATTCACATCGTCAGTCTCGGTTGAGATGAGCAGGTGAACTTGTCTAATAGTTTTAGGTAGCTCAACTTGTCTAAAAGCCTTGGGTAATACTCTTAATATAGCTTTTTTTTATACTTTTTGGATGCCTTCCTATCTACACTCCAAAAAACCAACTTGTTTCTTCTGATCTCTTTTGCTTTTTTTCTATTGATACCTGATATTTTAAAATGATATCAAGTTGGAGTTTAATAGAGAAATAGTTATCTAATTACTACATTAATTTAATAATTTATATTATTGAATGAAAATTAATTGATTGGATGAAAATTAATTGGTTGAATGAAAAATAATTGAAGAGCAATTCACCTTTTTCCTAAAGGGAAGTGAAAATATGTTCCTCCTTACAACTTTCCTTATAATATTTCATAATATTTTCTTTGCAGAGTAGAAAGGGATGCTTACAGGTACAGACATCAATATCATAATATCTGTTCAATTTTAATTTGATTTTTCACAAAATCGCTATATTGAATTATTCGCCTATTTGAAGGGCCATTTGTTTGAATCATTAGATGAAATTTTTTTTTCTTACACCAAACTTGTATTTCTTTATTAATCCACAATGCTGGATCCAAAATCCAAACCTTGTGGATAGTAACATACTTTACATAACTTTTTACAGGTTTAATTTAAAAAAAAAGATTTTAATTTTTTAATAATTTTTACACCTTAAGTTCCAAATTTTGTTTTGGGCTTCAACTACTCTGCAGCTCTGATTAACTTTTATATTTAAATTAAAGCTGCTCAACCTATTATACGTAAAATTATTTACTAGACAATGAATAATTAGTTTTATAACGGAAAAATTATTAGAATAGTTAATAATTGTTAATTAATAATTAAAAATTATTCATCAAATTGCCGTTATAAGGTTTAAAATACTCGTTTAACTTTAATTGTCTTAGAAAAGTAGCACTCAATTAAAGTCTGAAACGTTCATTTTACAACTTTCTGAACAAAAGCAAAATGAAAAGTGATGACTCACCACCTGCAACAGATATTAGTGATAAAAAGCTAATAATTGAGGTAAATTTTACAAAGAATAAAATTTTTGACCAACTGGTGCCAAACATAGTAAGTAACAAGGTGTTACACTAGTTTTAATATCTCTTTAATATTCTTAACAACAACGTCGCTATGCTGGTGAAATATTTGAGAAATTCGAATGTTCGAATCTTTTGTCGAATTATCTCAATGTTACTTTTGCTAAAATTTGTGGAACACAAAAAGACAAAAATTTTCTATTTCCTTAATAATCCGTGTTGAAGGTTCGTCGTTTCCTAAGTATTTGTTACTATCAAAATAAGTTCTTATCAAAAATAAAGATATAAAAAGATGAAGAAATATCAGCAGGCCAGGCCCGTGCCTTATGAGGCCTAAAGCAAGAATAGTATGGAGATCATATTTCATAAAAAACTTTTCATCCAGCTTTATGATGCACATTCCTTTTTCCTGTATTTTATTGGCGGCGCAATATATCCGGTGAGTCAAAAGCTTAATATTAAAAGGATAGTTATCAAGACTATCGTAAAGCTTTCACCACTGCAGATTTTACAAAAAAAATCAAAATAATTTTTAACTTTTTTTATTTATGCTCAATAGAAATAAAACCAGAAACATTCTCTTCAAATTAAGCTGATCATATCAACCCTTTCATGCACCAATTATTTTTCCGTAACTAACATAACTCATAAAAAATCATCTACAAAATGATAGTGGTACAATGAAATGTTAAAGTAGACTTTTTCTACAGCCTTTTTCAACTCTCATTTATAAAATAATATTGTTTTCAATCGGTTAGAATGCACCATTTGAATTGGGGAAGCTTAGCTTAATTTGTTGTTATACAATAACCCAGCGCATGAAAGGGTTAAGAAGTTTTTTTGCGCTTCAGTTTCAAAAAGCTTCTCTCTGCAGCAGACCGTAAAAGTCTGAAAAATCCGCAATGCAATTTGAAATTTGAAAGGATTTCAGATTCTTTTTTCAGAATTACGGTAGTTTAACAAACCTCTTTTTTGCATCAATCAGCGATGCAGCAAAGTCTATTTACATGTCAACATTCTGCGTTACTTTGTATCGGAAAGAGGTTTGTGTAGTAAGTCTAACGCTATAACTGTCCTTTAAAGTTTTTGTGCGTTTCCAAAAAACGAAATTGCAGTTACAGAGGATTTGGGGTCATTTGAATATTCTCTTAGTATAGAATACTATCAACTACAATTTACACAACAAAGTAATTTTGAGTCCTTTATTGTCCTTAGGCATAGGCTTCTATCTTCTCACTCACGGGTTGACTGTGTAACAGCTACGTATGCCCTTCACTCCAATATAAAGATTTTGCAACGTTTAAGGTGGTAGACTGCTAAAAAAAAAATTTTAAAATCTGACATTATTCCAATTGATTTTCTCATTTTAAACACGAAAAATAGGATTAAAAAAAAAAAAAATTTTTTTTTTTTTTCCTCTTTCTAATTTTTGGGCAAATTTAAGTGTTTTTAGGCCTAAAAAGTGCAAAGTTCTTGGAAAAGATATCTCAAAAAGTAAAATATATCAAGTCTCAAAATGTTACAGTTGTGTACCTTTTAAGTAGATAAATGTCCTGAGATAAACAAAAAATTTGAATCTTTTTCAATATCGATGCACCATAAGCTTTTTCTATGCGTCTAAATTTAGGCCAAATTCCTGACCCCAAAACAGCCCAAAAAATTTAATTTTAATTTTTATCCAAAATTTCTTTATCTCAGGACATAAAGCTCATAAAAATGAACATCTGTACAAAATTTTAAATCAATTGGACAAATACAGCTCCCGCAATCTTATCCAGAATATGAAAAACTTTACAACAGAGAAAAATGCAAATAAAACTTTATATTTTGAAAATACAAATATATTAACACTTGAAAACAGGTTAAAACCCCCCCCCCTTTTCATATAATGTTCCTTCTTCATCATTGTGCTTATCATCAAACCCCTTCCTTGTTGCTCTAAGCTTTTTTCTTTGTTTTTTAAACTTTTCAGATGATTTTATGTCCATAAGCTTTTCACATAGCACATCACTATTTTGAAAACCGTTTTTAGTAAAATGTCCTGGTAAAATTCCTAAACTGTGAAGAACATCTATCATACCAGTTTTACCATCATTAAACTGTATGACAGCAGATGCAACACTAATTTCAAGTGTTGACCTACCCACGTACACATTTTTTGGGCATTTTGTCCAAATTACATTATTGAGCGATTCATTTGCATTCTGTGTTTCTCCATCAAGACATCTTTTTAATAACTTGTTTGCACCAAGATCTTTGTGTGAAAAAATAGGTTTTATAATTTCACAAACAGCTTCTGGAATGTTTATACTGTTTTTATAAGTCAAAGTTTGATTAATCTTGTCCCTTTGATATTTACACCACGAATCGCTAGTACGAGGACAATACTTATGGCGTTCTTCATCGCTGCTGCTTTCAGAACAGTGATGAATTAGTCCTGCTATGGATTTTTTCATGCCATACAAATTCCCTTTGTTTTGTCGTATACTCATTCCATAATAGTTTTGCAATGTATTAATGTTTTTATCTGTCATCCTTCCTTTTCCAGTAAGTCTTTTATTATCTTTTAAAACTTTTCCCTTGTACAATACTTTAAGAGAGCGTAAACGAGACCCAACTCTTTTTTGAACATGACTGACACATTCACTTTTTTCAATTTTATACCCTGGGTAAACATTATTACTTTCTATATTTTGGTAAGACTTACTGTCACCATCACCACAGTATTTTGTATAACGCAGTTTGTTAAAAACAGTTGATCGTTTAAATATTTGCAATGCCCCAATAGCTTCCATTGCACCTGCACTACCTTTGTGATTAATTGGGCAAATATGTGATTCTACCCAGTCATTGTATCCTGGTATATCTTTGTTTCTCTGCCAATATTGGCAACTTTTACAATCCTTTATGAGAGTTTGAGTGTCAACACACTTCCCATTACTAATAGCTGTAACAACACCGTTCAGCGAGGAAAAACCGCGTCGCTGCCACATTCCATCAACACTTACAGTAACATTTTTTATATCAGGGTCACCAATAGTAGACTCACTTGTACGTTGTGCTTGTGCAGCTGCTCGCTTCATTGAATCTTGGGCAACTTTGATATAAGACGAATGCAATTTATAGACAATGTTATTGTATGTTTTTTTTTGCATTGGTGGTGGACTGTTTATTATGTTACAAAAACTTTCCATTGCAGCATAACCTTTTCCAATTTCTCTGAAAGCTACACACATTCTGATATTAATGTCAAACAATTTCATGCCTTGTGTTTCATTATCACTGTTTTTTTCAATTTTTTTTTGAGGTAAAAAACTCATTTTGCCATTGACATTTTTTTGCAGTGCAAGACAAAACAAGTTGATGTGAAAATCCTTTCTTTCTTGATAAATCATTATTCAATTTTATTAAAGATTGGCATTTTGGACAAGAACCAACAAGATTTAAAATTGAACTCAAGACATCAGAATTAAATATAATGTAACATTCAGGATTACTATCTTGACTAATACTTGGAGTATCAGAAGTAGGTAAATTTAACTTTTCAGCAGATGCTGATTTGCTTGAAGAAGTATTTGTTAGAGATGTATTATTTGATGTATTATTTGAACTTGAAGTAGTATATTCAGAAGTCAAGTGAATTTTATTCGCAAGTAATCTATAACATTTACGTTTTTTGCTTTTAGACTTATTTCTTCTTTCTGCAGAACCCATGTTGATAGTATGCACTTTTATCGAGTTAATATATAGTAATAAACCAATTCAACAACGTTGTTCTTTCACACCATGTCATTTAAACATAGAAAAACAAAAAACAAAGAAGTAGCTATTGGTTTGAGTGCTTAGATTTTGTAAAATTTAGTTAAAATTGCCTTATTTTGACGTTGCTATGAGCGTTGCTAGGGGAAGCAAAATCACCCTACTAAGTTTAAACTGTTTTTTTAGGCCTTTTTATGTTTTTTTGTAAAATAATATGTATGTTTTTAAAAACAGCAATAGTTAAAGTTTTTAACTAATCAACTTTTGAAAAACTACTTTTTTCAATGTTTTTTAGCAGTCTACCACCTTAATTACTTGCATCTATAAGAGATTTTGTAAAAATTATTTCCTGGTAACCACAGTAAATTAATCATTATTTACACGTGTAAATACACGTGCAACAGAAAAGAGATTTAAAGCCCAATTGACTGTTTAGGGCCTAAGTAATGCCTAAGTTACTGTTTTAGGTTACGGAAAGAAGTAATAAGGTTCTATAAAGATTCCTGAGTTATCGCATCAATTTTTTTTTTTTCAAATAAAAAAGGAATTATTCTGGTATCTTCCCATTCAAGTTTTTAATATGCAATCATGGTTAAGGAAAAAGAGATCTCAATGTTTACTTTTAATGTCTTGTGAACTTATTTTTCTGTGGCTTACTGGGGCAGGGGGTAGGGGGTAAAGCTTCCCCAAAAATAATTCTACTAACTTCCCTACAATAGAGTAAACTTACTTGTTTAGTTTGACTACAAACCCCCTTTCTCGTTAACAAGTAAATTTGTATTACAAATTATAATCCTGACCGATTACAAATTGTAATCGGTCAGAAAGAGGTTATATTAGATGCAGTTTTTTTTTGTTTTTTTTTAATTAGATTTTGACTTATTTTAAATATTTTAAGTGGTGGTTTTTTTATAATTGCTTGGAAAAAATTAAACTTATCTACTTATTCAACTTTTAAAGTTATATTTTCATTGTGCATCACCAGTTTTGAACTTATATTTTCATCGTGCATCACCAGTTTTGAACTTGGCGTTTGATGTTGTATCTGCCACTGAAATAAGAAATTGCGTAACTGAAAAAGGTGTGTAATTTCTTCGATTATTTTATGAGAGCGGACGCCCTTGTTAAAAATATAAATACCTAGAGGCAGAAACTACGCAAAGTTTGTAGGGAATCCCATAAACCTTTGATGAATACGGTAGAATTATCTGACGTAATGATGCATTTTATTTAAACTAAGTATCCAAATGATTTATTAGGACCTCGTTTTACGCAAAAATATTTGAGAAACTCTGTTTAAAAATATTCGCTAAGATATTTAAAAACCGAAAAAGACATCTGTAATGAAAAATTTTCAGCTAAGCCAACTAACTCCCTAAAAATTATGGAAATTCAGTTGAAAAAATTCTGAGATGGCTGGCGGGGTCGAATATACTGTTCTATTACGCAGTTTAATGACAATATTAGCATACCTTTGTTTAATGATAATTTTCAAAATGTATTTTAAATCTACATTTATTTTCTTATCTTTTGTAAAATAAATTTGATTTCTTAATTTTTTTTCACATGATAACTATTGCAGTGATGGAACGAGATGTTAAGCCCAATGGGAGCAGTGGGGGAAGATCGACAGAGGATTTTACGGTTTCTTTACAAATTAGCCCCCTTAATTTATGTAAAATATTCAACTTATTGAGTATTTTACATAGAGTAATTTGTTAAGGGGGCTATTTATTACAAAACTCTAATTCTTGACAGCACTGATAATCGAACAGCTGAAATGAATAAAAAAATGTATTTTTTATAAAAATGTAACCGAAGTAGTTACAAAGTAATAAACTTGTTCAATAGAATACAGTATTAGAAGCTGTATTCTATTGAACAAATTCATTATTTAAAACAAAGGCTGTGCAGTAATGATTGAAGTATTGTTCTTATATTATGCTCGGATACAAAATGCACGCTGTTGACCGGTGA
Source organism: Hydra viridissima (assembly GCF_058129835.1). Lineage (NCBI taxonomy): Eukaryota > Metazoa > Cnidaria > Hydrozoa > Anthoathecata > Hydridae > Hydra > Hydra viridissima. Next base: position 1,959,367 of record NW_028324310.1, read on the forward strand.
ACGGATCCTTCGCTACAAAATTTCCATGAATTGAGCTAATTAGTATTGCACGCCCACCCACCTATGACCCCAAGTGTTTCTCAGTAAATTCAAAAAAACAAAAATACCCCTTTCTGGACACCTTTAAGTTTTCCTTCGCTGTCTCCCATACCTATTTTCAATGCGCTTAATTCTCTCCTCATTGTTTTTGTAAGTCTCTCTGCTCGTCCATTAGAGCTTGATTGATAATAAAGTATGTTTTTGCAAAATGGATAAAAAAAAAGTCCATTTTCAAAATACAGTTCACCCGGTTACTTTGCAGTGAAATCAAAATAATATTTGGTTTACGCTTGCTTAAACTAAACCGTCGCTTCAAAGTAAGAACGTACCATCTCTATTATCTCTATTATACTGAGTGGTTTTATTCTCTATTATAAAAATTGATCGAAAATCGAGCTGGTGTGTTCCTACTTTAAGGTAACGAAATGATCTTTGGTATTGCAATAACTGCACAACGTCAGCTTGAATTTAATAATGGGTTAAACGTTAAACGAGTTGAATCGATAATCTCCGTGGTGGAGAATCGAATGTTTGTGAAATTGTTGCTGAAGCTTGCCGTTTTAATTTTAAAATTTTGTGAGTTTGTGATGATCCAACTTTGGTTGCCCATCTTTTCTAAACAATGGAAACTGGTTTTTGCAAGTCGAGATTTGTTTCAGCAAAGATCATCATCCTAAGATTAGGATTTCGCAAACTAAACACGTATACATATTAGTCAGGAACGAACATTCGTTAAAGGAATATGGGCGTACCGGTATTCGTTAAAGAATATTTGAAAAAAGTATTCGTTAGTTCGTGTATTCTTCGAACGAATATAAGCTTGAACAAATATTATTCGTTTGAACGAAAAAGTATTCGTTCGAACGAAAAAGTAATCTTGTACGAAAATATTGGTTTAAGTTTAAATATTGTATATAGCAGTGCTTACCTGATAAATGAAAATAATGAAAAATTGAAAATAACATCAGTAGTGACAATGAGATCGAATAATTGAAATTAAAATTCCCTTGACACAGTTAACTTATTAACAATTTAAATGTGTCAAGGGAGTTATTTTTTGTAATAAACTATATTAAATCTTCCAATAAACAATCGTTTTTTAATACTTAAATTAACAATCTTAAGAAAAGACTTGATCAAAATGTGACAGATTTCAACACGGTACCTTTGCACACGAAGTTTTATAAAGGCGATGCGAAATTCTCTTTTTTTCGGGATTTCGTTTTTACGAAGGTGATACAAATATTCGCAAATTTGGAACTTCGTAATTATGAAGCTTCGAAAAAATTTGGAAATTAAGAACTTCGTAATTACGAAGTTTTATGAAGTTTTTCAGAGTTTACGAAGTATTTCGACGAAGTTCTACGAAGTACGGCGATGCAAAGGTGCGGTGCTTACATAGAATACGCAATAATACTTTTACCACAATCAGGAAATCAATTTTCAATTCTTACGAGATTTGACTCAGATATTCTCGAATATTGAAAGATCAACCGTAAGAAGTCCTACTTCTAAGCAGGCTGGCAAGGAAGTTCTTGCGCATCTCAGCATTATTAGCCATCAGCGAAATATAGTGTTAGGACGAAGAACTAATCTCAGCATTGACAACATTGAAATGTTGGTCTACATGAAGGGAAACATGAAAGAGTTGAAGACTCTTCCTAGCTTTTTTTGGCCTGGATATGAAGATAGTGATGAATATAAACTATAAAAATAAAATTACTAACAAAAATGATAATAATAAAAATACCAATGATAACAAAAAAATGACATATAACAATAAAATTTAGTAATTTTGGTAAATTTGGTGACCAAAACCCTCCTTATTTTAATTTTACAGCGATAAAAATTTAAACCAATAAGTAGGTAAATAATTAGGAGATAAAAAAACTCTATCATTAGGATAGCTTTGAAATTGGCGATGGGCTTGACTAAATCTACCAAACTTACTCAATTAATTAATCAATATCCTATTAATTTGTAATTTTCTAGCAAGAAAATTTAAACATAAAAAGTTGTACACAAAGTGGCAAAAAAGTAGCAATAAATTTAGCCAAAAAAGTAAGTGTATTCAATATTATCAAATAACAAGCCGCCTAACAAATATATTTATAAAAAGTACATGCTTTACGAATTTTTTTTTTTTGCTGTTAAATGATTTTTTGTACAAAAGTATTATAGAAATATGAACAAATATTCGTTAAACGATTATTTGTAAATGAAACAAACATTCCTTTAATGAATATTTGACCCAATCTTATATATCCTGCAACGTTTGAGTTAAGGGATTGTTAAATACGCAGTTTTTCCGTTAGTTTCCGTAAACTTGTCATGAACTCAGACAAAGTTTTTCCCTCTTTTTGACATCTTTCGTAAAATTTGTATTGTTCGGCAATATAAACTTAGCAATCGTATTTCGAAGTAAACAATAAGGCATGAAAGGGGGTAGCAGTGATATTTTTATTAACGTGAAGTAAAATTAAAAACAAAAATAATTGATTTCGTTAATGTGAATAAAAACTGAAATTAGGAATTATTTGAAGAATGAAAACTGAAATAGAATCGAATATCAGCATCAGAAAGAAAAATAGGAATAGAATTAGGAATAATTACCGAACGAAAATTATTGAATATTAGAAAAAATTTAATTTAATGGTTATTTTTCTTCTTCTTTTTTTAACAATTAATTTACAAATTTTACATTCTTGCTTTAATGTTGATACACGTTTGACCAGAGCGATGATATTAGAAATAACTAATGAAGAATTATAAAGTTATTTTTAATGTATTATTGGACCACAGAACTGGTCACGTGTTTGTCATTACGTTAAATATAAATTCATTACGTTCAATCTTTTGTTATAAAATAATTTAAATATCTAAAGATTTTTAAGAGTTGAAAATCAATCAATAACAGAATAATGAGTTTATCAAGGTTGTTGGCTGGTAGGAAACGTGACAGTTCTGTATGAAAGTTCCTCAATTATGTTGTAAAAACCGACAAATCCACATGTCTAGTACAGGACAAGAATAATGAGGGCGCGTGTGGCAAAACTTTCCCCGGAAAAAATTCCAGTAACTTGGTAGTGCATAATCAGAGAATACGAAATGCAAAAAAAATATTAATTTAAACGTAAAATTGATGAAATCAATTCTATATCTTCCCGAAATGGTTGGAAGACAAAGACCCAGACAATAGGAGAGTGCTTTGAACACCGAATCACCGAGTCATCAACGAAATCAAGTGAGTAGTGCGTCAGGATAGCGTGATTGAAATGGCTGTTATTACCAGCTTCCCAACAGCATTGCTTGATCAGCCGTCGTTATAAAAGATGATAAAAACACTTGACCCAAAATTAAAATTGTTAGCTAATAATTAATACAACTAAGCTTTTAAATTATTGTTTTAAATTCATTCAATGCTAAACATTTAAACAAATGCTTACCTTTAATTACAGTATCATTAATTAAATACTATAGTAACTAATAACACTCACTGATATGCAATATATTTTAACTGATTTAAATCTTACAATGCAGGGTCTGCAACACTGAACAAACGGATTAATGAAGGTTTTTTTCTACAATCTGCACAACTGAAAGAGTTGCAGAACTTGATATTCGTACACGCAGAGTAACAATTTCTCTTGATGGTTGGACAAAGAAGTGTCTCTCACGGCATGGTTCCTTGGAAAATCATGAAATGCTTTCCTAAATTTGATGGAATTCCAACATCCCCACACGGGTGAGATGCTTGCCGAATTTTTAAAGAAATGTCTTGACCAATAAGGTATTAGAGAAGATCAAGTTATGTTGATTATTTCAGACAACGGATCTAATATGTTTAAAGCCATCAGGCTATTACAGGAAGTGCATGCAGCCAAGAAATCTGAAGAATCTGAATCTTACGAGTTTGAATCTGACAAGTTTGAACATGAAACTGATGAAGAATGGATCCAGTCTCAGTCATAACAAACTGATTTATCCCTGCCAGATCATATTCCATATTTTCGAATGCCCTGTATGACTCACACACTCCAGCTTCTCATAAAACCAATTTATGAATATTATAGTGCAACCATCTTAAAAACAAGACAAGTTTGAAATGAAAAATTAAGAAATCAAGTGTGGTAATTGAGAAACTCATAGACAAGTATGGGAAGTCTGTGATAACTTACTGCACTACAAGATGGAACAGTACATATCAGATGATTGACCGGCTGTTGAAAATAAAGACATCGGTGAATGAAGTTCTAACAGAAATCAGTACATATTATTATTATTTATATTATTAGTGTATATAAATTATTTTCAGAGTTTTTTTAAATTTACAAAATTGTGCATTACCTTATTTAAACTAAGAAAATAAAAATGGTAATAATTTGTAGGAAGTTCATTAGTCGTTATCATTAAAAAACAAGACAGGATTTATAGTCTTTAGTTTAAATTTACCAATAACACGGAAAGACTATATCCTGTCTTTTAAATCACATCAAAACAGCATGAAAAAATGGACGTAAAACAATGACAATTATTAGTTATTCTAATTGTTATTATTAAACTTTAATTTCAGATGGTTTACTTAAATTTAGGAATTGACACATTCAAAGCAACTGAATGGGTTCGTCTTCAAAACATTTCCCCACTTTTGGAACCCTTCGCAGTACAAACAAAATGTACTTCAGATCAATGCCCAGTCTCTTTCACAGGTTTTACCATCTGTACTTAATTTGGAATGCCATCTACGAGAATATCCTACTAACAAGTCTTTGATAGTGAATCTTCTTTTTAAAATCTATGTCGATAGTTTCAATCAATTCTGCAGCCGGACTCAGATACGTTTAATCCTTTTCCGTCTGCTGCATCTTTGTTAGATCCAACAGTTGCTGTCTTTATCCTCACACCAGAAATGGGCACCTTGCTCCATGCAGCAAAGATGTATATAACAAGTGCTAGTGGAGTAGAGCCAGAATTACAAGCTGCTGTTGAGTCAAATGGATCTGCATGTGAATCTGCTGCCATAGAGCGCTTTAAGTTCTTGTCAAAAAAAATCTTTTCAAAAGAAGAAAAAATTAATAACCAAGACAATGTCACTGTTGCATGCCAGATGTTTGGCAAACATAAGCGGTGATGATGCGCTGCCAAGTGAAAGCCTGCTCTTTTGGAAACAAAGCAAAAGCAAGTATAGCGAGATTGTAATTTTGGCTGAAGATTTGTTGTCCGTCACAGCATCACAGATGTATGCAGAAAGGATTTTTTCTACTTTGTGGAATTTTAATTGTTGGTCGCCGCAATCGAATGAAAAAATTATTAGAGATGAAAATTTTTATGAAACTGAACAAAAACTTGTAATTATAATTCAACCAGATATTTTCTTTGAACTTCAAAAAGTCTTATTGTAATTCAATTGAATTATTGAATAACTATTTTAATGACTTTTTGTCTGCTTATTTAAAATATGCTTATTTAATATATGCTTATTTAGATTTTTTAATATTAAGTTAAGAAATTGTTTAAATATTTTTCTTGATATTAAAAAAAAAAAGTTATATAAATTTTTACTCACTAATAAGTTAATAACCATTTTTATAGTTTGCGCCAACTTTTCCCAGGGTGGGGTAAGTTGGCAACCTTTTTTTTTTTTTTTAGGCCCTGAAAGGCTCTTAGGTTTTTTTTTTTAATTACAATATACTTTAATCTTTTCAAAAAAAAATTGACGTTTAGGGCAACTAATTGCTGTAAAATTTGATAGAAGTAAAATATGAATTGAATTTGTAACTGAAATTAGAAGTAAAATTATTGAAATCATAAGAACTGAACTGAAATTAATTTCATCAGAATTGAAATAGGAATTATTTTATAAGTAAAATCAAAATTAGAAGCTAAATCAATGCAAGAAGAACGGAATAAAAACGGAAATAGAAATTATATTTAGAACTTAAACATCACTGGGGGTAGAGGTTGGCAAATTTTTATTCCGAAATTCTACAAATTGCAAAGAAATATTTTTTTAAATTCTAAAACTTGGATCAAAACAATTCTTAATTTTTAAAATTCCTAATTTTTTTATTTGTCTTATGAAGATATCAAAAATGTTATAATAGTTTAGCAACTTTAAATTTTATGGCAAACTTGTATACAAAAAGCAATAGCTTTTAAAGTGAGACAAGTTCAATTTTCATCATTTTAAAATAATTGCTTAATAAGCTTGGAGATGGTTTTACCATTGTTTGTTTTTTTGGTTTTTTTAGGTACAAAGCCTTGTGAGTATGATCAAAAAAGTTTATAATTTATAAAATGCAACTGATTTTTTTTTTCTTCTCTGTGTTTTTGTGTTTCTTTTGCCAACTGATTAGCAGAATAGTTTTGAATCGGTATTTAAATCAAATAAAATCTCGTAATTATATTCAGTATCATAATCATAATATAATCTTATGATTATAATCATAGATACGTTTACAATCGTGTTTATAGAGTTGATATTGAGTCTTGATAAAGCTTAAACCTTAATATGATTTATGATTTAAATTTATGAGGGTTTAAAATCAAAATTGTTAAAAAAACAACAACAAAAAAAAGAATATTGGGTATATTTTATTGAATATTTTTCCTCCGTTTTTTATTTTTTGAAGTGTATTCTTTAAGTTATATAAAGATCATTTATCTTTTAATTAATATATTTTTTAATTAATATATTGGCTACTAAATTTAAAAGGAATTAAAAAGTTTATTGAGTATACTATACTTTTATCAAGCATTTTAAATCTAACAATAAAACTAAAACAACCAATCACAGCTTTAACTAAAATTATATTTGTAGTAATTTTTAAAATTCCCTAATTAATCTTGAACGCTTTTTTGGCTAAAATATTGCTAACGCGATAATTATCAAGTTGAATTAAGACGACTTCAAGATTCCGTATTGGTTTTGTTTATTACTTATTTTTATGGTATCGTAGGTTTCGTCAATGTATTTTACGGAATTAGTCGGAAATAGTTTGAGTGTATCTTGTGTAATAACTATAACACTTGATGTTTATATAACAACTCTTCTCGCCAGTGACAAAGCTAATAAAATATCATAAATAGTAGCTGACATTATCTATTGTTTATTTGTTTTTAGGATTTTTAGGAAAAAAATATTTGATGGTAATTTTACCTTTTTTTGAATAACTACTACCAAGAGTTGTTAGTAGTTATATCGATAACCACTAACAAGCCTTGGTAGTAGCTAGTTATTCAAAATTATGATGATTTTAGAATTTTTATTAACAATTATAATGATGATAATATTTAGACTTAATGAATTCTAAAGAAGAAAGTGTTGGCAAATTACCAGTATTTGTGTTTCCAGAAACCCTTAATTTCTTCTCAGACAATCAGTCATCGCACAAACAAGTTCTAACTTTATACAATCCATATGAATTTACACTGCAGTTTAGAGGTTATTGTATTGTACTATATTGTTACAAATTTTCTTTTTTCTTTTTTTTTCTTTATATAATAGTAATAATAACAATAACAATAATAATAATAAAAATGATAATGATAATAATGATAATAATAATAATAATGATAATAATAATAACAATTATAATGATAGTAATAATAATAATAATAATAATAATAATAATAATAATAATAATAATAATAATAATAATAATAATAATAATAATAATAATAATAATAATAATAATAATAATAATAATAATAATAATAATAATAATAATAATAATAATAATAATAATAATAATAATAATAATAATAATAATAATAATAATAATAATAATAATAATAATAATAATAATAATAATAATAATAATAATAATAATAATAATAATAATAATAATGGTGATGATGATACTGATAATGATATGATACTGATAATGGTAATATTATAATGATAACGATATTATTATTACAATTATATTGTGTTTTTCTGAGTATGTATATTTTCATATATTTAATAAATATGAATAAGAAATCATTTTATCAACATCAAGCATATTTATTCATGGATGGTTTATCAAGTTATCTGTATCAGAATCTTTGGTATTTGGTTTTGTTGTAGAAATCTTGTTTGAAAAAAGTTATAAATTTTATCAACAGAATCAAAGCCAAAAAAGAGCACTGCAGCAACAAATTTTTGTGTGAATTAAAACTTTTCCATTGATTTTAGAATTTAACCTGGCATACAAGGTCTTTCTTTAAATAACCTAAACCTAAAAAGTACTATATACTCCTGCACTTTAGAATTTTAATGTACAATAAAAAATTTGATAAATTTAGATTTCAGAACTCTACTTCAGAATATTTATTATTTTCTGTATTTTAGAGTCTCCTATGGATATTATAATTCAAAAATTTAAAAATAGTTAATTTTTTTATAATTTTGTTTTGATCATATTGATATACTAAAATGACACCAGGTTTTCAAGTGATTTGGTTCTCCATGGTAACTACCAGAATAGAGAATGGGGTAGTTCAGACAAGTGGTCTTATGTTTTTTGTTACTCAAATTTGGGATTTTTTTTTAAGTTTCCCAGAAAAATTAAAATCTTCATTTTCAGCAAGTTAGGTTCTTAATGATTTGTTGATTACAGGGTTTGGCTCTACTTAATTTCAAAAAGGCTTAAGGAAGATATTAAAGAAATATGTGTACCTCTTCAATCAAGTTTTAATCAAAATCCACATATGTTTGGATACATCTTGAGTCTTTAAATAATCATAAAACTTGATTACAAAGAGGTGTAAAGCTGAACCTTTCAGGATTTGCTTTACTTATAAATAAAAACTAATTGTATAAAGTTGAAAAAAAAGACTTTTTTTTTGGTAATATTACCTGGTTATAAAAGAAAATTTTTATCATGAGAAAAATACTCTAAAAACATAAGACAAGTTTAGTATACTCCAGTTTACCATCAAAAAAAAAAAAATGCAGTTGCACTCTTGCCTCAAATGATTATTATATTCAAAATCAAGAGTTTTCACTGAAATCTTTATAAATAATAATTTCCTCTGGAATGAAATTTATCTTAAACATTTTAAACTATGAATTCAGGTTGGTTTGGTTGCTGTATGTAGTTGTAATGTAAATAATTATTTAAATAATGTAAGATCCCACTAATGTAACTGAAATGCCCTTTCTGTATTTCTTTTGTCTTTCCCAGATCTTTTTTCATGTTATTCTGAGTCAGCCTTTTTTATGGAATTCATTGTTTTTCAGCATTAAGACTTTGTTCTTCTTCTTTCATTGCATTTGTCTTTTTGTTAAAATCATAGAATGGAAACAACTAAAACCTGTTTTGTTAAAATTGTTTTTCAAAAGATTACAAAATACAGTTTTTTTATAATTTTAATAATTTTGAAACTTAAGTAAAAAGCGTAAATTAAAATTATTGTACAATATTGTAATTAAGTGAGTAAATATACTTCATGGTTAATTATGCAGGCTAATTATGCAGGATTGTCTAGAAAATTTGAATTTTTTAAAACAATATTTTACACTCTTTCAATATGTAAATTAATTTATTTTAGTAAAAAATTACTTTGAAAAGTAATTATTTTAGTGAAAAGTTACTTTGAAAAAATTAAGATTTATAGAAAATAGTATTTAAAAAAATGCAAAACCTCAATTCTGGGTAAATTTAATTTTGGCTAAAAATCAGAACCAGCTGTTGTGGTCAGCTCTTGTTTTTAACACAATCGAGAATAAACAAACCAAAATTTTATAAAGTAGCCACATTAGTGAAAGTTTGTTTTGATTTTTCTGATCATTTTATTTGGTTCTTATTTTTGTTTTAAAACACTTGCATTGCTCACTAAGCTTACTATTTTCATGAATTCCATGTTATGTATTTGACTTTTTATTTATTTATATTAGCAAGTAACATTCAAATGTATAGTATTTAAATAGAATAAAAATGAGTTTTTGTTTTTAGTTTTGTGTAACAACCCAACAAAGTATAATGTTGTTGAGTCTGAAGGTGTAATAAAACAGAAATGCTGTGTTGATATGTAAGTTTTTGATTTTGTAAATTTTTTTTTCGTAACTCTTGAAAGAGTTTAAATGGTTAAAAAATTATTTTGTTGTATGCAAAAAATTTTTTTGAAGTGTTTCCTCTTAGTATGTAGCTTCAATTTAGAGTTGTGCGTGCGACAGACATACTGAGTGCTGCTAAAAGGGAAGACAAATTCAGAATCCATTTATATCAATATGGATTTGAAAAGTTGTTGGGTAAAAAAGACATCATGGCTGTTTTACAATGTTCTGAGAGTAAAGAACCTACTGTAAGATTATTTTTTAAGTTTCTTCTTTTAAAGTTCTGTTTTAAAAAAATTAAAAAAAAGTTTCTATTTAAAAAGCATATTTGAATAACTTCATATGTTCAAATGGGAAAAGGCAAAGGGTAGCAGATTAAATAAAAAATAAGTTATCATATTTTGTACTTAACAGGTTCAAGTAGAAAAGAGATCCAACATGTATGAGATGAGCAAAACATTAGAAAGAAGGAGAGGTTATGTAAAATTTTGTATTTAGTTTATTTAATATTTATTACAAATTTTTATGCAGATTCTGAGGTAAATACAAAAGTTTCAAATTTAAAATAAGAATCTATAATTTGTGTTTTACTAAATGAATTCTATCAAATATATTTTAGATTCTGTTATTATTCAGCGCTCCCTTCCCAGTTTACCTGTTATGTTAATAACATTTGCATCTCTTATTGTCCTCATGCTACCAACATATGGTGACAGAGTTACTAACAATAATATACCTGACTATCTTTTTATGTCTATTAACCAAAAACTTATTGCTGCATATATTTTAGGTGAGCATCATTTGTTTTAATTCTGTTTTTCAGGTCGTGATCTGTGACTTGTATTTTAAAAATCTTTTACAATCTTTTAAAATCAGATAATCTAAGTTATTTAATATTTTAGTTGTTGTTTTTTTATTTAGTTTTTTGTTTAAAATTAAAAATTAAATCAAGATAATTAAAAAACTTGAAAAAAAATTTTGTTTTTAATGAATGTAAAAAGATCTCATCAAAATGTTCAATTTCAGGTCTTATTACGATGGCAGTGTTGAAAACATGACAGTTCTAATTGTAAATCCTTGGTTTATATTTCCTTGTTTATATTTAACATTTTAGTTATTTATAAATTTAACAAGGAATCAATAACTTGTATACAGTTCATTGGACAATTTAAGATTATTGAGTTATGCAAGAAAGTATTTTTTAACTAATCAAAGGTTTGGGGCTTGGAAACGCAGTTTATCTTGCTAAATGGTGATTCCAAGTTGTCGAATAATTCTACTTTTGACGATTATGATCTTTTTAATTTGATTGTAAAAAAGATTATTTTTAACAATACTCAAATTCTCTTTAAAGTGTTTATCAAAGCAACTGTGCTTGTATGAATATAATTTATTTAACTGAAATTTGTACGAAATTTTTTATCTTATGCTGCTATATGAGTTGTAAACTTTTTAAATGTAAAAAAATTGTTGATAATTTTATGAAATGAAAGCTATTTTGAATGAATCTCTTTTTGTGAGTAAAGAGCTCTAAGCAATGGAGCCGTCCCTTCCTGTAAAGTTAATACATTAAAAAAGTTGTAAACATCTAATCAAACATCATAAAAGTTTGTTGTAAAAAGTTTGTAGCGGTTTATAAAATGTTTATAAAAGGTTAAAGTTTTTATCTTATTTTTTTTAAAAAAAGCTTATTTTTAGGAAATAATAATTTCTCAAAAGGCAAAATGTCAACCTGGATGTCCGACCTTCCGTCACAAATATCGAACAAAATACCTTTCAACCAGTTGGCTATTCCTGGTTCTCATGACGCCGGAGCATTTTACTTAGACCCAAAATCGCCGATATGTCCTGGTAAAAAATGCTTTATATATTGCTGTTTTAAGGTTTGTATTGATTGTCACAAGGTCTTTTGTTTCATATTATCAAATCTTGAACTTTGTGGGTTTCTAACAAATACCACTAATACATTTATTTTCACCAAATTTTTAATTCCTATTACTTTTGTCTAGACGAATCAAAAGGTATTAAGGTGATGGGGAAAATTTTTAAAAGTACCTTAATAGGCTGGTCGGTAACCCAGCGCTATCCAATAGAATATCAGCTTTCATTAGGGGTTCGGTATTTCGATATGCGTATTGGGTATTTAACCGACAAAGATGACTTTTTTTTCGTTCATGGTTGCTATGGATTTCAAATGTTTTCCTTACTTCAAGTCATTGCTGATTTTACTAAAAATTACCCAAAGGAAGTTGTTGTTGTGGATCTCCAAGAATTTCACGAGTTTACACCAAAACTGCATGAAACATTTTCTAGACATGTTGAAGAAATCTTTAAAGGAAAGCTCTATCCTTATTCTGGAAATGGAGCTTCTTCAACGTTAAAAGAGATCTGGGATTCTGGTAAGCAGATTATCGTCAGGTACAATTATCCTTACTCAGAGAAAAGTTACCCAGAATTTTGGCCGGCAAATGCCTTATATTCACCATGGAGAGATACGAGTTCGCCTGGCAAGTTAATCAGATTTCTAAATAAAAGGCTTACCTTTTATTCAGCGAAACAACTAAGTGTGTTTCAGGCTATTCTTAGCCCTCAAACGGACGACATTCTTAAAGGATTGCTATGTTGTTGCTATCCGCACCAACTTTCAGAGCTTGATGAAAAATCAAAAGAGTTTATCCAAAGCTGGTTAGACCAAGTTTACGCTTCAAGAAGGATTGGGGTAAATATTTTCATGTGTGATTTTATTGCTAATGACGGTTGTATTCAGTGTATTCTTCGACTTAATGAATTACATGCTTTGAACTAAAAGATAAAAAGTTGAAAAGATTATTTTCATGTATGATTTTGTGGCAATTGACGGCTTTATTCAGTCGCATGCTCCGAATTAAATATAAAGGATGGTGTAAGTTTTTACATCTGGTTTGTTTTTTGTTTTTTTTTTGTTTTTTTGCAAATAATGGCTGTATTCAGTATATTTTCCTATTATTTTTCGGACTAAGGTTTTAAAAATAATTTGCATTTATATTACAGATTTCTGTCATAACTTCACTTTTTAAATGTTAATATTTCGTTCTCAATGTAAATAAAAGTTTAAAAACATAATTTTATAAGTTTTTAAATATTTCAATTTTTAATGTGAATAATTTTTTTTTGTAAATATTGTTATTTTTGAAACATTTTTGTAGCACGAAATTTGAAATGCTATCGAATTTTAAATCATGAGATTTTTTTTTCAGTAATTCTCTTTATATGGGCCCAACTCAAGTTGCGAATTTAAGTACATATGCATATGTACATATAGGTGTGTGTGTTTAAATAAGTAACATAAGACAAATTTAAATTTGTTGATCGAAAGCACGGTCTCGTGTCACTCACTGAGCTCGTGTTTTTTACATCTCTTTTTTAACAATCATTCTTTAAACATTTCAAAATCTTTCAAGAAAATATTCATTTGATATGCCAAGTTCTATTACCCCCCCCCCTTCCCCCTTCCCCCTTCCTCTTTACACATAGTGCAGTTGTCCCAGTATACTTAGCCGCGCACGTATTTTCTTAAAAAATTGATAGCTTTCATTAAATTGCATTTGAACAGATTAACAAATTCTTTTTTAATTATTTATTACTGATTATACCAACATTTTAAAAAGAAATACGCATATGTAATTTATTTCATAAATGTAAAAGAGAGAATGGATAATGTACAAAAATTTAAAAGTAGCAATTAAAAACAGACGCAATAGAAATGTCCTGACCTGTTTTAGGATTTTACATAACTCGTATTAGATGTCCAATTGTTATTTCCGCAAATTTTTTCATTTTTTAGAGCGTTACAACGCACCAGAAACCGAACGACGAACGTATTGTACCTTTTAAAAATTTGCTCACATTTTATTAATTTCATCAATAAGTTTTAGTTTTCAATTATAACAATATTTGGGAAAAACTGAATTTTTTCTTTTTACTGTTTTTTTCACAGGGTTTTTTTACATAACTTGTGTACGCGCTCTTGATTTAAAATTGCTCCTAATTATCATAAGATATTTATTAATCTTTACGGAAAAATAGTTTTAACAAAAGAATGGAGTTTTGTGAGACCATATTGTCAAATTTTTGAAGAAAATTCCAACTTTCTAAAAAAAATTATTTGTTCATACGAGAGCCTATGTTTCAGTAGATCCCTACCTTTCTGGATCCTTGGTACCTAAGCTGTTTGACAAACACTTGTTTTGTTTAGCCTAAAAAATCTGTTGTTTATTTTAATGCTTTGTTTGGTTATATAAGAGTGTTTGAGTGTTTATGATTGGGTTATTGAGTTGCCCTCAGTGTTGTGTGGTTGGGTGTGATTTGTAAATGATTCGTATAACGGCAGTCTACTTGAATTCTAACGCTTTACGTAAAACTTAACAACAAAACCCTAATACATGTTCATAACGATCTAAAAGTTCCCAAATCGAAATTCGAAAAAATCGAAGCGGTACAATAATTCCTAAATCGAAATATAAATGAAATAATGATTGCATCTGCGAATGGTCCTTCCCGTTTCACTTTCACTCAAATATTTAACTCAAGTATATTTCTTAAGTATTTAAAAATACTGATAATAATATGCAATCAAAACTCACTCAAAAACATTCTCTTCCCACTTTCGACGAAAGTGATAATACATTTTAAAAATCTTCTCTTTGAAATTTTCCCTTTAATTCTTTTTCTTTACCTCTTTTTTTTTTTTTAAAAAATCTCTTTCCTCTCTTTCCCAAACTCGCTTTTAAAAAATTCTCTCTAAAAATTCTCCGTATCAATTTTTTCCATAACATCTTCCCAAAAAATCCTTTTATCAATATTCTCATAAAATCTTTCTATGAAATTCCCTAGACGTTCTCAACCGTTCTTCTGTGTCCGCAGCTGTTTCTGAAATCAGGCAATGTTCAAGCATAGACAATGGTTTTTATGTTTGTTTAGTGTTTTTTTTTTCGACCTCTTAGTCACGGTTCTCTAAAACATGTCTTACCAGTTATCTTTTGAGTAGTGTTTGTCTCTGATATCAACTTGTTTGTAACTTGTTTGTAAAAAATCATAAAACAATTACAGAGCTATCGCATACCTTATTAATTGAACTGTTACCATTTTATCATTTCATTGAGAAGACATTTTTACACTTTAATGGTGTGACTGTTATTTTTCATGCAATTGTACTTGTGTGTCCACCTAAGAAACTTAAAGAATATGTTTATAATTTCTTTCGTTGTCTCTCCTCCCACAAGAGTTAAACAGCCTATGGTTAACTCTTACTTGATTTTAAACGTAGTTGACGTCTCGGTGGCTCAACATCTGGGATCTGCCAATCCTTTACTTTAAAAACGGCATTTTTTTGAATAAGTCTGCATAAAACAAGGTGACATCTTAGGGTTGATTAAATGGATCAAGTGCGAGAGAAGACTGTTTTGTTTTACGATTGTATGGAAAAAATCATGCGCTAAAGCGTGATCGCCGAAATTGGGCGCCAAATTTATTTTTTAACAACAAAAACCTATTTATTTTTTAACGACAAAAACGTATTTGTAAAAGGAGAAATTTCCTACTAACAATAAAATTTTTATGCTTTGCTTCTTAAACAAAACTTAAGTCTTAAAAAACATTCGCTAAAAATAAATTAAATAAATTAAATATATTAAATAAATTAAATATATTAAATAAATTAAATATATTAAATATATTAAATATATTAAATAAATTAAATATATTAAATAAATTAAATATATTAAATAAATTAAATATATTAAATAAATTAAATATATTAAATAAATTAAATATATTAAATAAATTAAACATATTAAATAAATTAAATATATTAAATATTTTGAACTTTATCTCCTTAAGTTTTTATCTCCTTAAGTTTCTAACGAAATAAAGTTCAAAATATTTAGCAAATATTCTTTTGAATGTGAAAAGGCCCCATTCAAACAAGCCGATTCGTTTTAGCAGCAAAGAGCTATTTATATAAATAAATTGGATGTTATTAACAGCAATTATACGACTAAAAGATATCTAATATTTATATCATCAAATTCATCATCATCATTTTAGTAAAGTAATAGAGAAATATTTATGGGAGCATAGAGCAATGACCTACCGTTATCTTCAAAACTGAACTAAATATGAAAGCTGACTGCAGCTGAGAGGGAAGTAGATTATACCTACTTGATTTATTTTTGCTTTCTTTATAAATATTATTTTCAGGATAAAAGATAATTATTAACAAGGTTTTTCCAATATTAGGAAAAAAAAAATTTATCACCAGCTAAAGGTCAGCGAGAATTTCTCATTCAGTTTGTTCAATTCGGAAGCCATACAAGTAGTGTTAAGATATGATAACTTATGTACAGTTCTGAATCATTTTGAAGATTGTGCAGCCTAAGGGCAAGATAAATGGGGCAAGATGAATTGTTTATCGTTCTGTCTATGTGAGTGGAACAGAACTGCACAATATTAAGAGACTGCATACTACAGTGGACATAGCAGCCAGGGAGTAAAAATTTAAAGTAAAAATTTAATACGATTCTACCATCTCTATTACACATCATGTTGAGATTTATGATACCTTTGTGACGGCAATCGAGACAAGGATAAAGAAGCTTTCTTTTACCTGATAGGTATATGAAAACTGCTTTATTCTTGTTCATTGCCTTTACGTCATTTAATGCTGCAAAAGTAAACGAAGGAATTTATTCCCTCGGATTCGCAAACTTATTAGCTATGATGAGTTTCTTTCTTTTTTGCGTAATAAGAAAAAGGCTCCGTTGATAGCCTTCATGTTAGTGGCATCAAACTTAGCCAATTAATGCTTGCGGATTTACTCTGGATTAATGTAAGAGATATTCGTTTCCTTGAATACAAATGAGAAGAGAAGCATAAAGAACACAAGTTGATGAAAAGATCAATGAGGAATTTAACCCTTTGCACTCCAGCCTAGTAATGCATAAAGGCTACCAGCAACTCCAGCACTATATTAGTTCCAAGTACATACCTATGATATAGATGAAAAATAGAGTCGTTTAAATAAAACAAAATTTTTATTTCTTAGTTATTTTATAAACAAAACATATTCTAATTTATATTATAAAAGAAAAACATAAATTTTATGACTTAAAATTTTTTAGAGTGTGATATCTTTCGAAACAATTAGCAAAACAACTATGTCGCCGTAGAGGCGACAGCGGATTTACTGTTAGCTTTTTCATGTCGCAAATACAGCGACAACGGAGTGCAAAGGGTTAAACATTTGGATACTTTAAACTTGCATATTGATTTAGTTTTTACATATAAATGGGAAACCGGAATTAGTTAAATACAGGGGTAAGTTGACACACTGCGTTTAACGTTAGAGTTTTCCACCAAAAATTTCCAGAAATCACGAAACCATCCTACTTAACTAACTTATCTTCTAGGGTAGTATCAGGGCAGTTAGTGCATGCGCATAGAAGTTGTAATGATTTTTTTTTTTTTTGGACTAATTTTGAAACTTTTGCAACTATATTACTTTTTCAATTCTAAAAAGGAATAGCTTTAGCTACAAGTAAACAAGTAGCCACTTTTGCAATTGCTGTCTCTGGCAGTGGGAATTCTATTCCGCCTTTTTTATATTTCCACGAGTGATGTTTAAAGAATATTTTTTAAATAATGTTCCCAATAGAAGTAAATGGGCTCCAAACCCTTTTGGTTGAATAAATCCCCAAAGATCGCAGTATAATTGGTCCTTTTAAAAAATACACAAAGTTGTGATGCATAAATGACAATGCACCCTGGTTCAGCAGCCGAAAACTCAAATAAGTTTTTCAGGTGCAATTTCAAGATGGATGAAATATAAAAACTCCCTTAAGTAACGCTACATAAAATGACAAAGATGAGACGAATGATTTACATAACAGCAAACTTTTCATTCTTCTCAATTATGATTAAAATTTACACAGAATTATAAAATTTAAATATTATAATCTAAATTTCATGGGATAACAGAATTTTCTAGAACTTTTAAAAAATGTCAATTAAAAAAAAAAATTTCCAAATAAATTGGTTGTCTCCTTGCGGTAGTTAAACACCGATAATTACAATAGCACTTACAATGAATTCCCTCACCACATGGAAATCGACATTTTAACTGTTTGAACTGATGATATCATAAACTGCAGGATCCAACGATTCTGATAACCTAATTTTTACATCTTCAAAGTTTTGAAAAAGATGCTGCAAAAGTGAAAACTCATCATTCAAATAAAATTCACACACAAAAAAAACAAACAAAAAAAAAAACAATAGAAAAAATTTGAAAAAATCGTTTGAACATCTGACAAATTTTGCGTTACCTTTAATATTTCAGCGGCATATTTTTGCCCCTCAAAATGTTTATCATGCAGTACATTCAGAAGACCATCAATAATACCGAACTAATAAAATTTGAAACAAAAAAATTATTTATAATTATGCAAAACTTGTTTTAATTAATATTACTGTTTTTGTTTGTAAATGTGCAAATGAAGGCCATGAAAGAGAAAATTCATTTCAAAATTTCAATCGACACCTCTTTTGTAAGGGAACCATCCACACCCCAACCCCTCATCTATTATTATAGAAACTTTGTTTTTCCGTTATTGGACCATATTTTCAATCCCCTCAATGGCCTAAATTCCAATTTAAGGGAGAAGTTTTTTAGTCATGTTTGTTCTGGATTAAAATGTTTTCTTTCTGCACAACCTGTTTGGGTTTGACATTGAATAAAATTTTTTTAGTCTCAACAATCTCGAACGTCCTTAGAGCCAGAACGTCACCTAGAGTCAGAAAAAAAAACATAATTACATGTAAGGCGGGTCCTTTTATGAGAGGTGGTACCAACTGAAAATTCGAAATGATTTTTTTTTTCCATACCCTAGTATGTATATACATCAAATACTGTAAGATTTTCTTAAAGCAATTTAAAAATGAGAATTACAAATATTGATTGAAAAAGAAACATTTTTATACCGTCAAAAGTTTCTCAGCAATTTTTGGTGAATCTTTTGCTAACATGCTAAAGAAGATGTTCAATCTATGAAAATATATATCATTTCCTAGCATGACTATAGCGCTACTCACCATAATTTTAATGTAAGAAATTCTAAATCAGAATGTTTAAAGTAAATAAAGATTTTGTGAAGTAAAAATTGCAGCGACAGCAACTAAAAACATATTTTTCTAAATATATATTTCTTTAAAACCTTACCCGATAATTTTTGCGGCAGATACTTGCTGAACCAATAATGGAGCTAAATGCAGCTTGTTAAATAACTAAGGTTAGTTTTTAAAAAGAATTCACAAAAACACCAAATAGGATTTATTATACTTATACAAGTTCTCCTTAAAAATTCATCTTTGTAGAAAAATTACTTTTTATGTCTGAAATGTAATTAGATAAACGCACACAACATACTAGCAATTGAACTGTTTGTTATCTTAACATCAGAGTTCAAAAGTGAAGTGATGCTTAAAAGGAAATCATCTTGGATACTTTCATAAGACACGAGAAATTTTACGAGATTACAAACTTCATAATGGACTCTCAAATTTGTCGAACCTAGTAAATTTAGGCACGGATCGATGACTGTCTTTGACACTGTGGTGGGCTAAATATTTTTTATTTCAATTTATTTTTATACAATCATTCACAAGACAAAAAGAAGTATTGATTTCTAAAAATTAATCACAATAATACAAATAATAACAATAGTATTAAAACTACTAGTAACACCATAACTAAAATTAAATGCATTATATTTAACAATAAATTACCAAGTTTTAGTTTGAACAGCGTTTACCTGCATATGCTGCAAAATTTGAGCTGCAGATATCTGTGCATCCGATGATGAGGACTTCAATAGAACAATCATCGTTTTAAAAATCTTTTTCTCATACTTAGAATTACCCTGGAAGAAACATAACAAATAAAACTCTCCGCTATAAATACAGAAAGTTCTCATACTTAGAATTACCCTGGTATAAACATAACAAATAAACTCTCCACTATAAATACAGAAAGTTCTGCTACACACTGCACTTTGTTTCTAGGGAATATTTTTTCCAGTACTTTTTCTACTAAATGCATTAAACTCATTTAATTCTAGCAACTTACTACACCACTTCAGCTATAAGCTCTTTTGGCATAAATTTTAAGTAATACAGGTATTTAATCAGCATTTAAGTTGATTCTCTCATTGATTGATCGAATTAAAATCAACTCTTACACTTTAGTTGTTTCATAGAAAAATGACAAAATTGAGTAAAATTTTAATTCTAAAAAATCTAAAATTTAATAAATCTTAAATAACGAGGAATGTAAATATGGTCAAAAATAACTTACAGTTGATAAATCTCTGAGCAGAGTATGACATGCTTCATGACACTGGTTTGTTGATGTTCCAAAGCATGCAGCTAAAGCTTCAAGCCCTAAACAAAAAAAAGATACTTGCAATACAACTCTTCACTACATTTCTGAAGAAAATTCCATATGAAAACAGTTATTAAACTGTGATCAAGCTTCATTGAAAATTTATGACAGCATTTATTCTATTTAATAATCATTTCATTTGAAAAAAATTCAAATGTCATCAAAGAATTAAGAGTTTTACAGCTAAAAGATTTTTTTTAAAATCTAATTTTTTTTTACAATAGTTTCTCTTATCCATTTTTAAACATTTAAAAAGGTCCACACAGATTAAAAATGTCAACCACATCATTTTTAAAAACATTATCTCATTTCAAAACTTCCATAAAATCTTTAAAAGAAAAAATGGAATAGGGACTAAATAAATAACAGTGATATTAAACAAAACTAATTTTTTATATCGTATTTTGGGAGGAGTTTAAGATTTACTAATAGACATTCACTGATCAAAATATATATTACATACTTTACTATTGTACAACAAAAACACAACCGAATAAAAAACTATTTTTCAAAATTATAAAATGACAAGAATGAATATACCATGACTTTCACATATGACTTCTTTGTATTTACGTCCAGCATTAGCAATTGTCAAAAGAAGATTTAGTGATTCAAACTTCCTTTCCTAAAACAAATAAGCATTAGGAAGCTCCTCAAAAATTATTTTTGTTAAAAAGAATTGAGCAACTAGTACCCAATGTTTTTTTGTTTCTCAGTTCTAATTATTTTGTCGTTAAATGTTTAATACATTTCTCTAT
This sequence comes from Hydra viridissima, assembly GCF_058129835.1. NCBI lineage: Eukaryota > Metazoa > Cnidaria > Hydrozoa > Anthoathecata > Hydridae > Hydra > Hydra viridissima. Next base: position 1,980,680 of record NW_028324310.1, read on the forward strand.
ATTTTCATTTATAATTTATCAGAAAAACTAATTCGATAATAAACTTGCTGCTAATGGAACCTAATGGAAAAATGACCTTCGGTTTTATTGTATGTTAAATTACCTATACTGTCATTAAACAAAAATACAAATATTTATATATTTATATATATATATATATATATATATATATATATATATATATATATATATATATATATATATATATATATATATATATATATATATATATATATATATATATATTGTAATAAAACAAAGAATACATTTATTTGATCAAAATTACTTTTAAATTAATCCCCATGAACTGCAGCATTGTACTTTAAAGTTGGAACAATTTTTTGATTTAAAAGCATTTTAGAGGCATTAAGTCACAAAATCTAACACACAACTGCTTCTGATAAAGGTAGAAAAATGGAACCTAAATCATTATTAAGCAGAAATTGAATGCCAATCTACTTTATCTGACATATTGCTTTGTTTTTGAACTTTTGGTAAAGAATACTAGTTCTTTATCTTTTTTTTTTAAGCTCCACTCTAACCTACATGTCTTGACTAAATAGAAATAGAAACCTAACCTATGACTAAAAATTTAATAATTTTATGAATTAGACAGAATTCAAATCTATTAGAAGCAGAGAATTTAAGTGTTTTGGTTGACATCAAATGTCTTAAGCCTTACCTCATTTTTGAGTGAAAGCATCTCAAGCAAAGTGCTTATCCCATCAATATCAATTAACTCTGTTAAAAATACGTTTCTAAATAACAAGTCATACTTTACTAAGGTAGTTAAAAAAAATAAAAATAACATTTACAAAAATTTTAAAAAAAGGCTTAGAAATGCTTTCAATTAAATGAACAATAAAAACATGATAGTTCGCAACGACAACATAGCAGTTTGGTTATAGAAAAAGAACTGGTTAAACATTTAATCACAAAAGTTATAACCATTGATTTAATTCTAAACAAAATACTAATTTTAATGGTAACTACCAGTAGACAGGTTTGCAACTAAGAATAACAACATCCTAAAGCTTCATTTATTTAAAGTAGTAGAAATTTACCCCCCAGATGCACAGATAAAGATATTAATTGCCTTTAACTGAACACATGGCACACAGCAGGTAAGATAGCTAGAATTAGCATGTTAAGCAAAAATGAGCACTGCTTTTTTACTTATACTGTTTAAAAAAAGTTGATATTCCTAAAGCTTTAGAAAAGATACGTTACTTTCCACCATGCTAGCAATCTACTAAAAAATAAATTTGGTACATTGGCAAAAGCATTTTCAAGCTCAGGTAAAGTCTTTCCTTTATTCTCTGCAATAACTTTCTTCAGTATTGTAACTCTAGAGTTTGTGGAAGAGTTGTCCCATACATTTAAAAATTGACGAAATTCATTTAGATTCATTATTGGATATTTTATAGCTATCTTCTTATGTGTTAACTTTTAACATTTAAAAAACTTTTAAGTATTAAAAAAGATTTGCGATACAAAAAGAACATCTACAGTGCTTTTACAAAATACAAAGGTTGTTTAAAGTTCAATCGGAATATTGAGAGGTATTAAATATCCTAAAGTGAATTTCCTATCAGGTATGTTACAGGTTTATTTAAAAAACAGGCTGAGTTGTGAACTAAATTTTTTATATTTTCAAAAACTATTTAGATATCATAAGGAGGAAAACCAAAATCTTCTGGTTTAAAATCCTCTAAAGATTTCAGCACTAAAGTTGGATTATGCTGACTTTCTTTATCCAATCTTTCATCTGGAACCATTACTACACCCATACCAGCTGCTTTGGCTGCAAGGACACCATTGGGTGAATCTTCAAAAACTAGGCATTTTTCAGCAGGTGGAGGGTCTGGGAACTTTGAAAGAGTCACAAGAAATTGATCAGGAAAAGGTTTGCCTCGCTTCACTTCTTTGCTATCTCCAAGTACAATAATAGGGAATAACTGAAAAAACTCTGTGTGTTTACTTGTTTTAATCATGAAGTCTTTGTAAGAGGTACCAGATGCAACTGCAACAGGAATGTTATGCTTTACAAGATGTCGAACCAACTTTTCAGCTCCTAAAAAGAAGCTGATTTGCTAAGTATACAAAAAAATTATTAATGAAAATTATATACTCTTAACTTAAATTTTAAATCTTTTGAAAGACTTTAACAAAGATACTGGTCTCTCTACAGATTGTTATTATATATTTTTGATGACTTTTTGATGACAAATTATGTTTAGTCAGTTTCTGGGTAATTAGAGGTGTTAGAAAAGAGTTGAACTGCTTTAACTATGCATTTGGAAGGCAAGTTTCTATCTAAAAACTGTTCTAAAAAACAATTTTATTATCATGTGCTTTTCAAAAAGCATATATTAACAATGATGTTTTTGAAGACTTTCTACTGAGTTTACCAGGTAATAAATTAGTATTTTTGAATAATTCATCTTTCAATACTTGAAGCTCTGCTGAAAACTGTTCTGCAACTATTGGTAGTTCCATAAGTTCTACAGCTTTTTTAGAGGATGCCAAACCAGGTTGCCCCATTAATTGAACCTTAATATCCCAAGTGAAGGTTTTTCCGTATTTAGCAGCAACTTGAGTCATTATCTCAGTGTATATCTTCTCTGTGTCTACAATCAAAAGAAAAAAACTTAAAGAATATCTGTAAATATAAATTAAAATAAAAACTAATTATAACTATAAATAAGAATTATCAACAACAATAGTAATAGCAATATTCTTATTCATAATTAACTTATTAGCTTTTAGATTCAAAACTAAAAACAGAAAAACTCTAAAAAAACTACCTAAAAGGAGTCCATCTACATCAAAAATAACATGTGTATATTTGGCTTTTACATTATTTTGCTGAACTAATATTTCTGACCCCATATTTGGTTTTTAACCTCAAAATGAATAGCATGATACTATAATAACAAGAGGTATCAAATAACAATCATAATGATAGTAACAAGAAAAAAGCATGAATTAATACATCAACACCATCACCATCACCAATCATCATCGTCATCGTCATTGTCGTCGTCGTCGTCATCGTCATCATCATCATCATCAATCATCATCATCATCATCATCATCATCATCATCATCATCATCATCATCATCATCATCATCATCATCATCATCATCATCATCATCATCATCATCATCATCATCATCATCATCATCATCATCATCATCATCATCATCATCATCATCATCATCATCATCATCATCATCATCATCATCATCATCATCATCATCATCATCTAGTCCGTAAATATTTAAGAAAGTTGTTTTTGAACAATAACATTAAAATAATGATAATGGGTGATAACTAAAAATTATCAAAACATCTCTTTAAAAAATGTGCTATTTTTTTGCTTTTCTAATTCCTTGTGTATTTTTTCCATTTTTTTATTTCCGTTCAACTCGGCAAAATTGATTCGCAGACTTGTAGGAGTTAAACTTGTTAAGTTAGGAGACAAAGTGCTGGAGTTGTTAATGTTCAGTTTTTTTTTCTATAACTTTTTCAAGCATTTTGTTTATTTTTTCCCGAATGAGTTGATCCCTCTGATTATTTGTTCTCAAACTAGCCACCAAGTTACCAAGTAAACAAAAGTACATCCATTGTCGCTTCTTTAGCATGTATTTCATCTTATTTTTGTTCACATGTATATTTGCTCCTAAAATTTCCAGAAGATTGATTATATAATTAATAATATTGAAGTATATTTGCTCCTAAAATTGCCAGAAGACTTCCAAAATTCTATGCTTAAGAATTTAAATGTCTAAATAAATATTATTTTGGGAGACATCTTATTTTAGTATAATAACATGTTTTGTTAATTATAACTGCCAAAATGACACAGGTTAAAGAAAAAGTTTGTACTAGTAAATATAATGGGTGATAACTAAAAATCCGGACAAAGTTTAAATGATTATAACTTCCTCATTTTTTAATATTTTATAAAAGTAAAAAAAGTATTTTACAGAGAATTATTTAATTTATTCAATATAATATTCAATTTGATTCAATCACTCCATTTCATCTGACACGGTCAATCAAACTCTTGGTGTGACTAACTGTTTTTTGGATAACATTAGGATCAACTTTGGTCAAACAATACTTAATTCTTTCTTTAAGTTGTGAAAGTTTTGTTGCTTGCCAATTATTCTTATACACAAGACCTTTCAATATTGACCAAACATTTTCAATGGGCCTGCATTCGAGTAAATTTGGCGGATTATCTTTTTTTGGTACAATTTCAATATTTTTAGCCTTTAAATATTCCAATACGCTTTTGGCATAATGAGCAGATGCAAGATCTGGCCAGAACACAGAATTATCATTTAAATGACGCTTTTCTATAAACGGGATAACTCTCTTTTGAACACAATGTTCTAAGTAAATGAACTGGTTGATAGTGTTGCTAGATTCTTGAAAATATGGTTTTGAGGTACCTTTGGGCAAAATAGCAATCCAGACCATTATTTTTTCTGGAAACTTCTCTTTTTGGCTGTATTTTAATTTGGTGGAGTCAATAAAGTATCACTGGAGTAGTAATTAGCATTTCCATTTATTGAACTGTGATTTAAAGTAAAATACGATTCATTGTCAATGATCCATTCAAAGTCTTGGTAATTTGCAGCATGTTCGAATTCTTAGCATCATTTGCTCATCTTGCTTTGGAATCTTTTGCTTTTTATATTATTTGATAGCAGACTGATTTCTGAGTATTTTATTCACATACGGTTGCAAAATACTGAATTTACAAGCTATTTGCCTCTGTGAAATACCATCTTGATGGTCAAACACGGTTTTAAGCTTAGAAACTTTACTTTTTGGCATTTTTTTGGCTATACGAACACTTCCAGGCTTTCTTTCATGTCCAAATTTGTTTTCAGCATGTTTTATTATGTCATAAATGGTAGTTCTTGGAATATTTTCAGCAAGAAAATGCTTTACTGTGTATGTTTTGACGAGATTTTTATTTTCCAAATAAAACTCATACACATTTCCGCTACTCACCTTCGTTTTTTTGATTCACCTTCATTTTTAAATGATTGATTCAAATACTTTTTATGTTTTTCTAAAAAAAGAATATGTGAGCTAAATAAATATATTTTAATTATTATGTATACTTATTTTAACACGAAGCAAAATTAACTTTAACTGTGTCCGGATTTTTAGTTGTCACCCGTTAAGATTTGTAATAAATGATTTTGAAATCAGCTTTTAACTTATTAATAATAAATAACAACAAGTAACAATTGTAGTTAACACTAAGTAGTAAAAAAAAAATTGTTTAAATTCCTAGATTTTTAAAAATTTGACTTTCCTCAAGTTTTAAAGTTTTGCACTTAAAAAACTGAAAGAAAGCGAAAATCCTCAGAATAAAAATCTTCTAAAAATTTAAATATTAAATTGGATTTTGCTGAATTTTTTTTATCCAGTATTTTGTGTGGAGCTATTATTACATCCGTTACAGCTGTTTTGGCTGCAATCACACTATGAAGTGAATCATAAAATGAAATTTCTCAGCAGGTAGAGGTCTGGAAATTTTGAAAAAGTCACAAAAGCTGGTTTGAAAAAGTTTTACCATGCTGTACTTCTAGGTTGTCTAACAGAATAACATAATGACACAACTTAGAAAACTCTGTAAACTTGCTTTTATTTTGAAATTTTTAAACTTGAAACCCAATGAAACAGCAGCAGAATATGTTTCACAAGATACTTGACCAACCTTTCAACTCCTAGAAATAAGGTTTCAAATTTTTGTTTCTTAGCACAATAGTAGGAAAAAAAAAAAAAAAAAACAGTTTTAATATATACAGAAATACAATTTATGTTAAAACTTAAACTTATTCAATAAAATTATTGAATAAGTTTAAGTTTTAATATAAACTTAAAACTTAAACTTATTCAATAATTTACACTTATTCAATAATCTAAGTTTTAAAAAATATCAAACCTCTAATTGGATCTGGTAAAGGATTTGTAGCTTTGAATAATCTTTCAAAACTTAAAGCTCTGCTACAAAATGGTCCACTGCTGTTGGTGAGTCCATTAGCTTAATAACTATTTGAGAGAGTAGCATATCTAGCTGCTTCATTAACTAAACCATAATACTCCTTAGTTTTCAGCAACTTGGTTCAAGATATTAATATATAGTACGAATCAATGTAAATGCATAATCTATAAAATGCAATATCTATGTAAATGTATATAATGTATATATAGTATAATATCTATGAAAAGAAAAAAGAAAACAGTAAAAGATTTGCAAGTATGGAGACTCCATACCAAGGAAATAATACAATGAATTACCCAAAAGAAGCCCACCCATATAAAATACTAGATGAGTATATTTGACAAGTGCATCTTTTCACTCAATTACTTCCTACCACCAAAATTGAACTCTGTTCTAATATCAACAGGGATAAAAAAAACACAACATTTTTGAGAAAAGTAATGATAAAGATGATAAACATTAAGCCAATGAAAAACATTTGAGCCGTTTGAGAAATGGTTTTTAATGATGTAGGGAAAAGAGATTCTATGACAACAATTTAAAGCATTTTTCTTCTAACCATTTGATGCTTTAAAATCTACATAAAATCTTGCTGATATAAAAAGTGTATTTAATAATGCAGTATAATTATAAAGAAGCTGAACTTGACCAAAAGATTTTTTTATAAATGCAACTAAATATAATATATAAATTACAAATAGAGCTGTTTAACTAAAGGGAGCATATTAGCTGTAATATGATATATCTAATCTAATCATCACTTAGGAGAAATGACATAAACCATGGATGGTGTAAACCATGAAAATTATTTATATATTTTTAAGAGCACCTTTTGTATGTTAAAAAGAAACAAAAACAATGAGATTTTTTTATTTAAAAAGAATATAAATATTAAGAAATAATAATGTACACTTTTACTGCCTACTATTAAAATCTCCAATTTATTGTTTTTACTTGATTGCCTTTTTTACTTGATTGCCTTTTAACACAACATTAATGTTTTCCAATAAGCATTAATACAAAAAGTTTTATTTGAAGCCAAAAAACTTCTTTTTTAATTTTTTATTCTTTTAATCCAATTAAAAGAATACAGAAATCTTAGATATCATAGTCTTCCTCCTCATCATGTTTGCGTTTTAATGTCATAGGAAATGAAATGCTTGTGTTACCCTGCTGAGTTCCGCTGCCCTAAAAACACCAAAAACTTATGAATTAAATATTAATGCAAATTGACATACCCCAACTCAGAATGTATTGAGAGTGATATTTAGCTATTATTGGTAAATTCAATTCATATCACAGCAAACTACTTGCAAAAGGTTTATAAAATTAAAATGGGCACCATATTTTAACTAACAAAAAGCAAATTTGCAAACTACAATAAAAAAATAAAATAAAAACTTCATGTAAAACAACAGGATGCAGTTGCAAGTAATTCTGTTAAGCTTATTTATGTAACGCTCTCTGTGAAAAAACAACTACCTGAGCATTAGACATTTGCTGAGGATGATTTAAAACTTGGGAGTTTAGATTGTTTGACATGGAAGATATCTTCATTGTACTTTTAGCTGATTAAGATAAAAATAAAATTGCATAAAACATCATCATCAAATAGTATACAAGCATCATATTTTTTAAACAATTAAGCTATGATAGTCTAACAGATTTTCTGATAAAATTTTAATACTAACATCTTAAACAGCAAAACAACCATAATCCAACTTTAAAAAATTGATTATTTCAAAACTAGTAAAAATGACGTTATTAAGACATTTATAAGAGTCATTCAGAAATTTTGAGACCATAGCATTTATTTGGTAGTTAGAAAGTTATTGAAGTAAAAATATACTACATTAACTGTTTCATTTTCTTAAACCTAAACTAAAAATATTATTATTATTACTTTTTACTGTTAATAAATAATTTTACAAATAAAACAATTACCTACTTGTTGCAATTGTTGATTTAATTCTTGGCTGCGTCTGAAAATCAAAATTTTATAAATATTAGTGAAATGTTTTATCTTTTATTAGTTTTAGTTAATATATTGTCTTTGTCTTCTATTTCTTTTATAATATTTTTAATATGTCAATATTATAAAATGTCTTGTTAGAGATTTAATTAAACCCAATAAACTATATATACTTTACATATTATTGGAATCAATTTTGTTTTGTAAATTTTTTTAGGAGAGTTAATTAAAACGGCCGCTAGTGTAAAAACAAAATAAAATCACAAAAGCTGAAGATTTTTCTGTTGTGGACTTAAACAATATCTTTTTGAGGAGATTTGTAAAATTAAGTGAAATAATTGGGCAGCAAAAACTAACACAAGTGGAGGGTAAGATAATAATAATAATAATAATAATAATAATAATAATAATAATAATAATAATAATAATAATAATAATAATAATAATAATAATAACAATAACAATAATAATAACAATAATAATAATAATAATAATAATAACAATAACAATAATAATAACAATAATAATAATAATAATAATAATAATAATAATAATAATAATAATAATAATAATAATAATAATAATAATAATAATAATAACAATAACAATAATAATAATAATAATAATAATAATAATAATAATAATAATAATAATAACAATAACAATAATAATAACAATAATAATAATAATAATAATAATAATAATAATAATAATAATAATAATAATAATAATAATAACAACAACAACAACAACAACAACAACAACAACAACAATAATAATAATAATAATAATAATAATAATAATAATAATAATAACAATAATAATAATAATAATGATAATAATAATAGCAATGATAATAAATTCAAGTTATAAAAATTTGTTCTTTTTTCTATATAAATCATTAATAAAATACAATAAATTCCACACTATTTATCTGTTTTTTTTTCTAGACTTTTTTGCTTGATTTTTCCAAGATTTTGTTCAGCTTAATAGAATTTAAAATATTTCCCATATGTAGAATTGGAAACCTTTACACTTTACTTTAATGATACAATTTTAAACTGTAAATTTTCATTACTTCTTAAAAAAGTGTTTATAAAATTACTCTGAAGACAGTATTATACTTAATAGCTTCATCTTTATACAAAAATTTTAATTACATAACATATTGGCATTAATCTTATAGAAAATAAATGTTTCACTTTTTTGCCTTTAGCTGAAAAGAAACTATTATACTGTAATTAAGATTTCACTGCAATAGATTTGCCTTAGTGTTAGGATATAAAGAGGAAAACTTGCACTAAACTTTACTCATCCATATGCACATAAGTCCCATTAACTTATTACAATAAAAATCCATCAAAAACTCAAACAAAAAAAAAACTTGCTCATATTGATCATACAGATTTTAAACTCATTTTGCAATTTTTGGGGAAAATATCTTTCTTTCTTTAAAGTCCAAAAGGTTAGGAATCCTAACTTTTTTCAATTTGAAAAAGTAAAATAGTTCTGTCTTTTACACCTGCAATATATGACATGCCATTTTTACTTGCATTGGCCATAAATAAAAAAGATGTAAAGTTTTCAGTATTGTAATGAGTACTCTAAATGTATTTACATGTGTCTACCTTCTTAACAGTTTTGACTCTATAGTTGCTTGAAGTTAAACAATAACGCTCAGGTGGTAACCGAAGTCCACTTTTATCCGATATTAAAGGCAGGGGCTGTGAGTTTTTTGTTCTAGCAATCTCCAAAAGAAACTAAAAAACAAAAAAACTTTAAACAATCAAAAATAAGACAAATATCATAAATAAAAATTTATACAAATTAACCTCTCTGGGTGGTGGAGATGTAAATGAATGGTCAAGCTTCTGTGACACTGCTAACTTGATATCTTCTAAATTAATTGTTTTTCGATTTGCATGTAGTGAATAAACTCTGGCATCTTCAACAATATCTGTGACATAACCTGCACATATTATTGACATCAATTTTTAAATTAGGGAAATTATTAACACTAGTCATGTAATATAGATTTCTTTATAGCATAATACTAAGAATTACAATAACAACTTGGATACAGTTAGATCAGGTTACATAGATACAAGAACAAATTTTACCAAAAAAAACCAAAAAAATTTTTACAAAAAAATTGAATAGAAAAAAAGCATAGGAGCTTTTTTCTGAATGATAGTTCTATCAATTTTAATTGTGGAGTCAGTTAAGAGCATTTATGATTTATCTTCAGTTTAAATACACTAGTAGGTTACTTAAAATATATATGTTGCATAATAGGGCATAAATATTTATTACAAACGTTTAATACTAAGAGTATGACATGGTTTATATTCGGTTATGCATGGTTCATATATCCATGTGGATAAGTATACATGTATATTTATCCACATGACATATCCTAGTAACGAATACTTACGGTAAGCAAATTCAATCATTTGATTTATTATTCTAGGTTCATATTCGGTAACACCTAGCTCTTTTAAGATTGCTGCCATAACAAGCGCATCTTTTGGAGTAGTTTTAACAGGTTGGTTAACACTCGAGGAATCATTGGTACTGCTTTCATGCGTCGCCATTTTGTTTATTTACCAATGTTATACTCAAAACATGTAAGCAACGGTAACAAACGGCGAGAATTAAAGTTCGCTGTTAAAAATACACTGTTTTTATCTCAAATCTTACTCAATGTTCATTTTAAACCGCATACGGTGTGTTAAGGAGATATAAATGAATTATTTGTATCTTATTTGTTGAGTTATACAGTTGGGTTTTCAAATCAACCTTTAGATTAGTTCCCGTGACTAACTAAACGAATAATTTTTGAAAAAGCAATAAGTTAACTGAAATAGAAAAGCACCACTTTGAACCACACATGAATTCCTTTTTGTAACAAAACTAATTTACTTTTTTTCCCACAAAATACAACAAGCTGCTTTTTGAGCTTGTAGATTACAAATAAAGGATGATTTTTTTTCGGAAATATTGTTTTTTGTAACTTTCTTCTGTTCGTATATGTGATGCAATGGAAAACAACGAATGTCAGTTTTGGCAGATTTTTAGTTACCTCGTCCGCGTGTAGTACACATTATGCTAGTTTCTGTATTAACTGTGAAGCGTTCAGACGAGTTGAAGTAAGTGATTTTTAACAATAATCCTGACTATATAAAAACAGGGATTGTTACTCTGCTTCTGCCTAAAAAAAAAAGAATGACGATTCCAAATTTCCTTTACACCCTTCACACATCGTAGTGGAATTAGTTTACTTGAAAAAAAAAAAATGTTCACCAGAAACTGTTTGAAATAAAAAATACTTTAAAAAAAATGAAATAAAAAAAGTACTAACAACACTATTATTATTAAACTGTTTTTTTGTCAAAAAGTAACCCACGAGTTTTTATCACTTTTTTTGCGATCCGTGGCATCCAATTTATTAACTTATTTATTATTTCGGGTGTAATTGATAACCAGGATTCTTCTAATATCTGCCACAGGTGCTCTTTGGATGTTGGGCATTTTTGTCTGACCTTTCTGGCCAATTTTTCTCACAGTAACTCTATTGGGTTCAAATCTGGTGATTGGGCCGGCCAGGTTATGTTTTTGAGGACACCATTATCCTCTTGTTCCTTTATATAGTTCTTACATAATTTTGAGGTGTGTTTAAGGTAATTGTCCTACATAAAAACAAAACCACGACCAATAGTTCTTAAGCCAGAAGGTATAACATTGTTTTCTAGAATTGTTTTATATTGTTCTTTTTTCATAATACCCTCATTTTTAGCTAGGTCACCTATACCAGCTGAAGAAAAACATCCCCATACCATAACAGACCCACCACCATGCTTAATTGTTGGCACTAAATACTATCGGATCATTTTTTCTTTTGTTATTCTTCTGATGTAAATTCTACGTCTTTGCCCAAAGGGTTCAAATTTGAACTCGTCGGTCCATAGAACTTTTCCCCAGTCTTCTTTTGTCCAATTTTGGTAGTCTATAGCCCATTGTAACCTTTTCTTTTTATTTCCAATCCGTAGCAACGGTTTCCTGACCGCTATACGGCCAGAAAGTCCTGCTTGTCTAAGACGTTGTTTCGTAGTGGTAAATGAAATAGATTTTGAATGACTCCTATTAAAGCCTGAAGTTATTTCCGGGGCCGGAAGTCTTCGATTTCTTTTACTCATCAATATTATACTACTATCTTCTACTTTTGTTGTCTTCCGTGGTCTACCAGATCTTTTTTTGTCTTCAAAAATACCTGTTTCTTTCCATCGTTTGATGGTATCTTGTACAGTACTTCTGGCAACCTTTAATTTTTTGCAAATTTTATGAACTGAATAACTTTCTTTATGTAATGTAATTATATCAAAACGTTTTGCAACCATTAAAGAAGGTTTTTTACCCATATTTTTAATTAAATAGTCTAAGTATAAAGTTTTAAAATTTTTTTGAAGATTTTTTAATGCAACCGTCATTAATACCAAATGAAAACTAAACAAATCTAAATATTCTTAATCATTTTAGTCGGATATCGTTATATTATAAATATTTACTTCATATTTCAACAAATAAATAACTTTAAGAAGACCAAACTCTTCAGAGTAATGTAACGCTATATATCAAGTAAAAATAAACCATTAAAAAAACAAACTTATTTATGTAAGTTTGAGGTCAGTACTGACCTCAAACTTACATAAACACTTAAAATTAGTAAGTTTAAGTGTTATAAATTAACATTATTGATTAATTTAATGATACAGGATAGATTTTAGCTTTTTATATAAAAATATCAAGTGTCCGGAAACTTTTGGCCTGCAGTGTATAATAAATATATTTTTTTTTAAAGAAAGATGTTTTTTAATTTTATTAATTTTTTAAATTCTTTAAAAGATATCGGCTTCGTGGCGCAATGGTAGCGCGTCTGACTCCAGATCAGAAGGTTGCGTGTTCAAATCACGTCGAGGTCAAAATCCTTTTTCTTGAATTGGCAATGATTGTTTTGTTTGTTTTTCCGCTAATCAGATCCATTCAGTGGTTTAGTTTAATAGCTAGTTTGCCTTTAACAAATTTTACAAGGGACTTTATTTGCATCTCTCTAACTGGTTGTATTTATAGTTTTTTTTACTTGTTTTTAATTGTTTAGTTTGCAGATTCTGTAAGGAAGTTTGTAACCTGGAAAATATTGTACAATGATGTTTTCAAGTGTAGGTTTTAAAAAGTAGTTACAAAATATAAATAAATTACTTTACCATATTTGTATCCGTTTAATCGTATGAAAACCTTTTCTCGTTCATAAGTTATTACTACTTTCTTCGTCTCAGCCGTTCACTATGTAGGGGAGAGGGAATGACCTCCCCTGCCCCTTCCCCCCTCCCCTTCATCCACCAATTTTTATGATTGATTATTATAAAGAGATTTATGCTGATTTAGAAATGCATTAAAGCATAGGTCTCAAAATCAAAGTAAAGTGCTCCAATCTGAAGTTGAAAGTACAAAAATATACAACAAATCGATAATATTCGCCATCTTCAATTATATTTAATCTTGTTTTTAAAGTGTAAATGATCTGGTTTTTATTTATCATTCTTGTGAGTAAATTAAAATAACATGTTTTGAGGATGATCTCTCTAACTTAACAGTAGTTTTGTAACACTGTTTTTATTCCCTCTTATTTGCATGGTGATTTGAAACACCATGTTTTTTTCTGGGTTTTTTTTTTTTTTAATCTCAAATTATTTTGATTATAACAGACCTGAGCTTTTTGTTTTAACGAACAAAAAAGAAGTTTTTTAACCCAAACATAAAATTTGCTTCTATTCATTCCGTTTTACAGAATGAATATAAACTTGTCAAACGAAGAACTTTTAGTGTTTAAAACCCATAAAGAGTTATATTTTAACGAACTAAAGAGAAATTCAATTTACCTTAAAAAACTGATATTAAAAATAATAATAATAATAATAATTCAAATGCTGTTAAGATAGAGCGCCAGGCAATATATATGACAGCCAACACAATTGTTGTCTAAAAATTTAGCTGCTACCTGTTATTCTTGTTCAATATTATTTGCAAGTCAATCAGCTTAAGTCTGGATTTAAACTCTTTGACTGATGTAGACTGCACTACCAATTCCGGTAAATTATTCCATCCAAAGACAACCCTGTTTGTAAAGAAGTGGTATCTATTTAAACAATTTTTAACAAACTCTGATCCAACACGATGTTTATAACCTCTAATATTGGAAGCTGGACCTGGTGTATTGATTGAATACATTTTTATCTGGACACTCTTCATATCAATAGATTCAAAACTTTTATTTAATTTATATTGTTGTATAAGGTCACCTCATAGTCTTCAAACTTCTAAAGTTGTTAAATCTAATATTTTTAGTCTTTGATTATATCCCAGATGTCTTATTTCTGGTATCAATTTAGTTGCTCTTCTTTGAACTTGTTCAAGTTCTTTGATATCTTTTTTATAATAGGAATTCCAAGCTTGATTGCAAACTCCAAATGAGGTCTAACGTAGTTGCAATAAAGCATTTTCATGAGGTACTTATCTTTATACCCATAACAGCCAAGAGAAGTTTTAAGCCCCGGGGAAGTCCTCTTAAGGGGCCCTGTAGTAGTTTATCACCTCCGCCTGATTTATCACCTCCCTCTATAGAAAACCTAAAACGAGGTTGCGCTTTCAGATAATAGCTGTTAGAATTGTGCCTAATGCGTCCGTCTCAGCGCAATAAACTTTAATAACAACAACTAAAAGGAAAGACAAGGTCAACAATTCTAGAATTTAAATTTACTCTGTGATGTTGTGATGTTCCAACTTTATATTTTTAAAAGGTATTTAAAGAAAAACAATAGTGATATAAGTTATATTATAACTTATAATTTTATATTAACTAGTTATGCATTTTTTTTAGAAATACTTTAGAATTTGTTTTATATGTGGCTGATTTATCACCTCCTCCTAGTAAATTACTTATCTTACTTCTGATTTATCACCTCCTCCCCCCCCCCCCCCTAGTAAATTACTTATCTTACTTCTGATTTATCACCTCCCCCTAGTAGAATAGTGTTAGAAAAGTATTGAGCGATAGTGATGAAAATTATACAACCTAGTTATGTATTTTTGTTGTAAATTTTTTATAATTTGTTTCTTATAATTTATTATCTCCCTCTAGAAAATTATTTATCTTACTTCTGATTTATCACCTCCCTCCTAGTTGGATAGTGCTACAAGAGAATAGAGCGATAGTGATAAAAATTATACAAGTACAAATTACCTAGTTATGTTTTTTTGTCGTAAATTCTTTAGAATTTGTTTTATATATGTATTGATTTATCACCTCCACCTAGTAGGGTAGTGTTACATGAGTATTGAGCGATAGTAATAAAAATTATACAACCTAGTTGTGTATTTTTGTTGTAAATTTTTATAATTTGTTTTATATGTGGCTGATTTATCACCTCATCTTAGTAAATTTTTTATCTTACTTTTGATTTATCACCTCCCCCTAGTAGGATAATGTTAGAAAAGTATTGAGCGATAGTGATAAAAATTATACAAGCTAGTTATGTATTTTTGTTGCAAATTTTTATAATTTGTTTTATATGTGGCTGATTTATCACCTCATCTTAGTAAATTATTTATCTTACTTCTGATTTATCACCTCTCCCCTAGTAAATCACTAACTTTGCGAAAGTGATTTTATCATTTCCAAATAAAATTTTATCTTTCAATATTCACTCTAACTCCATAAATAATGCAATAAGATTTTAAAAAGAAAAGGTGTTTTTATGCAACATCCCTAGTCAAAGTGCCATCATAATATATTGGGATATTGTCTAAAAACATCTTTTTTACCTTTTATTTGGAGAGGTGACATTTTTGTTATCGACTACTAATACATTTTGATAGTAGTTTTAATTTTCCACACATTGGTTTTTCAATTTTTTTTTTTGAGACAGCTTATTGTTCATGAATGTTTTTTTTCTTTGGTAATTTATATAAAATTTTATTGCAGATCTTCATGAATATACTTCATAAAAGAGATGTAGTTCACTGAGGAGGAAAAAAAGACTTCCAAGGCTGTACAATCTTCACACTTCCAAGGCTGTAGCGATCAATTCATCAATCTATATTAATGAATGTTTAGAAAAACGACTTCTTCCATTTATTCACAAGTATCATGGAGACTTTAACTATTTATTTTGGCCAGATTTAGCAGGTCTCATTATTCTAAAGATTCTCTAAATTGGATGGACCAATATGTCTATTACGTTGATAAAGAATCCAATCCCCCAAGTGTGCCTCAAGCACGACCAATTGAATCTTTTTGGGGACATTTGGCACAGAAGATTTATGAGGGAGATTGGCAAGCTTCAACAGAGCAAGTTTTGATTGATCGCATTAAACTAAAACTACAAGAAATTGATTTAAACTTTTTACAGTCGCATATGAAAGGCGTCAGAGCAAAATTTAGATCAATTGCAGATGGTGGTTTTTTTTCATATAAAAAATAATATATTTTTATTAAAAGATAAATACTTTATTTTAAAAAAATATAATAGTAGTTTGTTTTTTTATTTATAAATAAGTTATTGACGTTTTTATTTTGTCCGATAACTTCCGCATCACCCGTTACAAACTACAAATTTATGAAGTTTTCATATGTAAAATGTTAAGTTAAAATTTTTAAAATATATTTAAATGAGCCGGAGAAAAAAAGTTAGGAGCCAGAGCCATAAGTTGAGGATTACTTTGTCAGAAAACTTAGCCAAAAAAAACTTAGGAGTTCAAACAAAGTTGGAACCGAAACCTGATCTGTCAGGCGAGTATAAAGGCAAGTATAAAATAAGACACCTACGGATTTCATTTTCACTTGTATTTATCTTTTAATGTCTATACTTTTACATTTTCTATCAAATTTATTGAAAACAAATTGCACAACAATCATGACAATATAATAATTATTTTCCTTAAATTATATCAATTAACTTTATGTAACGATTTTTGAAAATATTTTTCTATAATATAATGTATATAAAACCATACAAACTATGTAAAACCATATTAAGTTTTTTATAACTAATATAATAATACACATCGTAACATTCGTAAATTTCTGAAAAATGAATTCGTTGAGAGAACAGAAAACATTAGCTATCGGTAGTGCACAACAAACCAAACTGTTTTTTATGGAGTCTTTAATATTCTAAAATCATTTTTTGATAATAAATCCTTTTTTTTTTTTATTCATCAGTGTTTGCATTGCGTTTCATAAACATCATAACTGAACATGAAATGAACTAAACATATATATTATCTAAAAATAAAGCAAAAATTATTTCAAAAAAAGAAATTTATATATATATATATATATATATTTATTTATTTATTTAAAATGAATAAAAACACCTTTATATGGAACTCTGAGTTTCATGCCTTTCGGCAATCATCAGCCATAGTGTATATCGTTACTTAAAAACCGTTTAAAAATTACAAATTAAAATTACGGTAGAACGAGTTCTGACGTTACTAAACGGAAACAAAAAGACGTTAAAGGTTTTAGTCCCTGGTGTCAAATAAGGATAGCAAAAATTTCTTTGCATGTCGGCACTTTGATATTATTTCATATCTTTTGTTAAGTAAGTTTTCTCCTTTATATGATAATATATGAAATTTTTCGCGGAGACAAAGATTACAAACTTTTGCTGCTTGATTGTAGGGCTTGCATTGTGCTATAATCTTCCATGTAATCACCGGTTTCAGATTTTTAGATTTTAGCATCCATATTTCTTTGGAAAGTTCAGTGTCATTTTTATATTTAGGCGCGTTGAAAGATTTAAGATGGTTGCCATATCTAAGTTTAAATGTAGTTTCACTTATACCGAAATAAACTTTCTCTTTGAATTGAGGATCTCCAGAATTTACAGTGGCTTGGTATACGACATTGCTAGAAAGGCATTGGTTATTTAACGGACAATTTTTTTTGTCTATGCAGTTGCATTTTTTTGTTGTTTTATATTTATCGCTTTGAAGAATTTTGCTATTATGTGCATTTATTAAAGAATTGATATTAGGCATGCAACTATAGCTAACTTTAATAGAGTTTCGATTGAAAATTTTATGAAGCCTGTGTTCTACTGGAAAGTGTTGGTCAATTAAAGCTAAGAAGCGCTTTCCAATATTAGTTTCAACATTTTTGCTAAACGGGGGGTTATACCATATAATTTTACGTTTGCGATGTTTACTTTGATGTTTGTCTATTTGCGGTTGGTAGGTGAGTTTTGAATTGTATCCTGATTTACGTAAAGCCTCTTCATAAGTAAGAATAGAGTTATTGAACACAGTTTTATTTATTGCCATAGTTGATAATCTTGACTCAATAGTGCGAGGGATTTCTTTTATTATATTAGGTGGATGGTTTGAATCAGAATGAATATACAAAAGTTGGTTATTAGGTTTACAATATGGTTGATAAGAACTGTCGATCAGGTTCAATGTTACATCCAGATAATTGACAATTTTAATATTAGATTGAATAGAGATATTTAGGTTGTTACCTTTAAAAACATGCGTAAAATGCTTTTTAATTTTCTCCATTTGTTGGCCGCTTTTGTTTTCAAAAATAGCAAGTCCGTCATCACGATACAAGCCAAAATTATTTTTATCGTAATGTTGAGAAAGCTGAAACAATATAAAGATACCAACTAGTTCGCAAACTTCAGCTCCATCAAATGCACCCATTGTGACATCAAATAATCCGCCTCTTTTCTTTATCCAAGCTTCATCGTTTTTAAAAATTAAAGATTTTCTTGCATGATATATTAGTTTTTTATCGTCATCATTTATAACAACATGTTGTTCGGCGAAACTGATTGCATTGGTAAGTGTGGTTTCACTAATAGATGGGTAAAAATCATTTATATCGAAAATTAGAAATTTGCAAAGGGGTTTATTTTTGATGTTTTTAAACCAATCTATAACGAATTGGGTGCTTTGCCATTGATTCAACTGTAATTTACTTTTTAATTCGTGGATAACTTTAGATAAAATGACTTTGCTAATTCTTCCTACCTCGTTTTTCGAAGGATTTAGAAGGCGAACTGAAGGGTTGTTAATAAAGTTATCTTTATGGTCTTTTAAAGTGAAAAAACAACCGGACGATCCGTTTATCTCAATATTATTATACACTTTGTGGTGGATTAAAAGGTTTTTTCCTTCCTTATTTATTTGATCTTTTAATTCTGGCGACGATTTTTTGTAGGTAGAAGTAATTGCATTTGTTAGCAGTTTGTTGTATTCATCTTTAGATAACTTATACAAATTAGATGTTTTATCTGCCTTTATTAATGTTTTATGCGATGTACGTATGGATTTTAAGTCTTTTTGCATATTATTCTGAAACTTGTATATATATATATATATATATATATATATATATATATATATATATATATATATATATATATATATATATATATATATTATATGAAGTGTTACAGGTGATAAATCAGCCACATATAAAACAAATTATAAAAAATTTACAACAAAAATACATAACTAGGTTGTATAATTTTCATCACTATCGCTCAATACTTTTCTAACACTATTCTACTAGGGGGAGGTGATAAATCAGAAGTAAGATAAGTAATTTACTAGGGGGGGGGGGGGAGGAGGTGATAAATCAGAAGTAAGATAAGTAATTTACTAGGAGGAGGTGATAAATCAGCCACATATAAAACAAATTCTAAAGTATTTCTAAAAAAAATGCATAACTAGTTAATATAAAATTATAAGTTATAATATAACTTATATCACTATTGTTTTTCTTTAAATACCTTTTAAAAATATAAAGTTGGAACATCACAACATCACAGAGTAAATTTAAATTCTAGAATTGTTGACCTTGTCTTTCCTTTTAGTTGTTGTTATTAAAGTTTATTGCGCTGAGACGGACGCATTAGGCACAATTCTAACAGCTATTATCTGAAAGCGCAACCTCGTTTTAGGTTTTCTATAGAGGGAGGTGATAAATCAGGCGGAGGTGATAAACTACTACAGCCCTCATTATGATCAATTACATACCCAGGACCAAAAGAAGCGTGCTCTGGTCATTGAAAATGAAAAATAAAAGTTAATTAAATCTTATTAAAGTCAAAACTATTTAGACATTTTAAAAATTACTTTAAAAAATTGTTTGTGCACACGCGGGGCCCCGGGAATCTTCCCCGTCCACCGCCGCCCCCCACCCCCTCTCGGCGGCCATGTTTATATCTAAAAGTATTATTTAATATTGCAAGCATATTGTTTGCTTTACTGGCAGCATATTGTTTGCTTTACTTAACTTGTCTTTCCCATTTCAAATCCTCGGATATGTAAATACCTAAATCTTTTTCGAGAATCGATTTTTCAATTTCTTTTAGCTCACCATCATTTTTCATGAAATAAGAATATCTTTTATTGCTCGTACCAAAATGCATTATTTTACATTTCTCAAAATTCAAACCCAGTTTCCATTCAACAGACCATTCATCAAGTTTTTTTTTGTCAATTTGAATTGATTTGGAATCAACCTCGGTATTAATAGGAGCAATTACTTTATTGTCATCGGCATACAAACAACATTTATTAAGAAGTCTGCTTGGTAAATCGTTTATGAATATTAAGAAAAGGAGTGGGCCAAGTACAGAACCCTGTGGTACTCCACTTAACACATCAATCCAATTTGCCTTACATTTTCCAATCACTATTCGTTGTTTCCTATTCGATAAGAAAGGTTCAATCCGTTTAAGAGGCATATTAACAATACTGGAAGCATAAACCTTAGCACATAGTTTTATGTGTGATACTCTGTCGAATGCTTTTCGAAAGTCGGTATACAAAACGTCAACTGGAGTACCGTTTGATAATGCGCTTGTTAAGGTATCAAGTAATTCTAGTAAATTCGTTAAGCAGCTCTTACCTTTTAGAAAGCCATGCTGTTCCTTTGCTAATAGCTTGTTTGTTATTAAATACTTGGTTATATTATCAGCAACTATTCTTTCCAATATTTTGCATGGTATTGACGTCAGAGATACTGGTATTTAATTTGTTGGTTTCAACTAACTCCCTTGTTTCAATATAGGCGCTATATTAGCCTTCTTCCAAATATCAGGTACTGTACCTGACATTTGGAAGAAGGCTAATATAACGCTTATATTGAAACAATGGAGTAAGTTGAAGGAGTAAGTACAGTATTGAAATTTATACTTTATTAATTTTTGTTGACGGATAAAAAAAAAGTCGATACTTAATGCAAAATATGCCTGATTGTAAATTTTCTTAAGCAGAATTAAAAAGTGGGGCCTGTCCGGGAGTTGAACCCGGGACCTCTCGCACCCTAAGCGAGAATCATACCACTAGACCAATAGGCCATGTTTTGAGAATTTAAATAAATACTTTAATTTTAAAACTTAAATGCATTTTTGTGAATGTGTAGATTCGGTTGGGAAATGTAATGTGGTTTTTAAAATAAAACATTTTTAAAAGCTTGTTTTTGTTGTGCCCATTTGAAAATTTTGTTTTTAATACATTGCAATACATTGCACAATAAATCCAGATTTGCGGTATGATTTCCAGTTGCTTCATAGAGATTAAACTCTTTTTCAACAACCAATAAATCTTCAGATGTGTTTCTGCTTCTCGCGGATATTGATCAAAACTGTTAAGCTTTCAGAGAGCGCTTCAATTGTTGGTATAATCATATTATCATCAAGTAGAACATGGTCATTTACAGCATCTATATCTTCTACGTTTGTCTGAAACAAGCGAAACAATACTAATTTTGCTGTTCTTATCATTGCTTTTCTTGATGCAACTTGAAACTCATCATCTGAAACTCTGATTCTTTGCATCATCAATGGTATCGCAGCAGACTGACTAAATTGCATAACCTTTGTTCAGAAAACTTTTTTCTGTATACTTCTAATACGTTATGTAAAATAATAATAAGATAAAAATAATATGTTAAATCATTGGACTCTAATTTCTCAGTTCAGCAATAAAACGAAAAGCAGTATCTGCAGCAAGATCTTCTTTACACAGGGCTTCAACTGCCACCTTTATAGGTTCAAGAGTACATTTTAGATCATCCAAAAATTTAAATTCTGTTTCATTTACATTCATTTCGCCTGACAGATTTACAAGGGCTTTAGATGTTGCACGTTGTAGCATCAGGAGTCTCATAATTATACACAGCAGCGAGTTCCTACTTCATTTTTGATCATATCTTTAGCATCTAGGTTTTCATCATACTACTATGACTTGCCGATTCTGGCGCATTGACATTTTTTTATATGCATTGACAGTTTTCAAGACACAATATCGATTCTGGCGCATTGACATTTTTTTATATGCATTGACAGTTTTCAAGACACAATATCGATTCTGGCGCATTGACATTTTTTTATATGCATTGACATTTTTTTATATGCATTGACAGTTTTCAAGACACAATATCGATTCTGGCGCATTGACATTTTTTTAATACCACATTAACATTTTTTATAATTCCGCATTGTGATTTTTAGAAATACCGCATTGATACTTTTCTATACTTAAGGATTCAGGCGCATTGACATTTTTTTTAATACTTAATGAATTCAAGATGGCGTCGTGTTTTTAATTTTCTGCAATCATTTTTGTTGACTTACCTTTTTGTGTCTCTGCCTCGTGTTCTGAGTTTATATTTAATCATCATGTCCGAAGAGTTGATCATAGTCCATAAATGTAAAGCACGGTTTTATAATTAAAAGGTGGGTGTGAATTTCCATCCGAGTTTTTCAAACAGATGAGAGCAAATGTCGTCGTAAAATCGTTTCTTATCAATGGTCTTTAAAACCGAAAAATCTTCCAAGCGACATGGATGACTTCTATTTTGGAGCAGCTGAAACAAAATGTACTGCGCGTTCATGAAACTCTTTCTTTTCAATTCTTTCGGTTTGTCTTTTCCGTACACCAGATCGTATAAGAAAGACAGATCCTTAAAATCTTTAATCAACTGCTCTTCCAGATATTCTATATCGTCTCGTTTACCGGTGAGCACGTAATAGATATAATTGGCATTTTCATACTGGTTCGTGTAGTTGAGTTGTTTTAAAAAGATCAAAATGTGTTCTTTGGTAATGCGGGAGTATTTCACATTGGTGTTTTCAGAATCGATCAGCAAGTTGAGCGCCTTAAATTTTTTCTCCAAATTTTCAAAGACTTCTTCAGGAATCTTGCAGTTTTGTTTGCCTTGATATTGTTTTATACACTCTTGAAAATGAATGATGCGCGAGTAAGTGTACTTGTTTACTGAATTGGATCGGTCGTAGTCTTTATACGGAACAGTCGTTTGTAACATTTCTTGCTGCCCTGAACACAAGAGGCAGTATTTTTTATTGCTGTCGTCCATTTCAAACTGGCTCAGGTCATCGTTGATGCAAAATTTACATTTAGTATGCAAGACAATTTTTTGGGCAATTTTAATATCGGTCCACTGTCGTTGAGAAAGCGTTTCTTCTGCAATGGTAAAATATTGACGTTGAAGTTGGTTTTTTTCTTCGTCAAATTTAGCACGGTCTTCAAACGAAAGCTGCGTCTGCAGGATGTCTTGATATCGCTGGATGAGATGGTTTGTCTTGGCGATGAACGTTATTTTTTCAGTCTTGCGTTTATCCAATTCATCTTTGGTCTCCATCAGATGCTTTAGAGCTTCATCTGACAGGTCGTGTTTGTTTTCTAAAAGAAGAAATATGGATCTTAAGTGCGTCATATCGTCAATGTTATCCTTGTCAAACTTTTCCATGATTTTCGTGTTTAATAAGACAATGCTCATTTTTTAAATGAGAGCGAGTTCATTCTTTTAATTCGTCATCGTATTTTTCTATTCTACAGTAAACGATGTACAATTAAAAAAATTTGAATTTTGAGTTAAATAAATTTCTTATGTAATAAAAATGGATGAAATAGATGAATTCGATCTTCTTTATATTCTTGAAGGTGAAGAAGTGAAATATCGTGATGAGAAATCTAGAAAATTTCTTAAATTAGAAAGAAACGTTCGAAAGCTTCCAAAGTGTGTTAAAAAATCGTTTATACAAATGATTCAAATGCTATCATTCGAAGAAGTTTTAATAAGATTAAAACCTGCTATTGATACATATAATCATATTGAAATGAGAAAAACAGTGAATAGAAGTTTAGTGCATGCTAACGATGACAAAAGAATTTATCGTGATTATAGTGAAGATATTGTTAAGAATACGAAAGCAAATTTCAATATGAGTAAAATTAAGGAATAATTTTATATATCTTTATATATAAAATTTACAAGAGTTTATTCATAGAATAGCACCTAAAAAGGGAATGCTATTAAAGGGTGAGTTAGGTCCGAGCAATAAGCCAGATCCAATAGATTGATAGCCTTTTCCATTTTTAACAAAGAGTCCTTCACCAATAGTAGGTTTCACCCAAGGTCTTAAAAAGACTCCTGATCCTGCAGCAGTCATTTTCATTCCACTTCCATTCTTTTTCAAGTAAACGATTCCTCTTCCTGCAATTTTATCAACCATAGCAGAGCCAGCAGAAGAGCCTACTCCTGCTAACAATCCAGTGGCGAGAGCAGGAACTACTCTTGTAGCAATAGTGCTGCCTAACATACCTAATAACGGTAGAAGAGCTCCGATGAATCCACCTTCAATGGTTGAGTTGTGTGCAAGTTGTCTTTTGCTTAATTTAAGAGTGACTCCTTTACCAGCTTCATACGCTTTTGTAATTTTGTTCAATTGCGCATGAGTAATAGCGAGAATATGTTCACCGTTCAAGTCTTGATGAGATAGCCTTATATTGACATCAGTCTTGTCTTGAATCGCTTTTTTTATTTTGTCAGATTGACTTTGTGAAATGTTTAATTTTACTTTTTGGTAACTCATTTTTTAAATAAAAGAAAAAAATTATCGTTGAACAGCGCTGCTCGTAAAAAGGTCTTGAAGCACAGAGGTTATTCTTTCTCTCACATGAAATCGGAGGATAATGTCTTCACCTCTAAAGTCGATCAAGTTACCGTTTTGATCTATAATTGTTGTTTCCATTCTTGAAATTCTGCCTACTACTATGGGAAGGTAAATCAAGTGGAAAGGTTTTTCGGTAATTTTGTAGCCTGGAGGAGTGTCAGGATGAAAAGAGTAAATGTCAGATGTTCTTTTTCCGTTATCATAAGATGCTCCGATAACATCGTTTGTGATTCTGATGATGGTCACGTCGTCTATTCTCGAAATTGCTTCAGACTCGTAATAGTCAATATAACTTGTGACTTTATCCGGATTAGTCGGATCTTCTTTTTTCTCTACATAGGTATATTCCGCTTTATTAAATCCGAGAACAGGAGCTAAACTGTTATTCACGTTGAAATCCACCCAATATTTTGTTGTAGATCCAGGTTTTCCAAATTTCAGTGTAGATCTTAAAGTCATTAGGTTTGCACCGATAACAACACCATCCTTTCTATACAAGGTTCCAACTTGTTTTTCCATTTCCTTCTGAAGATAATCATTAATCTCGCTAATTTCATACGCTCCTTCTTCGATGTAAATGGTGTAGCTGTTTGAACCGGCGTTGGGACTGTATCTGAAAACATTATTTGTCGAATTGATGTTGGTATAGCTGTGAATAGTGTCAAAGCCAACAAGAGCCATTTCATACTTTTTATTAGGATCAAATTCAATGGGGTTGTCAAACTCGGTTTGGATGACGCTGTTTCTTATGGTTGGAGTTTCTTTTTTTGCTTTTGTAAGGAGATAAAATCCGCTCATCTTTTTATATAGAGTTGGGAAAATAAAAATTGTCGAATCCGCTTCGATATTTTCCACAATCCTTTTTAGAGGATAAATCAATGACGGCGAATCCGTGAGGTTGTGACCAACAATATTTAAAAAACTTTTTAAACTCTTCTATCTTCATATCGCTTGAAACATGATCTTGATAAATGTGGTTTATGTTTTTAAAGTCTTGAGGAAACAAGCAAATGAAATTGGCATTTTCTCTGATGGTTTGCCTAGGCAACATAAAATAGTTTTGAGCAAGGTAAAAGCAGTCAACGTTAGAATGTCTTCCTCGGATATAGTATTTTTCACATTTGTTTTGTTTAGTCAATTGCAAATCGTCAAAGATCATTAAATTGTTTTTGGATGAATCAAGATCTTCAGGATTAGGCACATCGTCAGCCGTTTCGAAAAATTGGCATTCCATATCTTCTGTGTTATCCCATTTTTTTGAAATTTCATTAATAACGCATTCAGGGCTTACGTTTAATTCATCAATTTTGTTTTGAATGTTAAACAAATTAAGAATAACTTCCTTTGGCAATTTCTTCTCGAACGAGTTTTTGAGTATTTTATATTCTGGCTGAAAAAGGGATTTTCCAAACACTTGCAAATGATTATAGTCTAACCACCCAGGTCTTAAAAGTAAATTGAGTAGCAACGTTGTTTTTCCACATCCTGATTTCCCAATAATGATTCCACGTATACTTTTAGGCAAAAGCTTGTTGTTTTTCCTTTTGCTTTTATTTACATTCCATGACAAATCAATCACTTCCATTTTTTTATTATGTTGAATATAAAAAAATGTATTGTGTCAAATGCAAAAGAATAACAGAAACGAACAACTTGTACCATTCTATAAGCAAAAGCAATAGAAATATGCTTAAAGGAACTTGTGCCGTCTGCGGAAGAGGCAAATGCAAGTTTGTTTCTGCGAATGAAGTCAATGGAGGAGACTTGGTGGAATCGATCAACAATTTTTCAAAAAAAATAAAGCTTCCATGGGCAAAATTTCCAGGAGAAATGCACATTCCAGGAATGAATTTTGCAGGACCTGGCACAAACTTGGACAAAAGACTCACATCCACAGACATGTATCAAGATTGGAGTAAACCGGTGGATAGAGTAGACAATGCAGCATACCACCACGATTTAGCTTACAAATATTTAAACGATGTTAAAAGCAGAAATGTAGCAGATCAAATGATGCTTGAAGAAATGAACTCCATTCCAAACCCCACTCAAAAAGAGATTAACGAAAGAAAACTGATCACTCCCATCATCAAAGCCAAAGCTAAATTCGGATTAGGTTTTAAAAAAAAGCACCGGAGAACCTGAAATGGACGGATCAGCTTGCAGAGGAGCTTCATAAACCAGTCATTCATCATTTTAAAAGAAGAAAAGTGTTTGTGAACGACATCGATGAAATATGGGCTGCTGATTTGGTTGACATGCATTCGTTTTCAAAATTCAACAACGGTGTAAAATACTTGCTCATGGTGATCGATGTGTTTTCAAAGTATGGATGGATCGTTCCGTTAAAGAGTAAAACTGGAGTTGATGTAGCTAGCGCTCTAAGCAAAATATTTGAGGAGAGAAAGTGTACAAAGATGTGGGTGGATAAAGGAAAAGAGTTTTACAACAAGCATGTACAAGCTCTAGGTGTGCAATTATACTTCACTGAAAATGAAGAAAAAAGTTCTGTTGTTGAACGATGGAACAGAACGATGAAAGAGAGAATGTTTAAATATTTTTCAGCCAACAACACCAATAAATACATTGACGTATTAGATGAAATGGTGAAAAATTATAACAACACCAAGCACTCTTCCATCAAAATGACTCCAATGGAAGCTAGCGATGAAAAGAATAAAGGTAGGGTATGGTGGAACCTGTATGGAAAGGATCAAACATTACCAGCAAAACCAAAATTTTCAATGGGAGACAAAGTGAGGATCGTAAAAAAGAAGTCTCATTTTGAAAAGGGGTATACACCGAGATGGACTGAAGAGGTTTTTACCGTGTTAAATGTTCAGCATACGAATCCACCCACGTATAAAATCGCTGATGCTAACAATGAAGAAATACAAG
Source organism: Hydra viridissima (assembly GCF_058129835.1). NCBI lineage: Eukaryota > Metazoa > Cnidaria > Hydrozoa > Anthoathecata > Hydridae > Hydra > Hydra viridissima. Next base: position 2,008,639 of record NW_028324310.1, read on the forward strand.
GTACATTTTATGAACAAGAAATGCAAAAGACGCAACAAGACATATTCAGAATTGAAAAAGTCATTCGAAAGCAAAAGAACAGATCACTAGTCAAATGGCTAGGATATCCAGACTCTTTCAACTCATGGGTGAATAATGAAGAAGTGATTTCTATGAAAAAAATGATCTAAAAAATCGTAGATTTTCATTATTCTGAAAAACGAGTTAAATAATTTTCTTTTCTATATAAAAGAAATGAGTTTTATTACAATTGAAAATTTTGATGAGAGTAAATTATCAGTTGGAGAAATTTACGCAGCAACCAAACCAGTAGCCTATCAAAAGTTACCGATAAAATATTCTTATTCAACTGGAGACGGTCCTCTTGTATTACGAACACCTATATTATTTTCGTATGGTGTATGCGAGAATAAAGATCCAGCAACACAAAAATTGACTGGCTATTCCATGTCCTTCGTTTGCTTTGATGCTAAGAAAGGAAAGACAGAACAAGAAGAAAAGTTTATTAGCACAATGGAAAAGATTACTTTGTTCATTAGAAGTGAAGTAGATAAATTGTCAGCCAAACTTAAAAAGGGAGGAAGAAAAAAGCAAATTAATTCAGACGAATTGACTATTTTAAAATATAAAGCTGACCATGCTGATGCAGCACCAGTGTTTTATGCTAAAATGTATATAACTAAAGGATCTAAAAATGAAGACGAAATATTCATTACTTCTGTATTTCATAGAAAGAAAACAGATCTTGATACACAAAATAGAGTCAAAGGGGAACGTGGTAATAAAAATTTGGTTAGATCTTCTGGACATGATTTTATCAATCAAAGATGTTATGCTATTGGAGGGCTTAGAATTGAGGGGGTGTATATCGGTCCTTCGATTGTGTCTATTCAAGTTAAACTGGTCGAAGCCGTCATCGTAAAAAATGCATCTTTACCTCATAGCATCATGATGTGTGAAGACATGAATTTAGAGGTGAAAGAAGATGAAATAGAGCAGGATGATGAAATGTAAAAAAACCCTTTTTAAAATTTTCTGAATTTTAAAAAAATGATCAACGTTGAAGGAATTGTACTACCGAATAAACCTCTCACCAACTTTCAATTAATAGATGCTGTGAAAAAGCTCAAAATTAAAAACTTTAGAGGTGTTTTTGTGAGGGATGAATTGCCTAAAAAGCCAAGAGTAAAAGAATGTGGAATTACCAACACGGGAGATTCCAGCACAGATGGATTTCATTGGGTCTGTTGGTATAAAGATGGAGACAAAAAATACAGCTTTGACTCTTATGCCCAGCCTCCTCTCGTCGAGCTCGTTGACTATTTGAAAAGCCCTGTCTTTTACAACAGCGAAAGAGTGCAGTTTGGTAACACGTCTTATTGTGGACACTTGTGTCTTTACGTCTTGAAAAAATTACAGGAAGGAGATGACTTTCAAAGTGTTGTTAACACACTTTGGTGAAAAAAAAAGTCGTGACTATATAAAATGATTGACAAATTTGGAAGAACTGAATTAGGAAGGTATTTTTATGATCCTTCCTCATCAACAACCATAACAGGTGATCTCTATGTCAGGACAGATGGAAACAGCACCATCACTGCAGATTTGGATTACAATTCTCATAAAATCATCAATTTAGGTGAACCGACTAACGCACACGATGCTGCTACGAAAAACTATGTAGATACGCATTCGTCAGGAGGAGGATCATCGATTGGAACTGCAGACTTGGATTTGAATTTTCACAAGGCGATCAATTTGAACGAACCTACTAATTCGCATGACGCCGCGACAAAAAATTATGTTGACGTCAGCTCGAGCATGAATGTGAAAGTAGATGGATCAAGCACGATCACTGGAGCCTTGGATTTAAATAGCCACAAATTGATCAACGTTTCCGATCCTACCGCTTTAAAAGACGCTGCAACAAAAGGGTATGTAGACACCAAAGTCTCTTACAACGCTATTTCATACACCGACATTAACATGACGTCGCACAAATTAACCAATTTAGCAGAACCTACATCAGCTTCAGATTCAGCTACGAAAAATTATGTAGACACGCATGCTTCAGGTGGAACAACTGTAGGTGTAGCAGATTTGGATTTGAATTCACACAAATTGATCAACGTGACTGATCCAACCAACTCACAGGATGGATCAACAAAGAATTATGTAGACTTGTTGTTGCAAAAATCGAGTTTGACCAGTGTCGTTCCAGGATCCAGTTTTACCAGTTTAGGGTTTAAGTCTCAGACGGTTGCGGCGCTAACCACTTCTCCTGTGTTTGCGTTTTCCGGAAAATCCGGAGTGCTGAGAAGATTGTGGTTGGCTTTATACAGCTCCTCTGGCACGAATATTCCAGGTCAAGTTTTCATTCGAATCTTTACTGACGGAGAAATCAATGTAGGGAATTATGCAGAAACAACAGAAGGAATTGGAGTGGATCAAACAGGACTTGCCACTGATTTGCTTTTTTCTCCTTTGGGAGGAGCTTTTTACGCCAATTCTTTGCAGGGATGCAACATGTATAACACCACTTCCTTGGGAGGATATTTCACATTGGACATGCCTTTCAGAAACGACGTCTCCATTCAACTCGTCAACAGAAATGCTACTGCCATCACTTACTGGATTCAACCGTTCATTTCCACACTTGCCTCCATTCCTGCAACCATCCCTCTTTACAAGCTGTACTGCAGAACTTTTCGATATTTGAACACCACTTATGGTAGCGAATACGTTTTGTTGAACACCAGCGGGAAAGGAAATGGTGTCTCGTTGAAATACATCAGGATGCACGTCATCGGCTCTTCTGGAAACTGGTGGGAATCAAGAGTTAGAATGTACGATGGGAATTTACCTCCAGGTAACGGTACTGTACTCACTCCTTGGACACCGTACAACACCAACAATTACACGTATTTTCCAGGATATGACGGTGACAGCACATGCATCTTTTCCTCTTCTGGATTAGAAGATTTTTATTTGTCGTCATGGAACGGCTCAAATTTAACTTCCTTCAACAACAAATCGACTGGACTTTTGTACCAATCCACTTCATCCATCGGATCGACCACCACCATCTCTTTTTACAGAAATTTCGGAGAAGCAGATTCTATGCCTACGGTTGCAGCTGGTAGAAGACTCGTTGTCACGCTCAACTCTGGTGATGCTCAAGTCGGTCAATCCGGAAGCTTTTACCTTCTTCTAGGACAAGCCTATTATTACGCATAAAAATCACTAGTGATTTCCATGAATCCGCAAATGGATATAATGTACAGATGAAAGAAAAAATTGAAAATGACTTAAATAAATTTCTTTTCATATAAAAAATAACAATGAGTATGTCAGATAATGAATTTTTAGAAGACGATTCTGATGCTGAGGATAGGCCTTACAATTGGCATATGTTGGTTGACCCTGAAGATGATGATCCAGAGGATATACCTAACAATAATATTGAAGCGAGTGCAAACAGACTTATATTAGTTGACCCTGAAGATGATGATCCAGAGGATATACCTTACAATGAATTACCGAGGGAAGAGAGACGAGAAACAATAATTACAAGAACCCGTGTAACTGAAGATGTTGAAATTGTAGAAAGCGATCCTGAAGATTTACGTTATTTTTATTATTACGATGAAATGATAGAACAGCAATATGAGCTTTTAAACCGACGAGAAAATTATGAAACGAGAGCAAACAGAATACGTGATGAGAGAGAAAGAAATCAAGAACATGATATTATCGAACGACGACGAAGAATTGAACGTCCTCCGTCTGAAATAATTATAACAGAGCCTACTGAACCTGGTGGAAAAATTAAAGTTAAACTTATTATAAGGAGACCGTCTGTAGTTGAAATTACATTAGAAGAAAAATTAACTCTTAAAAAACAAAAACGATATGAAATAATTGAAAGAGGACCAACAATAATATTTAATGGACGCAGACAATAATCATTTTATTCTTTATATGTGAGGAATAAAATGATGTATTATAAAAATTAATTTTTTTGTGATAATAAAAATGGAGAATCATGTGCATAAAAAAAATTTTTTTAATAACGATCGAAAGGCTCGTCATAAATCATATCTTTTTTTCGACAAGTATTTGAAGCATCCTCCTGTAAAAGTGGGAAGTAAGTATGAAATATTTGCTCAAAAAGACATCACATTAAATAAACTGAGTCATCAGAAAATAACTTTTATGTTTGGAATAAAGCTTAAAAGCGGATTAGCTTTAGTGAATTTGAGGGAAAGCCTAAAATCAAAACTGGATTATTTCAGTCACAGCATCATACTATCAGAGTCGACGGATAATGTGATCATGGAAATTTACAATAACAGCAAGTCAGATGTCATTATTAAAAAAGGGGAAAGTTTATGCTTTGTCAATTTCATTAATGAGTGAAAAAAAATATTTTTTTCGTTTAATATAAAATGGAATACAATCACGATGCTAAATCTAACGCAAAAGCGCATGGACTTTATCCAGTTCTTCCATCAGCTCCTGTAGATGAAGGAGGACATGTTTATAGGCTTCAAAAAATAAGCGAAGTCCAAAAAGAGATGGACAACGAGAGGAAAAAGAGAGTGCATCTCAGCAAAAAGTATCATCGCGCTTTCAGAATCATTTCTTTTGTAGACTCTACGTTGCAAGCAGGTGGTCTTGCACTTGGAGTTGTTGGAATTGGAACTTTGAGCACCATCGCTGCTGCTCCTATTGCGATTGCGTGTGAAGGTGCGGCTATTGGAATGGGGTTTTTATCCATTGTAGGAGGACAAGTCAACAAAAAACTGACATTAAAAGCGGAGAAGCATGAAAAGATTAAAGTGTTGGCCGAGTCGAAATTGAACACCATCAACAGTCACATTTCAAAGGCATTAGTAGACAACATTGTGAGCGATTCAGAGTATGAATTGATTTTAGACGAGCTTCAAAAGTTTAAGAGTCTGATGAAAGAAATAAGAACTAAAACAAAAATCAACATTGACGAGATAACTAAAGAGTCGTTGATCCAAAAAGGAAGAGAAGATGCAATAAAAGCGTTCAACAACATGTTTAAAAAATCATAGATTTTCCACGGATCTAAGAAAAATTAATTTAAAAAACATAGATAAGTTTACGTTTAAGTTTTTTCTTGCGTTTTAAAAAATGTCCTTTTTTAAAATACTAGACCCTAACAAGAGGGATGAACTAGTGAAAGAATTTGTTGAAAGAAGAAAAAGAATCTATCAAGATAGTTTGAATGAGAATATTTATGATGCTAATCTTCAGACTGATTTGAGCAAGCTTTACAAGCCTCTGATTGAAAGCAATGAAAAGATGATCAAGAGCATCGAAGAAAGACGCAATGAACAAGCACCTCCAAGTTTTGATGAGACAAATCATTTAGGAGACATTTCATCCGTCTATTTAAATAAGTATAATAAGCGATTCGTAAACGATGTTAAAAGAAATTTCGAACTTAGTAAAATTAGTGATAAATTATACTTTGGAAAAATGGAGGTGGAGGTGGATGGAAATGATATCATTGTTGGAGGAGAAAGGTATAAAGGAACAAAAGGCCTTTGGGAGCTTATGACAGAATCTAAAGCTCCAAACGAATTAATGAGCAATGTTACCGATGAAGATTTGGAAAATTATGAAAAAATTATTTTCAACTCTGGTGCTATTTTTTCTAATGCAAATCCAAACAAGCCAAAAGCCTCCAGAAGCGAAAAATATCGGAAAATTATAGGTCCTTTTTGGGATAAATTTAAAAGTGAAACTAAAGTCAAAAAAGGCAATGGTGTGATTATTCTTCCAAGCGATCCAAATGCTCTTGTGGAAAATCTCAACTTGAGTATCGCTGCATGGCATGCTGGAAATAAAGAGTCGAGAAATGTAGCTGTTTCCATTTGCGATGAGCTGTTGAGGCAGAATAGGATTAATAAAGACGAGTACAAGGCTATGATGGCGTATATCGATATGAAATAAAAAAAATCTTTGGAAATAAAAAAATGATCGTTTATAGAAATAGATATGTTAAGAAGCATATTGTAGGTGGAAGTGGAATAATAGACACGCTTAAGAATTTCTTGAGAAGAGCGGCATCTTCAAGCGCTTCAAGAGCGGCATCTACTTTGGCTAATAAAATTGCAAAAACTGAACTGGGAAGAGAAGCCATCATGGCTACTAAATCTGCAGGAAAAGAGCTGGCTTCTGCAGCTATTTCCACTGCTAAAGACGTAGCTATTGATAAAGGTAAAAAGACCATTGAAAAATTGTATGCCAAGACTGGAACTCCAAAGCCAGCTGCAAAGAATGATCTCAGTCTTAAAAGCAAAGAAATTATTTCGAGCATTGTTAACAAAGCAGCAGCAGCAGCAGCACCGGTTATGAACGAATATTCTATGTTTGGATCAGGATTGTCGAAGAACAACGCGATTAGAATACAAGACTTGGTAAAAAAGGGAAATGGACTTTTGATTGCATGAGGATGCAAAAATTTTTTTCTTTGATGTATAAAAATGGCAAATTCCGATGTTTTAAATTTTACAGAAGAGATTATGGTGGATGAAGAAATTGAGAGATTTGAGTTTCACGAATACGAGCCCGTGAATAAAAATATAAATGTGGATGGAGAAATAAGGATCAATATTGAGCAGCAAGATTTGTTCACGCTTCCATCTGAGGCATACCTTTTGGTTGAAGGAAGACTTTTAAAAGCGGATGGAACTTCTTACGCTGATACAGATGTTGTTACTTTGGTTAACAATGGTTTCATGTACATGTTCAGCCAGATTTCTTATCATTTGTCGAATAACGAGGTGGAGACCATTTACGAACCTGGACAAGCTACCACCATGATTGGATACCTCAAATATCCAGTAGAGTTCCAAGTGTCTGAAGGAATGAATCAGCTGTGGCAAAGAGACACGACAGCTTTAGCAGATCTTGTCAACAACACTGGATTTAAGCAAAGACAAGACTACATCATTGCAAAAAGTGAAGAAAAAGGAACGTTTTCGTTTTGCATTCCTTTAAAGCACATTTTTGGATTTTGTGATGATTACGATAAAGTGCTCTATGGATTTAAGCATACAATTGCTCTTGTGAGAAAGAGCGATAGTGATGCTATTTTTAGAACAGCTGCAACAGCTGCAGGAAAACTGGATTTGACTAAACTGTCTTTGTTTATGCCTCATGTCACACCATCTGTAGCGGCTAGCAACAATCTTTACAAAATCATTGAATCAAAAGTAAATGTTCCAATTTCGTTCAGATCTAGACAATGCGACACCATCGCTGTTCCTGTATCCAATAACTTTAGTTGGAGATTAAGCGCAAGATCAGCTAGCGAAAGACCAAGGTATGTCATTGTTGGATTCCAAACCAATAAATCTGGAAGTCAAGAACTAAATCCTGCAGTCTTTGATCACTGCGACTTGAAAAACATATATGTCACTTTAAACAGTGAAAGATATCCTGCTGTTGATTACAATTTGGACTTTAACAACCAAAAATACTCAAGAGCTTATAAGGACGCTTCTAAATTTGACAATAGACTTTATGGAGTAAGCGATATCATAAGTCAACCTAATATATCTGCCTTAAACTATAGATACATTTGCCCTCTGTTTGTTTTTGATGTGAGCAAACAGGCTGAGAGACTAAAAACTTCAGTGGTAGATGTGCAAATAAAAGCTACATTTAATGCGAACGTTCCTGCAAACACCCAGGCTTTTGCTGTTCTCATTTCTGATAAATTGCTTAGATTTGAATCAGATGGAAGCAGATTTAATTTTGTTTATTGAAAGGACTCAAAAAATAATATTTTTAAAATAAAAAATGAGATATACGAAAAAGGATTTGAAAAAATTGCTGAAAGAAAACGGAATTTCCAAAACGTCAAACAATAAAATGTCATTATTAATGCTTGCGATTGAAAACAACTTGATTGATAAAAACATATTGATTAAAGACGTGAAGGAAGATCGACCCGTGGGTAGACCTAAAAAGGATTTAAATCTGTTAAAAGAAGAATAAAATGAAACAGTTTTTTCCATTTTTTCTAGAATGTAGTATCAAAGAGACTGATATAAATAAAAAAAGACATCTTGAGCTTCTTGCATTTGAAAGAGCAGGTGTGTTTCGCGAATCTGTTTACATCACTGAAAACGGAGATTTTAATATTCCAAAAGAGTACAACGACGAAGAGAGAGACAAGCTTTACCTACTTGTATGGAGTGGTGAGACAGAATATTCACGAATGGAAAAGAAAATCAAAGAGAATCTCAGTACTTGGAAAGTCTTGCCTAAAAAAGAAAAACTAAGAATGATTGACAATTATGTGCTTGGTTTGGATTGTGATTTCGAGGAGAAGAAAAAGATTTCTGGAAATCTAAAAAGCGCAATTTTAAATCATTCACTTGATCCTAATGATATTGTATATAAAAACTTTAGAATAATTTTCATCAATGACATAAATTTAAAAAAATCGAATTTGATTTAAAAAAATCTTTACAAATAAAAAAGATGAAATATACAAGAAAACTTTTGAAAAATTTGTTAAAAGAAAACGGTGTTTCCAAAACGTCAGACAATAAAATGTCTCTCATGATGCTTGCAGTTGAAAACAATCTGATTGATAAAGATGTCATTTTGGAAAACTCGAAAGACAAGAAACCTGTTGGCAGACCTAGAATACATGAGAAAAAAGAAAAGAAACCTCTTGATCCAAAATATGCTAGACTTGGTTTAATTAGAAATAATCCTTTACATTTAAAAATAACTCATGTGGATACTGGTGAGGTGACTGAGTACAAGTCTGCTTACGAGACTCATAAAAAGACAGGACATAGCTGGCAGTACTTTGAATGCAGAAATGGAAAAGTAATAGATGGTTACAAATATGAGATTTCTGGAGGAAGAAGTTTTTAAATTCAATATAAGAATTTAAAAAAATTGAAAAATGATATAAATAAAAAAATCTTTTGTTAATAAAATGGAAAACAAAACGGTGAAAGAATTAAAAGAAATTGCTAAAGAGCAAAAAATAAGAGGATACTCTAAAATGAGAAAAAGAGAACTTATAATGGTTTTACAACCTCCTAGAGTAGTCTCTGCTCCTGCTGCTTTTCGTAGACCTACTGTGGTTAGGTTTGTTCGGCCAGCTGTAAAAGTTTCTATAAAACCTACAAAAGTTTCAATAAAGCCAACAAAAGTAAGGATTGTTCCTTCCGCAGTGCAAAAGCCTCCTATTGCTCCAAAACCAATTCATTTGCAAAAACCTATCCTTGACGAACCTGTTTCAGATTTAACACCTGCTATAACACCAAAACCAATCATTCCACCTAGACCTTCATTTTTTTCAAGTCTGAAGGCAACTACAAAAAGTGTGGCGTCCTATGTTAAAACTAAGTTAAATGATGTTAAAGAATGGGTGGAGCCTTACGTTCCCGAAGTAGTCAAGAATCAGGTAAGCAAAGCAGTGAACAAAATCGATGAAAAGATAAAGTCTATCAAATCGCTTGTATCAAAAACAGAGTATAAACAACCTGCTGTAAAACAACCTGTGGTAAAACCAATTAAAGTAAAGCTTAAAATGACTGAACATTCGGCAGAGGGTTCTGTAAGACAATTTTCTTATAGACCTTCTTCTCGATACCAAGACCTTGCATCCTTTTTTAATTTGGTGAGAGAGTCTGTCATTCAAACCATGGAAGGGGAAAGAAACACCAGAGTAAGAATTATTTTAACGTGTAAAATGAAATCTGTAAGCATGATGACTGGTGAAGAAGTGACTCGAGAAGCAAGCTTTTCATCAAGATCAGAGATTGTTCTAGCAACTACAAATGTAAGAGAGCTCATGGGTGAAATGGAAGGAAAAGTCTTGGAAAGTAGTGTCAAATACAATGCTTTAGGATCTAATTGCACTATATCTAAGATTTTAAGAATGGACATTAACTTTACTGATTACGAGCCTATCAGCGGTTCTTCCTATATTGAGCTGTCTAAAGAGCTGAAAGACAAAAAGGCAATCATCAACATGGAAAACAAGGACGATCAATGCTTTAAATGGTCAGTCACTCGAGCGTTGAATTTAAAAAATAGAGACAACGAAAGAATTGATAAAGACTTGGTTCTAAAATCAGAAGAACTGAATTGGGAAGGAATGGAGTTTCCTGTCAAGCTTAATAAAATCAACAAGTTTGAAAAGAATAACCCAGCGATTAGCATTAACGTCTTTGGATACGAAAATAAAAAACTTTACCCTTTGCAAATATCTGACTTTGTAGATCGAAAGCACTGTGTTGATTTGTTGTTTATTTCAAACGAAGACACTGACCATTACTGTCTCATTAAAAGTTTGAGTCGCTTATTGTCAACACAAACATCAAATCATCAGCACAAAATGTATTATTGCAGAAATTGCTTACAAGGTTATGACCAGGAAGAAAAGCTTCAACAGCATCAACCTTATTGCTATGACAACGATGCAGTAAGAATCGAACTTCCTAAAGAAGGAACGACCGTTCATTTTAAAAACTATAACAAGTCTATGAGAGTTCCATACGTTGTATATGCAGACTTTGAAAGTTTCATCAAACCCATCGAGGATAACACTGAATATAATCATAAAGAGTCGTACACCAGACAATATCAAAAGCACGTTCCAAGCTCCTTCTGCTATTATATCAAATGCTTTGACGATAGCCTTTACAAAGGAGAACCAGTCATGTACACAGCTGAAAGCGAAGAGGATGACGTAGCTCAAAAGTTTATAACCATGCTTGAAGCTGACCTTATAAAGATTCTCGACAAGATTGATATAGTAAAAAAGAAAGTGGTAACGGATGAGGATGAAAAGAATTTTGAGACTGCAACTCTATGTCATATTTGTGGATCAGATCTTAACAGTGACAAAGTGTGGGATCACTGCCATTTAACTGGAAAGTATCGAGGAGCTGCTCATAACAAATGCAACTTGAATTATAAACTTCCAAAATTCATACCCATCATTTTCCATAATTTGTCCGGTTATGACAGTCATTTGTTCATCAAGAAATTAGGTGGAAAGCTCAATTGCATACCCAACAATGAAGAAAAATATATCAGTTTCTCGAAAAAAATCAAAGTAAGAGAATTTATTAATAAGAAAGGTAAACTTCAGGAAGTATGGAAAGAGCTAAGGTTTATCGACAGCTACAGATTCATGAGTTTCAAGTTAGAAGATCTAGCTAAAAATCTAAACAACAACCAATGCAAAAACGTTGCTCAATATTACTCTGGAGAAAAGTTTGATTTATTAAGAAAAAAAGGTATTTACCCTTATGACTGGGTGGACTCGATTGAAAAGTTCTCCGAAACGCAATTACCTCCTATTGAAGCATTCTATTCCAAACTGAATGATGAGGGAATAAGCTGTGAAGACTATGCGCATGCAAAAAACGTTTGGGATGTATTTGGATGTAAAACGTTTAAAGATTACCAAGAACTGTACAACAAGTCAGACGTTCTGATACTTGCTGATATCTTTGAAAATTTCAGAGACGTGTGCCGTACCTATTACAAGCTTGATCCTGCTTGGTATTACACCTCACCTGGTTTGGGTTGGGATGCCATGTTAAAACTAACTGGAATTCGTTTAGAGCTTCTGTCTGATATTGATATGCTTAATATGATAGAAAAAGGGATACGCGGTGGAATTTGCATGATCAGCAAACGACATGGAACTGCTAATAACAAATACATGAGTGATTATGATCCTTCACAACCTTCGAAATTCATTCAGTATTTAGACGCAAATAATTTATATGGATGGGCTATGTGTAAGCCTCTTCCTTTTAGAGGATTCAGATGGATGACTGAAGAGGAGCTCGCTAATTGGAAATCCATGCCTTGCATTCTCGAAGTGGACTTGGATTATCCTAAAAGTCTACACGATTTACACAACGACTATCCTTTAGCTCCTGAAAGACTAAAAATTAATAAAGTGGACAAGCTCGTTCCTAATTTAAACAACAAAGAAAAATACGTCATTCATCATGAAAACCTAAAACTCTATGAACGACTTGGATTGATCACTACTAAAATTCATCGAGGTGTTACCTTTGAAGAAGAACCCTTCATGAAACAATACATCGATCTCAACACTGGATTAAGAGCAAAAGCTAAAAACGAGTTTGAAAAAGAATTTTTTAAACTCATGAATAACTCTGTCTTTGGAAAAACCATGGAGAATATTCGAAAGCATGTTGATATTAAACTAATCACCACAAGAAAAGAAGTCTTGAAATTGTCAAGAAAGTCTAATTATGATAGAAATACCATTTTTGATGAAAACCTTACTGCAGTTCATATGAAAAGAACAAAACTCTTTTACAACAAGCCTGTTTACTTAGGACTAAGCGTTCTAGACATAAGCAAAACTTTGATGTTTGATTTCCATTACAACTATATCAAACCTAAATACGGAGATCGCGCGAAACTACTCATGACTGACACTGACTCGCTCATCTATGAAATCGAAACGAAAGATTTTTATCAAGACATTTCTGGCGATCTTGAAACCAAATTTGACACGAGCAACTTTTCTAAAGACCATCCTGCTATTGAAAACGCTGGGTTTAAAGTAGGGTTAAATAATAAGATTATCGGCATGTTCAAAGACGAGGCTGGTGGAAAAATAATTAAAGAGTTTGTTGGACTTCGTCCTAAGCTCTACTCTTACAAAACCTATGAAAAAGAAGAGAAAAGATGCAAAGGGGTTAAAAATAAAGTCGTTCAAAAACACATCACTCATCAAGATTATAAAGACTGCTTATTCAGTGGAAATGAAAAGCTTGCATCCATGAACGTTATCCGATCACATCAGCATAACATTTACACCGAAGAAATCAACAAAGTCGCACTCAGCGCTAACGATGACAAAAGACACATCTTGCAAGACGGAATTCACACGCTAGCCCTTGGACATTACAAACTAAAACCGTGCTTTACATTTATGGACTATGATCAACTCTTCGGACATGATGATTAAATATAAACTCAGAACACGAGGCAGAGACACAAAAAGGTAAGTCAACAAAAATGATTGCAGAAAATTAAAAACACGACGCCATCTTGAATTCATTAAGTATTAAAAAAAATGTCAATGCGCCTGAATCCTTAAGTATAGAAAAGTATCAATGCGGTATTTCTAAAAATCACAATGCGGAATTATAAAAAATGTTAATGTGGTATTAAAAAAATGTCAATGCGCCAGAATCGATATTGTGTCTTGAAAACTGTCAATGCATATAAAAAAATGTCAATGCATATAAAAAAATGTCAATGCGCCAGAATCGATATTGTGTCTTGAAAACTGTCAATGCATATAAAAAAATGTCAATGCGCCAGAATCGATATTGTGTCTTGAAAACTGTCAATGCATATAAAAAAATGTCAATGCGCCAGAATCGGCAAGTCATAGTAGTCATTAGTGATCGACCGAAACCGAAAGTTGAGCCGAAACCGAAAGTACCGAAATTTCGGTTCAGTAAAGCCGTAGCCGAAGCCGAAATTGAATTTTCGGCCGAAATTTCGGCCGAAGCCGAAACCGAAACAGCCGAAATTTGAAAAAAAAATGTTAAAAATCCCTGAACCTTTTATGATCACCGAGTTAAAGCAAAAAAAACTATTTTACATATATCTAAGCAATCACCATGTAACATAATTTGATAAAAACTATAATATGTCAAAAAAAAAAGTAGAATATGTCAAGACATTTTAATAATTAAAGTTAACAATTGAAATATTTTCTCTACAGAATAAAATTTTTTCCATGTTTTCTGGCAAAAGTCTGTTTCTTTCATTTGAAAGAATGTCTCCAGCAGTTGAAAACAACCTTTCAACTTCGGTAGATGTTGGTGGAGGTGTAAGGAATCTCTTTGCCATTTTTGCCAAACCAAACTTTGCTTTTAATGTTGTTTTTTCTTCATACTCTTTCCAAAACTCTAAACAGCATGAAGATGTTGGGCTTTCTAAGTACTCGTTTAAAACTTCCTTTGCTAATTTGGAAGTTGGATTTTTGGACCTTGCATTTTGTGACTGTGCAATTATATTTTGCATCATTGAAGAAAACCCAGTGTTCTCAATAGACTTAGTTTTCATCACAGGAGTAGTTTCATTTTGGCTCAAAATGGAACTGTCTAATTCCAAAAGAACTTGTTTTTTTGCAGCTTGAAAGGCTTCTTGGGATCTAAAGAAGTGGTGCTTGTATCTGGGATCAAGAAGTGTTGCTATTGCAAAATGATCAATGGTCTCTAAATCAAAAAAACGTGCCTCCATTGCTTTCTTTAAAGCATTTTTCATGCCAATCACTTCTTTGTCATCAGAGGGAACTTCGAATGATTTCAGGATAGTTGTCACAATTGGAATACATGCACTGATGCAAGCATCCTTTCCAGAGAGCAATTTGGTGGCTTCTTCGAAAATCGCTAAGATGTGTACCAGCTTTTCACACAGGTTCCAATCCTGTACAGTGAACTCAATGCCACTGGAAGGACGGATTAGCAGCGTGGTAGCAATTGCTGATTTCAAGTACAGAATTCTTTCAAGCATGTAATATGTTGAATTCCAGCGTGTTGGGACATCATTTTTGAGTCCGAGCCTGTCAAAATTAATCATTTGAACCTCTTGTTGTTTGTAAAGCTCAGCAAAGAAGGAATTTGAAAAAGAAGCATGAGTGCAAAGCTTTCGACATTTTTCTATCAAGTTTACAGCACTCTGAAGTGAAAAAAGTTCTTTTTTAATCACTAGTTGAAGTGAATGATTTAGACACCCAGCAGACTTGTAAACACACTGTGGTTCTTTGAAAGCTGCTTTTATATTTGCAGCATTGTCTCTTAAGCAGAATGTGATCTTGTCCTTTAGCTCCCACTCTTTCACAACATTCTCAAGTCTTTGAAAAATGTTTGAAGCAGTATGTTTTTCATCAAACTTGGAACATGACAGGCAGAACTTGATCCGCTCCCATTTGTCTGAAATGAAGTGTGCCATCATGCCCAAGTACTTATGATGAAAGGATGACCAAGCGTCCAGAGAGATGGAGATAGTTTCAGCATTTTTTTCGTTAAGGATAACTTTCGTTGCAAGCTTAATCTTTTCATAGGCTGGATTGAGCATGCTTCGGTAGTATTTCTCACTTCCAATGTCAAAGTGTGGTGTAAAAACTGCATGATGGCGTAAAAATCCCGGATTATTCACAATTGACCAAGGCTGTAAGTCGAGGATAATCATTTCAAATATAGATCTATGAAACTTAAGACCTTCTTCGGAATTTGAATCAATTTTTGAGATATTGTCAACCCAGCCAGGCATTGTAAATTGCAGCATCTCAGTCCTCTGGCGTTTTGATCTGATGTCAAATAAAGGTATTGTTCTTTTTTTAATTGTAAGAGGCTCAAGCTGATCTGAAGTTGGTATATTTTCAGGATTGTCGGTAGTTGTGAGTATTGCTTTTTCAGTTAGGAGATTTTTTAGAGTAAGCTGTGGATGCCGACTTCTTAAATGTGATGAAAGTCCGCTAAGTGATTGAAGTTTTGGATTGTGGGATCCACGAGATATTTTCAAATTGCAGATGTTGCAAGTTGCGTATTTGGAATCACTGGCTGTTACGGTAAAATGATTCCACAAATAGCTTTTCTTTCGATTATTTTCCATTGTAAAATTTAGCACTGAGAAACTTTGATTAAATTATTGGTTTTGGTTACTTAACTTAAATGTTAACTTATTTAAAGAATGATTTGAGAATAGTAACTTGAATCAATTATGTAACGTGACTTCAATTAAAATTTCTACAATTGTTATAATTAAAAATTGATTTACTAACAAACGATTAAAATTAGGAAATCGTCATGATCCCACTCTAAATTAAAAAAAAGTTATCTAGACTTTTAAAAAAAATCTTATAAAAGTTTCGGTTCATTTCGGTTGTGGTTTGAACCGAAATTTCGGCCGAAACAGGAAAAGTAAAAAATTGCTGACGCAGAAATTTCGGCTTCGGCTTCGGCCGAAATTTCGGCCGAAGCCGAAAGTTTCCGTTCACTAGTAGTCATCATTAAAATCTACATCTTCACATTTTTAAATTAGATCACAAGTAGTAAAATAGATGGCGTGAGTATTGCAAGCTTGATGCTCAGTATTCGACAGTTTACCCATTTTCTTCATTACAGCTGCTATATCTGTAACTATTGACATGACTGACCTTTCTAAGCTCAGCCCAAACGAATGCAAATAATGATCAAGGGTCTTAAGCAGGTTTTATGCTTGATAAGATCCGGACATCCTCATTAATCCAATATTGAAGTGTTGATTTTGCTCATGGATAGTAATGTTCGAGTAACGTTGATTTTTCTTTTAAGTGTATTCATCCATTGAAAGTGAGAATTGGACATTTGTTGCTGCTTTTTTTGTTCAAATTTGACTTCATTTTTTTTTAAATTACTTCACATTCTTGATGAATTAGTTTCACAATTGCAGTTTAAGATTTCAGTAATTGAAATTGTCTGCCAGTGAAAGACTTTTGAATGAAATCACTTTTGCTGATTGCATGTTTTGAGAATCCGTTACAAGCAGCAAATTTAGATGATATTTCTCCGAGTATTTCCTTTTTTTTTAAAATATAGAAATTGATGACTGCTTACTAAACTTTTCTTTTGATTGCCCTCTTCATCTTTTACGGAACCTAGAACAGCTTTGTATTTTTGCTGCAGATGGCGAATTAAACTACTCGTTGACCATCTTTTGCAGATCAAGACTGTTGGACAGTAATTACACTTTGCCGTCTCTGAGTTTGCCAATTAATGAAAATAGCCTCACATTGGAAACTTGTTGCTTCGTATATTAGCAACTTCAGATATTTTAGATATAAATTGGTTTTTACAAAAAGCTTTTTCATTATTTCATTCTTTTTCTAATTCTAATCTTTAATTACCGTGGTGTGGCCTAACAAATTCCTATGCTTTAAGAAAGTCCTAATTTAAGAAATGACAAATTTCGTATACATAAAATAATCTAACTAGATATCTAGTTAAAACAACTAGTTATTTTCCGCAAATGTCTCTTTTATATATACGAAATTTTTCATTTCTTAAATTAGGACTTTCTTAAAGCATAGGATTTTTTTAGGTCACACCACGGTACTTGAACAACAACAAAAAATTATTTTTTAGGTTTGTGAAAAAGCCTAAAAAAAAAACTAAATTTTACAGGACATACAAAAAACTTTTTATTTGGTCAACATCACATAATCAGCTATAAACCTTTGTGAATTCAATAATCTTGTAACATATGATTAAGTAATTTTTAACATAATTAAGGAAATTTTTTTTAAATTATTTTGTAAATTTTGAACATAAGTGATATGCCTCAATTATTTTGACTTAAGTGGTTTGCTTACGACAACGACGGTATGCCAAATTCGCCCTTTTAAAAAACAATGATTCAATTAAAAGTTAAAACTGTTTTCAGAATAGCAACCGGATATTCAATTGTAGCTGCACTAATAAATGGTAATAGTTCAATTAATAGGGCACGCGACAATTCTGTAATTATTTCACGATTTTTACAAACAAGTCAAGATCAGAGACAAACGCTGATCAAAAGATAACTGGTAAAACCTGCTTCAGAGAGCTGCGGTTAGGAGGTTGAAAAAACACTGAGGAATTTGAAAATAAAATTCATTTTTTATGCTAGGAGAGCACTCGATTTAAGAAACATCGGACATAACTGCGGAATCTGCGGACATATGTAAAAAAAGATCGGTTGAGGAAATCTGGAAGATTTTTTTTAAGTAAATTTTTATAGAAAAGTTTACTGAAAAAATCTAAAAAAACTTGATGGAAGAATTGGTAGGAGAATTTTTTAGGAGACTTTAAAAAAGTGATTTTTGGGAAAAAGAGAAAATGAGATTTTGACAGAAGAGGAAAAAGAAAAAGAAAAGAATGTTCTCAAAGTGAAAGAGAAGATTTAAAAGAAAGAGAAGAATAGTTTTAACATAAACAGATGCTTTGGCCATGAGTCCAAAGGTGATAAGAGAACACTTTTAAGTGACTTTTAATTGCATATTATTAACTTTATTTACATATATTAAAAAGATTTGTAAATATTTAAAAAATATACGAGTTGAATATTTGATAGCATATAAGTGAAGCAAGAAGAACCATTAGTAAGTATAAATATCATTCTATTAATATTTCGATTGAGGAATAATTATATTGCACTAATTGTATTAAAGTTTTTAGGCCTAAGTAGCGGTAAGTGTACGGTCGCACGAACCATACAAAGTTTTTAAGCCTTAAAAGCCTTAAAAGTTTTTAAGCCTACCGTTACACGAATCATACACGAGCCACGCACAACCACATAACACTGAGGGCAACCCAACAGCCCAATCCTAAACATAAACAAACAGCTTTCCCAAAGGCTAAACAATACCTCCCGTGTTCACATTATCTCCACCCTCACACTATCACCGCATTATTCATAAAAGAAAAACCGCCCCCGCGCTATATATTTCACGATGTTTTTTTCAGTCTATTACACAATGATAGTGGTCTCCATTAAAAAAATATCCAACGATCAAGCGTGAGGTTTTAACTTGCCCGTAATCTCTTTTTAATAATTTAGTTTTCTGTTTCTTTTAGTTTATACGAGTTGCAAGTTTATAAAAACACAAGGATTCTAAAACTACGAATTCACGAAAAATAATCGAACCGAAAGGTCAGCGAACTTCTTAAGTAAAGTTGTGCAGAACAGAGAAAAACTAGTAGATTTTATGGTTTGTACTTATTACTAACATTTATTTAGACAAAATAATATTTTAAACTCGTCTGAGACTCAAATAAACAAATACGTCCAGGAGTAAAATTCCTTTCCAATACTTAATTGTAAATGCAATCTAATACATTTACAATACTTAATTGTAAATGCAATCTAAAGTAAATACCTAATCAAAGTAAATACCTAATCAAAGTAAATACCTAATAAAAAGAACCGAAATTTGATACAAAAATCAAACGAGACACAAAAATACTTCAGATTTATTGTCCATGTTCCACACTTTGTTGTATAAGTCGAAGATAACTTGGATGAAGATGAATGCCATCAAAATAAAATTCTTCTTTCAAAGAACATCCATCCTCAGCGATTAAATCATCTGCAAAGTCCAACCAAGTTAATCTTGGCAATTTTCTGATATCATTTTTCAAACACTCATTTAATAAGCGAACATTTTCAATTGTTTCTTTTAAGGAGGGAACCACTGGATGTACATAAATCTTCAACTTTTTACTCTTTTGAAGATGTAATAGTTTTTGTGTGTAGATATCTGTTAAAGATTTGACACATTGTTCCACAGAATCATAACAGCATTTCTCAATAGAATGCTGGATACCCTCTCGACAGTCAATCTCTCCAAGAAGAAAAAGACAAGTAGAGCCATTTGGTATCATTCTTATTGCATTTTCAAAATTAGAACTTGTATAAAACTTGGATTCTTTACGCAAATGCCATATTTTTATTCCTGTAACTAAGATGGGATGGATAACATAATTGATATCATTAATTTTCAGATTTCTCCAAGCCAAAGGCAACACATGGCTTTCTCCAACTACATAAACAAAGTTTTTGCTACTTTTGTCAATTTCAAGTGGCTGACATGTTCTATATATTTGGCTGATGCAACTATAATAAGCCTGTTCATTTTTAATTAGGGTTTTGTGAAGATTTTCGTTAGCATTAAACAAAGGATCAAGTAGCTTCAAAAAAAGTGAGATGCAATCCAAGTGACCCAAAACAAAACATGTTTTCACAACAGTAAAGTAAAGGGCCAAAAGTTGCAATTCTATATCTGCCATATTACCTTTTAAGACTGTCAGTTCAACATCTTTTGTTGAATCAAGCTTTGAATTAATAAAGCTTTTTAAGTCATTCATATCCTGGGACAGCAAGAGTTTAAGAACCTCAGGAACAGGGCTTAAATCAACTCGCCTAAGCTCCTGTCTATCATGTTGTCCATTTATAAACTCCATAGCAAATTTTAGTTCTTCATCAAAATAGCATAGGTTTTCAAATACATGAGTCAAGAGTAATGCAATGTCAATACTATTAGGTGCCAGTGCAAAAGCCTGTTTCAGTAAGTCCTTACAGGTGCTAAGAGCTCCATATTCACGCACTATTGTGGCAATGTATACAACAGCAGTTGGGTCAGACTTAGCATCTTGCATCTGTAAAATTAAAGCATTGTAACCACCATTTTGCTGTACCATTTCAACAAATAACTTTTTTATGTCTTTGTCATTCTTCTTCTTTACTATTGCATTTAGTAGAACAAGAAATACATCTTCTAGAGACACCTAAAAAGAAAAAACAATATACACACAAAAATGCAAGACATACATTCATACATACATACATACACACATACATACATACATACATACATACATACATACATACATACATACATACATACATACATACATACATACATACATACATACATACATACATACATACATACATACAATTTAAAATGGTAAACTTAAATTATGATTTTGCATATATTAACTCTTAGAAATAAGTAAGTTATGCAATAGTATATTCTATATATGTCTCAAAATACAATAACATAGCAAAATGATTTGTCTGGATTTTTATTAAGTGTTTGATATTTGCTATTAATTGGAGAAGAGAATTCTAAAAAAGAGATTTCAGCAAATTTTTAGGAAATGATGCTTATCATTAACTGGCTTATTGACAGTTTATGCATAAGACAGCTCTTATAACATTTGAAAATTAAAGCTAATTATGTCAAATCTCTTAATGGACATTAAGTTTAACTACAATAATACAGATATTAAAAACAAATATTAAGATAAGCTTTTTTTATTAAAATTAACCAATTGAAAAGGAAATTTAACTCTAGTTTCAAAAAAATTAGTTTATCTCCTACAAAACCTTTCAGGGTCTCAGTTATTTTCTACAGTACCTCTCATTATCTCAGCTATCTATTACAGAATCTCTCTGTGTCACAAGACATTTCTGTTAAACAGAACTAAAGCATAAACTTCCTCAGCAGTTCAAAAAATGTAACTGAAGAAAGTAAATATAACCATTTAGATTTACAAACTGAAACAATAAACTAAAAATTACTTATTTTGGATAGTAAAACAAGTTCTAATATTGACATTGATGACAGAGAGTTGGCACATAATGAATATATTGCAATGTATTCAGGAGCTTACTTTTCAGTAAATTTTGAGAAAAATAAAAGAAAAGGATATTGAAGTATGAAGTTTACTGCATAAAACAGTAGTCATTTTGCATACAAACTTGAATGTTTGAAAAATTAACAAAACAACACCAAAACTTAAAAAATGTCAGTACTCTACATAATTATGTTATGCTAGAAATAAATTTAAAAATTACATACTTGATTTAACTTGAATCCAACTCTTGCATAACCTACTAAACCATCTACATGCTGCTTATCTGTCATCTGGGCAACTGTCAAATAAAGCTGAAAGGCATGCTGAAGTTCACCCATAGTTTCTAGTGCAGAAGCAAGAACAACATTTGCATCATGAATTTTATTTATAGCATCCTTTGAACGCTTCATTTGATCAATAGAATGTGAGAGAACACTAATTGACTTCTGGCAATCACCACTTTTAATAAGTGCCACACAGTAATCTATCAGAACAGCAAAGTTTGAGGGATCATGCTGAACAACTTTCATAAAGTATGGTATAGCATCAGAAAAACGTAGAGCTTTGAAGTAAATGTATGCAATGCCATGTATCCCATCAATAGAATCTTTGTCTTTTTTAATAATTTCTTTGTACAAAGTAATAGCAAGATCAAAGCGGTTCTTTGCAATATATTTTTTTGCTTTAGAAAGTAGTGACTTTAAATCAGAATCTAATAAATTATTTTCAACTGTGCTAACTGTTGTTTTTAATTCATTTCCATTTTTTAAAGACTCTGAAATGACAGTTTTCTCATAAATAACTTTGTTTTTTGAATATCGATCATCATTAATCTCTACATGCAAATCATCACCACTGGTTAAAAGTGACAAAGAAGCATCTAAAGTCAATAACTTCTTTTTAAAATAAATATCTAACCAAGACACTTCAATTGATATTTTTCTTTCTTTTTGAAGGAGGGTACAAACAAGTTGCAAGCAGCTTTTGATATCAGGACAATCCTTTTCATTCCCTTCCACTACAGCAGTTAAAAATCCATTTTCTTTTAAGTTAAAATGGAAATAAACTTTCATTTTTTTTCTTATTTTGTTTCTGTAAACTAAAACAAACAAATATGTTTAGCATTTATACATACATACATACATACATACATACATACATACATACATACATACATACATACATACATACATACATACATACATACATACATACATACATACATACATACATACATACATACATACATACATACATACATACATACATACATACATACATACATACATACATACATACATACATACTTACATAACATTTTATAGCTACATAACTTAAGTTAAATTTCGGTTTTAAATTCCCACTTTTGCATCCCCTATTTTAGTGAAGGATCACTGTCAAGAACTACCGAAATCGGCAAGTGCGAAGCTTTATATCCGTTATTTTTTTATTTGTTATTTTTATTTATTATTAAAATTTATACTGTTAAACTTAAACAACATTCCAATTTAGTCTAAAGCATTAGTTTAGTTTAAGATAGCCATTTCTAGTTTTTCAACTAAGTAATTTAGGTGTGGAGTTTTAGCACAAAGACATCAAGCGTGTTTCCATGGAGAGATCAGGGTGCATATTCCTCGTACTTTGGTCAAAATTCTGCGTAAAACCCAATAATATTAACTGGATGTCTCACTTCACAAAATTTCCGTAAGAAGCATGTTTTTTAAGTTTTTTATGCCGGTAGCCGTTTTATTTTAACTGACAATAATGAATTTTTGTTTTGCTTTGATTTATCATTGCGTCATTTCAGGCTAGCAAAAAATTTGCTTCACTGCGGAAGCGCGAGTTAAGGCGGCTTTCCACGGAGCGAATTAATTCGCGCGAAGCGAATAATTTCGCCAAGAATATTTGAGAGCATGCGCACAAAGATTTTTTTTATCGCAAGGCGAAAAATTTCTCTTCGCAAAATAGTTGGATCGACTTCTACTTTTTTTGTAGCGAATTTTTTCGCTTGAAGAAAGGGCCAATCAGAACCTTTGAAATATTCAAACATGCAAATTCGGAAATAAACAAACTCAACAAAATTATAATGGCCGACAATAGTACGTTTATTCAGTGGTTTAAAGAAAGAAATGTTAACGTTGATTTATTGGAAGCTTTATTAAATGCTTCTCAAAATGAAGTTGCAATTACGAATGAAGAAGTAGTTGGTGAAGTAGTCGAAAATGAAGAGAATGAAAGCGATCATTGTATGCCTGTTGAATTCGATATAGATAATTTTCTTGAAGCTGTTCGTGAGCTTCCAAGCTTATGGGATGTTAATCATCCCACATACAAAGATAGATTAGTGAAATTAAATGCGTGGAAAAAACTTGCATTAAAATTTTGTAAGGAAGAGGACTTCCTTCAGAAAAAGTTAAAAAATCTGAAAGATACACTAAAAAAATGTTTAGATAAACGTAACCGTATGACTAGATCAGGAGCAGCAGCCTCAAACTTACCAAAATGTAGGTTTTTTGATCAAATGGCATTTTTACATGAAAAAAGTGCAAACAAACTAACGGAATCTAATGTAGATATTTTTCCAGATTTTGCTTCACCGTCATTTCACTCACAGCATAGTATTTCACCATTAAGTCCAAGTGTCAGTAGTTGTAGCAGTGAATTAATTCTAACTGAAAATCGAAAAAGATTAAGCTGTACAAGACCATCCATTCCAAAAAAAGCACGGATCAAAAATCAAAATGATGAGTCATTGTCACAATTGTCACAATCATTAGTAGAGTGTGACAAGATGTTAAAAAAGTCAATGGAAGATGTCGAGGAAGATGAAACAACCCTATTTTGTCGAAGCCTTATTCCAATTATGAAAGAACTCCCAATAAAAGAAAACAGACGGGCTATGATAAAGATAAAAACACTTCTTTTCAACATGAAATATGGCGAGCATGAAGAAATTTAGAGTAAATTATAATATAACTTAAATTATAATATAACTATATATATATATATATATATATATAAAATTAATAAAAAGTTAATAAAACTTAAAAAATAATTACACCAATACAAAAAAACTTGATAATATTTATAAGACCAAATCTTAGCAATAAAACTAGATAACTGATTTATAGCAATTATACAAATATATATATATATATATATATATATATATATATATATATATATATATATATATATATATATATATATATATATATATATATATATACACACACACACTTATGATAGAGTGTTTAGGTATATATTATTATTATTATATATAGGCTTATATTAGGTATATATTTTATATATATATATATATATATATATATATATATATATATATATATATATATATATTTATATATATATAATATATATTATATATAATATATATATATATATAAATTATATTATAATTTACTCTAAAAGTCTTTTTATCATATCAGTTGTTAACATTAATAACTTTGTCTTAATAAAATATCAGAATATAAAGTGTCGTAATATTTTGACTAATAGATGATAGCAACTACCCATAAACTACATGGTTTACTATGGAGACTTTTCACCTTAATTTTTTTTTTTTAAATCTACTTATATATATTTTATATTTGCTAATGCCTTATTTTTATCTGTGTTACAGATACAAATAAATTATATGAAATAACATTCAAATGAATTTCTAAATGTTTATCAAAAGTATTAACATATATATTTAAAACCAGAAACTTTACGGAAATTATAGAAATTTACAGAAATTCTAGAACATTTTAAATTTTTTTTTAAAAATCAGAATTGACATGTTAACAGTTTTTTAAAGCAATTTTTTTATGAATTTCTATTTACTAAGTCTAATTGCCATTCGAGTTCACCTTCTGGTGAATTGAAGTACTCTTTAAAGTCGTCTCTAACTTGCTTTGCGTCTTTTGAGTAGTTGTTAGAACCTGATGACAGTGGTTGCAGTGCAGCAGAACATGAATTATCTTGCCTCCAATCACCTGGTCTAAACCCAGCAGGACCGTTGATATCAGTATAATTTGTGGGGCAGTAGAGATAATTGTTTGCTGACCTTTTTTTCATCAGAAAGTTGTGTAAGGCTACAATCGCTTGTGTAATCAAAATTACTTTTTCGAGATTAGCAATAATTGGTCTGCGAAATATTCGAAAGCGTGATGTGGCAATGCCAAATGTATTTTCTATAACCCTTCTGGCTCTTGAAAGTCTGTAATTAAATATTTTTTGTTTTAAAAGAATGTTTTGATTGGGATATGGTTTCATCATGTGCCTTTTTAAACCAAAAGCATCGTCAGCAACTAAAACGTACGGTATTATTTTATCTGAATTACCAATCTTTTCTGGATCAGGAATATTCAATTTATTATTTTCAATTGCATAACCAAGACTGCAGTTATTAAAAACACTACCATCACTCTGTCTTCCAGAGTCACCAATGTCCACCATAGTAAATTCGTATTTAGCATTACAAACAGCTAGAAGAACTATGCTATGCGTTTTCTTATAGTTAAAATACTCTGATCCGCCATTATGAGGAGCTTGCATAACAATGTGCTTGCCATCTATTGCACCTATAGCATGCGGAAAATTCCACATATTTTCAAATTCTTTTGCAATTGTTTTCCATTCTTGTTTTTCTGATGGAACGTGTAGATAGTTTCTCTCTTTCAATGAAGTCCAAATAGCAGCACACGTTTCACTAATAATCCTACTGATAGTGGAAGCGCTGATTCTGTAACTTGCAGCAATAGTACACTGAGCATCACCTGTTACAAGGAATCTAAGTGTTACGGCCAACCTTTCACTAGGACTAACAGGGTCTCTCATGGTTGTTCTCTGTTTTACAATGATAGGCGCTACGAACGAAAGCAACTCTTCGTAAGTTGTTGGAGACATACGAAAATACTTAAAAAAATATTCCTGGTCGTGTAAACGTAAATCCTGGATTAATAAATGAAACTCTCCTTTCTGTAGGCGTTCGGCATAAACTTTTCTTACCCAAAATCGTTTTTTATTCTTTACTTTTTCTCTTTTCATTTGCATCATTTTTAAAATAATTAATTTTCTTCGAAATAACAGCCATCTTTTTTTCGTCAACATGTTTTCCAAAAAGCGCGCTTAAAAGTTATAAAACTTACGTGGAAATCAAATTTCTGGTTCAGCGAAAAAATAGACACGAATTAATTCGCTTCGCGCGAAATAATTCGCTCCGTGGAAAGCCGCCTTTAGATATCTAGTTAATATATATCTTTGGTAAAACCTACGAAAGATTTTTCGTAAACTCAATTCTGAAATATTAGCGTTTGCGAAACTGCTTAAGCAAAGTCTCAGTTTAAGCAAGAAAAGTTACGCTTGCTACGAGCTGCCATAACTTTAGCGTAACTTGATTATTTTGTGCAATTCATCGAAATTGATTTTATATGTTGAAGTTTTATGGTTGGTTTTAAAAGATTTAATCTGTTGGCAAAAATATATTCTAGTCTATTTAATCGAAGTTTTAATTTAAAGCAACGTTTTACGTTAACTTTTAATGAAAGTGATATGAATTATCAAAACTTCTTTATTCAAAAATACTCAACAGCTTAATTACAGCGAATGCACTGTTAAGAAAGACAACTTTTTTGTACTTACAGTTTCATACCGGTAAATAGGCAATCTTTAACTACAATAAATAATGAAAAAAAACTCAATAAAAACCCAGTTTTTAACCGGTATTGTAGTTAGTTTAAATCTCGGTATATACCGGAAGTCTAGTTATTCCGATGATACGTTTTTCCCAATATCATATCGGAATGTAACGATACGGAAATGAAACGATACGCATACGCTTATTATGTTGTAGCAGCACCATAAAAAGTATTATTTGTCATCAATTTCAATCAGGCAACTAAACAAATTACTTGAAAAAATTTATAACTAGAAATTTCTGACGCTCGTAAAAATTTTCGTGTACTTAATCCTTAGAACTAGCTGTAAAATTTTAGTAGTAAAAAAGTTAAAATAAACGTAAATAAAGAAGTCGTTTAAAAGCATAAACTATTACTTATGGCAGACAGAGGACTTGAAATTGACAAACATCTTCTATAAAATGTGTCATCAAAAATTCACCCTTCTTAAAAAGAAAACTGCAGTTGCCTCACGATGGTCAAATAGATCACACGTTGAGCGAGAAATAGAGCGAGTAAGAAATTATAAAAGTTTACTAACAGCTTTTCCTCTTTCAACGGCTGCCGATCCTACTAAAACATGGTTAATATATAAGGGTCTGCGCACCGCATTAACTCGGTGCGATAAATACGTTTAATTCGGTGCGGTCTCTGGTAAATATTTCCGAACGGTGTTTTACAGAGATTTCTTCAAGTTTAACGTTCGCAACCTTTTATAGGTCTTTTAAGTTAATTAAGTTTCAAAGTGGACTGGTGTCAAAAATTATTGAAAGTTACGGCGCCTGGTCTAAGACATGACACTATTTCGACAGTGCTCAAGCAAGTGTAGAAGAAAAATGCCGATGGAAAAGTTGAAACTGTTGATAAAGAAGTAATCCATTTTGGAACGACAAGTTATGAACTATTGTCAAGTTGAACGAAATGAAAAAGGATGCAACAGAAAGTTTCGCTTAAACTGATTGCCAAACTCTCAGCTCACCAACCACCTTGATGTTGAACATTCAACTGAAGTCGCTGAGCTCTTGAAAGATCACCAAGATCAGAAAAGTGAAAATGATGATAGCTAGGCTAAGATACAAGATATTTTAGACAAAGATGAAAAGTATGATGAAAGAATGTGTGACCGAGAGTTTGCCATCTTAAACAGACCACAAAGTTCGGAAAATAAAATTTTATATCATAGGTGAAACGAAATTATCCCTTCTATCTTTATCGAGCCCAATTATCTCCACAAACATGTCTTCTGATGTATCCAAACAATGAAATCAATAAAAATTCACATATATTAACGCCATTAACCCTTGACTTAGGGTTTCCATAGCTTTAAATTTCCACATACAATGTGCATATAAAATTGGTTGTCAATGGATTTTGTTTCCTTTTCTTAAGCTACCAAAGTTAGATACAGTTAAACGTTTGCTTTGTTCAATAAACTTTGCTATAGCATTTTTAACTGACAGGGAAAAGATGCTTTTTTTAAGTTCGCCAGGGAAATGTCATTCCATTTTCTCGCTTCTGCTTTATAAATACACTTACAATAAATTACGTTTACAATCTTTTTGCAAAGATGTACTTATACACCTTCACTGTTTGTTTTTTTTTATGGATGCTGACACTGAACACCTAAATAAAAATAAAGATTTCCCCCAGCTTGAAAATCACCTTTAACTCAAACCCTTTTAACATCTTTAAAAATTTGGTATCCTTGACTTTTGTGATTAATAACGCTCTCTGCATTTTATAAACTATTGATATAGTTTCGGCCACCATATAGTCTTGTAACAGTACGTGCAACTTTGGTGGGTAAAGTAGAAATAAACGGCCATTCCTTTACTTTGAGAGCAAAACTTTTTTCTTCCACGATGTTGAATTATTGGTTTCTTATTTCATAAAACTTTTTGGGAATAAAGAGGATGTTCTTGATCCACTTTGTTAAATTTAAAGCACAAACGACAACTCTTTATAACCGATTAAACATGTAATTTACAAAAAACAAGTTAAGATACGCATGGCTTGATCGATAACTACTTTATCCTGTATTTGGCTGAAAATGCGTTTTAAGGAGGAGAAAAATATTTTCAATAAGAATAGTGTGCCTTAAATATATATTTCTTTAATAAAACATTCTATCTTTGTAGTAAAGGCCTTGTTTTCATAATAATGATATAAGATTTTATTTGTTTTGAATAAAGAAAACTCAAAACAATCCAACCATTGTTTAATTAGTCCAATTATTACCAACCTTACAATATACAGTAGAATCATACAATCCAACCATTAGTTTAGAAGTTACGGCGGATTAATTGTCACATTGTTATTTTTAGAAAAATGGATTTAAAACAGTTTTGTATGCTGCTTTTTAATTTGAAAAATTACCATACAATAAGAAAAACGGCATCAATTGTGTTGCCCGGGCTCAGTTCCATTAACAAAAACCATCAAACGATAGTTTCCTGATTTTAAACTTGGTCGTAATGACACTGATGACGCCGATCGTTTTAGACGCCAAATGAGATTGTTAATCCTGAAAACATTGAAAAAACTCTGAAAATTCTTATGAGTAACAGAGTCAGTTGAAACCTTAAAGTTATCAAAAGGCAGTTTTTTTTAGTATCGTTGACAAACTTAGTAACATTGAAAAGTTGTTTTCCAAATGGGTGCCGCGTTTACGCACAATAAGCCTGAGTTTTTGCATTGGTATATTACATAAGATTGAACAAGGATCTACCATTTGACTTCAGAATCCAGTCGACAGTCAGCTAAATAGCGGACAGCTAATGAAAGCTTTCCTAAGCCACCAAAAATCCACCATCAGCCAGCAACGGCTTTTGTATTTTGCGATAATCAAGGTTTATTTTTTATTAACTTTGGATGTGGGAAAAACAATCAACGGCGACTATTTTATTGGGTTTTTATTGAGTTTTTTTTTTTTTTTTTTTGAAGAATTTGAAGATCGAAATCACCAAAAAAAAAAGTCGCATTTGGTGAAGAAAAATCTCTTGTTTTACCAAAACCATGCACCGTGTCACAAGTCACTAGAAACGATGGCAGAAATGAATAAAAACGAATTGGGCTCAAAAAGATGCTACGTGGTAACAGATTTGGCTCAGACAAGGAAGTCATCACCGAAACTGAAGCCTACTTTGAAGGCAAAAATGAGTCGTTCTAAAATGGCGACATCGAAAAGTTAGAAAAGTGTTGAAATGATTGCGTCGGTGCCACAAAGAAATTTTTTTTTATAACTTTTGCTCGAAACACTTTGACCCATGTCTTAAAAAAATGCGCGTATGGTTTCCACAACCTTAGCTGAGCTACCCAAGAGTTAAAAATGCGCGTACGGTTTCCACAACCTTAGCTGAGCTACCCAAGAGTTAAAAATGCGCGTACGGTTTCCACAACCTTAGCTGAGCTACCCAAGAGTTAAAAATGCGCGTACTGTTTCCGCAACCTTAGCTGAGCTACCCAAGAGTTAAAAATGCGCGTACGGTTTCCACAACCTTAGCTGAGCTACCCAAGAGTTACGAACTTTTCGTGAATACGTACCCAAAAGCAGATCCGCGATGCCTGTCGCTGAATTAGTAAGTAATCAGTTTTATAAACCAGAGATCATGACATTCCACTGATGAACTTATAGCTAACTCGTTAAAATGTAAATTGATTTCATCCGTTTAAGTAAATAAATGCGCGTGTGCCAGTCAGTATTTACAGGTGTACTTACAGGTGTACAATATCGATTTGGTATTTATAAGGAGATATTTAAGAAATATTTAAGCAACGCATTTAATATGTAGTATAATAACATATAAACTTAATCAATATAAAATTATTACACCATGAGTCTATTAATCATTGCAAGATGGTCAAATATCAAAAGTTCTATAATAACTATCGAGTTTTTAGAAAAGAAATATTTTCTGATAAAATTTTTTACTTAATTTGAAACAACATAAAAAGAATATAAAAAATATTTGAACGTATGTTAGTTTATGTTAATACATGTTAGTTTTAATTCAATAAATGGCGTGTAGTTCCAAAAAATCAATCTCCGCCACTGCTGATCACTTATTAAATAATGAATTAAAAAATAAAAGAATAAACTTATTTAACGTTTGTATTTGTTGTTGCGCTGGCAATGCATGATGTGCTTGAAACATATTTGCATATAGTGATGCCGCTAAGAGTATCACATTGTTGAACGGGATCAGACTGGCAAGTAACGCTGTCTCCTGTTCTTTGTGCGTAAACTCGAGATCTACCAAATTCAAGAGTAGAAAGTAATATTGACAAGGAAACCATGGTGATGGCAAAAAAGCGAAACATCTCTTTTATCACTGTGAATCAAGCAGCTGTACGACAGCGAAATTTAAAAGCTGATTTATCCACGTAGTTTTATTACTTTTTTATAGTATAAAATTTATAAAAATTTCACCAAGTAGTGTAGTTGAACTTCAAGATATTGCTGCCGACTATGACACCAGGGTATTTATACTTGAATCATGAAACCTCCCAATATAACTGATATTCAACAAGATGTAACACTATAGTTACGAGGAAAGCAATCAGTATTTGAAATTAAAGTTAAACAGTTTGTTATCTGTAATACCATTATATTTCGAAAACATCACTGTTGACAATAGCAACAGGTTGTTTATTGTCTTTAACGCATGAAGCTTTTCAATTAAACCAGCAGTCAGGATCCAATCTGTTCCTGAAATGGTATTTTATTTCTAAACAAGAAACAGAAAAAGAAAATCTATAATAAGATTAAATTTTTGTGAGGAGGGAGAATTAAATTAAAAACAGCGATTAGGAAAAGACGTACCCACAGAAACTTATTCAACCTGTCATTTATATAAAAGATAAGAAATCAGCCGTAATGAAGAAAAATTAAAAACAGCGGACACACGGAGATTTTTTAACCTGTCGTATAAATAAACGATGATAGGTACAGCAACAGAAACTAGCAAAACTATAAAAGAAAACAAACAAAGCTATAATACAAATCTAAAAAAGCTCAAAAAATAAAGTTATGAAGGACTTCTTGGATAAACGAAAAAACTAAACTAAGTTTTGGATGAATAAAAGTTTTTTGGATGAACAAGAAGCTTTTGAGGGTAAAAGAAAAAGAAAAGAAGAAGAAATTTTTGATGAACAGAAAAAGCAAAGAATTAAACAAAAGTCAGAGAAAAACTGGTTAAAGAAAAGTAAACGGAAACTTTGGCCAACTTTCTTTTTTTTTTCTTCTTTCTTTTCTTTTTTCTTTTTTGGAAACTTTCTAATAAAGAAAAAGGAGAAAGAGAAATTCCTATAAAGAAGAAGAGTAAAAGAGGAAAAACTAATAAAAACTTTTGTAGATATACAGTAACATGTGATATGTGACATGTGACAGATGACATGTAACAGATGACATGTGACAGATGACATGTGACAGATGACATGTGACAGATGACAATCTTAGACACTATAAGGAGAGTAAGAAAATATTACTTGTAGTTTTGTTGACGTAATGAATAAAAGAGTACTAACCACCATTACACATTAATAGAAGATTATTTTGAGAATTATTCAATAATAGAATTTACTGAGGACGGACAATACAACCTTAAACTTCTAGCCCCAACCTCTATATTCCTTCCATTTAACCCTCGAACCCATACTTCCTTAGACTGCTATTGACCCATTTGTTAAATAATCACCCTTCATGCTGCAACAATAAAACGTTAAAAAGACCTCCCTCACACTTTGCATACACTTTTCACAAACTGCAAATGGAAAACGCTAGAAAACAGAATTTTCTGGGTACTTTGAAGCAGAATAGTTGAATTCTCATCAATCTTGGTATGAAGGCTTTAGATTTTTCACACCAAATACTAGTAACGCTCTTGAATCATTTGGTAGAATAGTGAAAGATGAAAACAATTTGAGGGAAAGGTATTCGTTTTCAAGGTTTAAAGAGGTTGCATTAAAAGATGGCTGCAAAACGGTCAAACGGATATACAACAAGTGTTAAAAACTACAGCCAAGAGCAAACAGTTACGCTAAATTTGTGGACAAAAGATTATCTATAGTCCAACTAATATCTCACCCAAGCAAAAAGGTGATTCAACTAAATGTTATTTAGCTGATGAAATAAAAACTACTCAGACAGAAATAGATTACATAAAACAAATGAAATGGAACACTTTTGATCAATTCAAACAAAAAGCCTGGACCTTAACTATGATCAACAATGAAGAAAATTGGTCACATAGTGTATGAAGAGTTGTTCAGATTACTTAAAGAAACTCATGTGTAAACATATTGTTGGTTTTGCAATCCGAATGAAGTATTGTAAACCTCTATTACTTTTTATTTGCATTTACGCATATTGTAAAAAACTGTATTTTATTATAATTATTTTAACAAAAAAAATCTTCAAGAGACAAAGAAAACAAAAAAAAGGACGCAGAATAGATCACGCAGATAATTGAAAATTAGTTTGCTGCCTTCTAAAATAACAAATTACATTATATATTTTTGAAGGAGATGGTTCGAAAGTAGTGTTATAAATATCATTCATCTGCAGCTAATTCATACCTAGTGAAAGTTACCGGAATTGAGACACAATTTGTCTTAAAAAAGGTAAAGTAGCGTGCTTGATGAAAGGTGACTGATGACAATTAAACTATTATTCTTCAATTTAGACATCGTTTTTAAAGTAAAATTTCAACATGAGTAGTAGAAAAATATAGTTTTATTCTTAGGAGAAATTATAATATCAGTAAAGTTAATTCTTGAAGCTATTCAACAAACGTAAGCGTTCGGTAAGTTGAAAAACTGGTCAAACAGGATTTTTCTCAGTTTAAACAAAGACAATCCTTTCAATACTTTGAACATATGGTGTTCAATTTGATGAATATATAGAACTGATATTTATTGGCAAATCTAAATTTCTTGAAGATTTTTATAAAATTGCTTTTGTTAAAATAGAAGAGAAGGTTGGGAAGGCGATTGTTGAAATGAGTAAGGATGCTACTTTTTTTAAGAACCTCACAATATTTCACTGTTACTAGAAGCAAGATCCTTTAGATAAAAGGCAATATCTTTTTTGAAGTTATCTTTTTTGAAGTTACGGTTTTTGTCGTACTCATGGTGTAAAAGTGTGAATAGAGAAGAATCTGAAACTTTAGCTTTAGCTTTCGGGTCATTATATTGTTCTCATATTACAATGAAACTGGTTGTCCTCAGAAGGAATTTAACACTTTAAGGTATAATTCATTATTGTTTAATCATTTAAATGCTCACAATTCTCACTTAAAACTTCAAAAGATCCAAACAAATTTCAGCAATAAATTTTCAGCAAAATTTAGTTAACTCATTTACATAGGTTTTTAAAATTGTGTACAGATATTTTCTAGATGAAGGTTGGATCTAAAAAAAGTTCATTACTGATGAGGCGCATCAAACACAATAAAGGAGAGTTGTACTGAATGGACCACAAAATTGGACTTTTTCATAAATACGATTAATATTCATATTGTGAATAACTACGGCGGATATATTGTTTCAGAAGACAAGATTCATATCTAAGTTGTTTAATGGTCCATTCAGTACAGTTGATTGCAATAAATGGACCGACTTTATGCTGAAAGGACCAGTAATAATTTCGTTTTACGTAATGAGTAAAAAGTTGGATTATGCACAGCAATGAGGGTAGGGGAAGTTGGGCCACAGTGTATATTGATATTCCAATATTGAATATTGTTATCTTTTGAAAAATAATGTAAAACGAATCATGATAAACCATGGTGTGGAACTTGACCAAACTTACCTTGGACACATTTTAAGCTTGACCTTGGGTTCTTATGGCCAAGACTTTTTTTTTGAGACTTTTACGTGTTAGAAGTGTTTGTTTTTTTAATTTAAATCTAATCGTTATAAGGGGGATAAATGGGAGCCTAAAAACAGAGTATGTTAAGACAACCTAAAATTTTCTGACTATAAAGTAAGTTGAAATAATTATTACAACTTTAGACAGAAGTCTCAATCAGGAAGTCAAATTGCATTATTTACAAACACATTGGTTTGCATTATCTCCACTTGTGTATGCTTTATGTGCCCAGCTGGCATAGTATCTACAATTGTAGATATTATTCCAGCTGGGCACATAAAGCATACACAAGTGGAGATAATGCAAACCAATGTGTTTGTAATTAATGCAAAAACTGTTAACAGTCCCACAGTTAATTGTCTCGACCAATTTCCCCTCATATTGCACACAAGTTTTATTTGACTTAATTTATCAGCAAATATTTAAAAAATCTTCTTTGGACATTGATATCATTAGTTTTCGGTAAGTTGCAGAGCATATTCAAATGTTAGTGCTCTTAGTTTGAAAGGAATCAACCTATATCTATTTTTGAAGAAACTGAGGAATATTGAACCTGTTTTTTTTCTTCTGATGCTGAAAACACTTTCATAGAAATGTTACTATATGAAATAAATTGCAATTTAATTAATCCATATAGTGATCGCTGACCTTTTAAGAGTTGAACATTTGTCTGTAAATATCTCAGCAGCTTTTTTTCAGATAAAATTTTTGTCAAAACCTTATCAACTGCTTGTATTATGTTATTTGGATCCTAACCGCCTTTTACTGCGGTTGCGTTCCTGTCTCATAATGCTTCTAAAACAAAAAATTAGCAAAAATTGCCTATAATTTTATCATAAAAATCACTTTTTTCATGTTATTTCTTATATAAACCATAAAAAGGCTAAAATGTAGAATAATATGTGTTAAAATTTAAATTGTTTTTCAACAACTTTAGAAATTTAAAGTTACTTGTGATTTTATTTGTTTTTTACATTACTGTAAAAGTTAACGATGATTTGATAAGCGACACTTTATTTATTATAAAAAACCTAAACATTGGGTTTGTGTGTCAATTTCCTAAACATTAATGCTGATTTGATAAACATTAATGATGATTTGATAAGCGACACTTTATTTATTATTAAAAACCTAAACATTGAGTTTGTGTCTATTTCCTAAACATTATGATGGGTTTGTGTGTGTGTTTCCTAAACACTAAGATGGATTTGTGTGTGTGTTTCCTAAACACTAAGATGGATTTGTGTGTGTGTTTCCTAAACACTAAGATGGATTTGTGTGTGTGTTTCCTAAACACTAAGATGGATTTGTGTGTGTGTTTCCTAAACACTAAGATGGATTTGTGTGTGTGTTTCCTAAACACTAAGATGGATTTGTGTGTGTGCTTCCTAAACACTAAGATGGATTTGTGTGTGTGTTTCCTAAACACTAAGATGGATTTGTGTGTGTGTTTCCTAAACACTAAGATGGATTTGTGTGTGTGTTTCCTAAACACTAAGATGGATTTGTGTGTGTGTTTCCTAAACACTAAGATGGATTTGTGTGTGTGTTTCCTAAACACTAAGATGGATTTGTGTGTGTGTTTCTTAAACACTAAGATGGATTTGTGTGTGTGTTTCCTAAACACTAAGATGGATTTGTGTGTGTGTTTCCTAAACACTAAGATGGATTTGTGTGTGTGTTTCCTAAACACTAAGATGGATTTGTGTGTGTGTTTCCTAAACACTAAGATGGATTTGTGTGTGTGTTTCCTAAACACTAAGATGGATTTGTGTGTGTGTTTCCTAAACACTAAGATGGATTTGTGTGTGTGTTTCCTAAACACTAAGATGGATTTGTGTGTGTGTTTCCTAAACACTAAGATGGATTTGTGTGTGTGTTTCCTAAACACTAAGATGGATTTGTGTGTGTGTTTCTTAAACACTAAGATGGATTTGTGTGTGTGTTTCCTAAACACTAAGATGGATTTGTGTGTGTGTTTCCTAAACACTAAGATGGATTTGTGTGTGTGTTTCCTAAACACTAAGATGGATTTGTGTGTGTGTTTCCTAAACACTAAGATGGATTTGTGTGTGTGTTTCCTAAACACTAAGATGGATTTGTGTGTGTGTTTCCTAAACACTAAGATGGATTTGTGTGTGTGTTTCCTAAACACTAAGATGGATTTGTGTGTGTGTTTCCTAAACACTAAGATGGATTTGTGTGTGTGTTTCCTAAACACTAAGATGGATTTGTGTGTGTGTTTCCTAAACACTAAGATGGATTTGTGTGTGTGTTTCCTAAACACTAAGATGGATTTGTGTGTGTGTTTCCTAAACACTAAGATGGATTTGTGTGTGTGTTTCCTAAACACTAAGATGGATTTGTGTGTGTGTTTCCTAAACACTAAGATGGATTTGTGTGTGTGTTTCCTAAACACTAAGATGGATTTGTGTGTGTGTTTCCTAAACACTAAGATGGATTTGTGTGTGTGTTTCCTAAACACTAAGATGGATTTGTGTGTGTGTTTCCTAAACACTAAGATGGATTTGTGTGTGTGTTTCCTAAACACTAAGATGGATTTGTGTGTGTGTTTCTTAAACACTAAGATGGATTTGTGTGTGTGTTTCCTAAACACTAAACTACTAAGACTTGCCGATTCTGGCGCATTCAAGATGGCGTCATGTTTTACGATTCTGGCGCATTCAAGATGGCGTCATGTTTTACGATTCTGGCGCATTCAAGATGGCGTCATGTTTTACGATTCTGACGCATTAACATTTTTTTAAAATACTTAATGAATTCAAGATGGCGTCATGTTTTACGATTCTGGCGCATTCAAGATGGCGTCATGTTTTACGATTCTGGCTCATTGGTATTTTTGCGTATTTCCATTTTTGTGGATTTTCATTATGAGATGACATAATGAAAAAAAAAGGTTGTGAATGACTTAATTTATTCTTTGTAGTTCAAGTATGGAAAAAGATGTTTATATTTTTCTCTTCGCGTTTCTCTAATTCTTTGTGCATGTTGTTTTTGTGTTGATCATCGTATTTTTCTATTCTACAGTAAACGATAGTGACGTATATATTGTGAAGATGTAAATTTTATATATCTGAAAATATATAAAATAGTTTTTAATGTGAATCAAGGAGTTCAGATGGAACAGGTTTTTTAATTATATATTTATAATATCTTGCTAGCATTTGTTTTTGATAATTTAAATTTTGTTCTTTTTCTTCAATTCTCATTATGCGCATCTGATCATATTTCCACGACTCTATTTTACCTTTTTTTAGTTCATTTAATTTTTCTATTTCTTTTAACAATTTTTTATACCGTAGATATGCTTTAAACTCTATACAAACTGCTTTGGAATCTTTATCAAGATGAATACGTTTTCTGATATATTGATCATAATTTTCGGAGCTGTATGTATGGTAGCTGTTTGATCTTTTATCAAAATATTTAAAGGAGTATGTCATTTTTTATAGCAAGAAAAAATTTATTTATATCATTTTAAAAAGTTTTTTTTCTTTGTACAATTTACAAGAGTTTATTCATAGAATAGCACCTAAAAAGGGAATGCTATTAAAGGGTGAGTTTGGTCCGAGAAGCAAACCAGCTCCGATAGATTCATATCCTCTTCCGCTTTTAACGTAAACTCCGTCTTTGAATGATCCTCCTTTAGGCCAGGGTGTTAAAAATAATCCGTTTCCTCTGTGCGTTCCCATTTTCATTCCATTTCCATTCTTTTTCAAATAAACGATACCTCTTCCTGCAATTTTATCAACCATAGCAGAACCTGCAGAAGATCCTACACCTGCTAACAATCCGGTGGCAAGAGCTGGAACTACTCTTGTTGCAAGTGTACTACCCAACATACCTAATAAAGGTAGAAGAGCTCCAATAAATCCTCCTTTCACATTTGCGTTATGCTCCAATTGGGTTTTGCTCATTTTAATGGTGACTCCAACTCCTCGATGGAGAGCATCCAAAAGTTTTCGATGTTGATTTTGTGTTACAAGTAAAACGTCGTTTCCATTAAAATCATCTTTTGAAATACGGATGCTCACAGGTTTACCTGCTATCATTGATTTTTTTATTTTTTCAATCTGTCCCTGAGACACATTTAATTTAACACTAACATATTTGCTCATTTTTAAATGTGAGAAAAAATATTTATTTCACTTCTCGAATGAGATAACGGATTGTAATGTCCTCTCCACGAAAATCAACCAAATTTCCATTTTGATCAACAACGCGAGTGATCATTGTAGAAATTTCTGGAACCTTAACAGGGAGGAAAGTCAAATGAGTGGGTCTTTCGATGATTTTAAAACCAGGACCAACAGCTGGATAAAAAGAGTAGATGCAATTGAGTGGGGTTCCGTTGACGTAAGCAGACCCGATGACGTTGTTGAGGATTCTGATCGTGTTGATGCTTGAAATTCTAACAATATCGTCAGACTCGTATGTTGAATTGGAGTCCAATTGTCTTTTTGTAAATCCTAAAAGTGGGGCGATGCTGTTATCCACGTTCAAATCCATCAAATAATTCATTCCAAGTGTGATGCTTGATTTTAAAGTGTTTAAATTGGCTTCTATTTTTATGTTATCGGGAGAGTAGCTGATTTTATTTGCTGTGACGTAGCTGGAGCTTTGAGACGCATAATTTTTTATTGTGTTTGAGACAGTCTTTTGTAAATAATTGTTGATGTCTTTGATGTCGTAGCTACCGTCTGGAATGACGACGTTTTCCCAATGAACTCCATTGTTCATGCTATACCGGAAAGAATTGTTTTTGCTGATGATGTTTGGAAAGCTGTTGTACGTCTCAAGCCCAAAAAAGCCATTTCATAAGTTTTTCCTTTGTCAAAAACGATTTTGTCTAAAAATTCTGTTATGATTACGTTGGAATTTCCATCCACGTCGATGATTATGCTTGACATTTTTTATTATGTAACATTTTTTAAATGGCTTCTTTTGGAAAATAAAAAGTGTCAAATCCGCTTCGATATTTTCCATTGTCTTTTTTTGACGACAAATCAATCACCGCAAATCCGTGAGGTTCAGACCAGCAATGATTGCAAAAGGCTTTAAAATCTTCTATTTTCATATCGGTAGATACATGATCTCGATAAATGTGATCAATGTTTTTTGAGTCTTGAGGGAAGAGGCAAATAAAGTTGGTGTTTTCTCTGATCGTTTGTCTTGGGAGCATGAAATAATTTTGAGCAAGGTAAAAGCAGTCGACGTTAGAGTGTCTTCCTCGGATGTAATATTTTTCACATTTGTTTTGTTTGGTCAATTGCAAATCGTCAAAGATCATTAAATTGTTTTTGGATGAATCAAGATCTTCAGGATTAGGCACATCGTCAGCCGTTTCAAAAAATTCACACTCCATGCCCTCGGTTTCGGAAAAATTTTTTGAAAGATCGTTGATAACACATTCAGGATCTAGTTTCAATTTTTCAATTTCGGTTTGTGCCTTGAACAAGTCGAGAATTATTTTTTTTGATAATTTTTTTTCGAACGAACTTTTTAGTATTTTGTACTCGGGTTGGAAAAGAGATTTTCCAAAAACTTGCAAATGGTTATAATCCAACCATCCAGGTCTGAGCAATAAATTGAGAAGCAACGTTGTTTTTCCACATCCGGATTTCCCAACGATGATTCCTCGAATGCTTCTCGGTAAAAGCTTGTTGTTGTTTCTTTTGATTTTTCCAATATTCCATGACAAATCAGACACTTCCATTTTTAGTTTAAAAATATTTTTTTTAAATAAAATGTATTGTGTTAAATGCAAAAGGAAAACAGAAACGAATCATTTGAGAAACGAAATCACAAAAAACAACAGGCATATGGCTAAAGGGGCTTGTAACGTTTGCGGAACGACCAAATAAAGTTTGTTTCTTCACATGCACTCAAAGGATCATCTTCGCATACGACAAAAGGAGGAGACTTGGTGGAAACGATTAACAAATTTTCAAAAAAAATAAAGCTTCCATGGGCAAAATTTCCAGGAGAAATGCACATTCCAGGAATGAATTTTGCAGGACCTGGCACAAACTTGGACAAAAGACTCACATCTACCGATATGTATCAAGAGTGGAGCAAACCGGTAGATCGAGTGGACAATGCAGCATACCACCACGATTTAGCTTATAAATATTTAAACGACGTTCAAAGCAGAAATTTAGCAGATCAAATGATGCTTGAAGAAATGAACTCTATACAAAATCCCACTCAGAGAGAAATAAACGAAAGAAAACTGATCACACCCATCATCAAAGCCAAAGCTAAATTCGGTCTAGGTGTATCTGTTAAAAAAAAGCACCGGAGAACCTGAAATGGACGGATCAACTTGCAAACGAGCTTCATAAACCAGTCATTCATCATTTTAAAAGAAGAAAAGTGTTTGTGAACGACATGGATGAAATATGGGCTGCAGATTTGGTTGACATGCAATCGTTTTCAAAATTCAACAACGGGGTAAAATATTTGCTCATGGTGATCGACGTGTTTTCAAAGTATGGATGGATTGTTCCGTTAAAGAGTAAAACTGGAGTTGATGTAGCTAACGCTCTAAGCAAAATATTTGAGGAGAGAAGGTGTACAAAGATGTGGGTGGATAAAGGTAAAGAGTTTTATAACAAGCATGTACAAGCTCTAGGCGTGCAATTATACTCCACTGAAAACGAGGAAAAAAGTTCTGTTGTCGAGCGATGGAATAGAACGATGAAAGAGAGAATGTTTAAATATTTTTCATCCAACAATACCAATAAATACATTGACGTATTAGATGAAATGGTTGATAACTACAACCACACAAAACACTCTTCCATTAAAATGACACCAGTGGAAGCCAGGGATAAAAAGAATAAATATAGGGTTTGGATGAACCTGAATGGAAAGACGCAAACAGAAAGAGCAGAACCAAAATTTTCAATGGGAGACAAAGTGAGGATCGTAAAAAAGAAGTCTCATTTTGAAAAGGGGTATACACCGAGATGGACTGAAGAGGTTTTTACCGTGTCAAAAGTTCAGCATACGAATCCAACCACGTATAAAATCGCTGACGCTAACGGTGAAGAAATTAAAGGTACGTTTTATGAACAAGAAATGCAAAAGACCAATCAAGACATATTTAGAATTGAAAAAGTCATTCGAAAGCAAAAGAACAGATCTTTAGTCAAATGGAAAGGATATCCAGATTCATTCAACTCGTGGGTGGATAATGAAGAATTGATACGTTTGCAAAAATAGTCGTTTTGTATGGCAAGAAAAAAATTTTTGATTTTGAGTTAAATAAAATCTTGTATATAGAAAAGAAATGAATGCGATGATTGAATTAATAAATGTGTCTGAAATTGCTATGTATAAGCGCATGAGAGATAATGATTTGCATATGTTCATGTCTAGGTATCAATTGTTGTTGAATGAATTACGTTGTAGTATGTATGAGGCAGAGAATTTAGATGATATGAATGATATCCTTAAAAAGATGAATTATTTAGTAGAAAAATTGTCTGATGATTATTTAGAAGTACAAGATGAATATCGTTGGAATAGAGAAAATATGAAATTGAGAACAACCAAGAATAACTTGAAGTTTTGCTGTCGTAAAATGAGTGAAATAATTCAAATGATGATAAAGTTAATTCCTTAGTCAAAAGGTTAGGATAATAAAGAAGTGAAAAAAATTTTTATTTTGAGTTAAATAAAAATCTTGTATATAGAAAAGAAATGAATTTTATTACAATTGGAAATTTTGATGAGAGCAAATTATCAGTTGGAGAAATTTACGCAGCGACAAAACCAGTAGTCTATCAAAAAGTACCAGTAAAATATTCTTATCCAAGTGGAGATGGTCCTCTTGTATTACGAACACCTATATTATTTTCGTATGGTGTGTGTGAGAATAAAGATCCGACAACACAAAAATTGACTGGGTATTCCATGTCCTTTGTTTGCTTTGATGCTAAAAAGGGTAAAACTGAAGAAGAAGCAAATTTTATTAGTACAATGGAAAAGATTACTTTGTTTATTAGAGGTGAAGTAGATAAATTGTCAGCCAAACTTAAAAAAGGAGGAAGAAAAAAGCAAATTAATTCAGACGAATTGAGTATTTTAAAATATAAGCCTGATCATCCTGAAGCAGCGCCAGTGTTTTATGCTAAAATGTATATTACTAAAAGATCTAAAAATTTCCATGAATCCGCAAGCGAATTTAAAAATGAAGACGAAATATTCATTACTTCTACATTTCATAGAAGGAAAACAGCTCTTGATATAAAAAATGGAGTCAAAGGAGAACGTAGTAATAAAAATTTGGTCAACTCTTCTGGATATGATTTTATCAACCAACGATGTTACGCTATTGGAGGACTTAGAATTGAGGGGGTGTATATTGGTCCTTCGATTGTGTCTATTCAAGTTAAACTGGTCGAGGCAGTCATCGTGAAAAATGCATCTTTGTCTCATAGCATCATGATGTGTGAAGACTTGGATTTAGAGGTAAAAGAATTAGACGAGGAAATGTAAAAGCACAAAAAACTGAAAATAAAACGACTTAAAACATTTTATTTTCATATTAAAAAATGCATGCCCCACACAAGTTGCTTAAAAACAGCGCCTCAGTAGAGATTCACAATTTTAATTTCCAACTGAGTCATTTAGAGGATAGAATCAAAGAGTTGGAACGAAAAAATACGAAAAACATTATTGTAACAAAGAAAAAGTTGGATTATCCCACCTATTTCAACACCAACAGACAGCACGAGATTTTTGCTCAACAAGACATTAAATTTCTTCCTGTATCTCACAAGCAGATATCGTTGTCTGTAGGTTTACAATTAGACAAAGGAATTGCTGTCGTCACTTTGATGGATAAAATAAGCAACCAATTGAATTATTTCAAAAACGATGCTATTTTTTCCGAGTCTGTGGATGACATAGTTATGACCATACACAATTATAACAACCAGGAAGTCACCGTTAAAAAAGGTGAAAAGCTTTGTAAAATAAACTACATCGATTCGAATTAAAAAAAATGTGTCTTTGTTAAAAAGATGGAGATAATCAAAAACACTGAAAAAATTTATCCAGTTCTTCCAACGGCACCATCAGATGGAGGGCATTTATATCGACTTCAAAAAATCAGTGAGATCCAAAAAGAAATAGAGGATGAAAAAGTGAAACGAATGGCTTTGAGTAAAAAATACCATCGAGCTGCAAAAATAATTCGTTTCACCGACGACGGATTGCAAACGGTATGCATTGGTTTAGGGGTTGCAGGGATTGCACTTTTGTCAACCGTCGTTGCCACCCCAGTTTCGATTGCGTGTGAAGGGGTTGCTGTTGTATTGGGAGCTTTATCCATTTTCGGAAATCATCAGAACAAAAAAATGATGATAAAGGCTGAAAAGCATGAAAAATTGAAAGTTCTTTCCGAGTCAAAATTGAATACGATTAGTGACCACATTTCAAAATCTCTTATGGATGGATTTGTGAGTGATTCCGAGTACGAACTCATTCTCAGCGAGCTTCAAAAATTCAAAGTCATGAGTGAAGAAATCCGAACCAAGACAAAAAGCGTCATTGACGAATTGACTAAAGAGTCGTTGATCCAAAAAGGAAGAGAAGACGCGATAAAAGCATTCAACAACCTGTTTAAGAAAAATTAATATTTTTCCATGGATCCGCACGCGGATTTAAGAAATCGTAGATTTCCATGAATCCAAAGGATCTAAGAAAAATTAAAGAATCAAGAAATCGTAAACGCAATCGAGTTTTTGTTTTAAGTTTTTTTCTCCATATTCTAAAAATGTCTTTTTTTAGAATACAAGATCCTGAAAAGCGAGATGAGATTTTGAGAGAATATAGAGCTAATAGAGAAAAGCTTTACAATGAGAGTCTCAACACCAACATTTCAGATGCAAATTATCAGTCTGATTTGAGCAAGTTTTTTAAGCCTCTGATTGAAAGCAATGAGAAGACGATCAAAAAGATAAAATCCGAGGTTAAAAACGAGGTTAAAAACGAGGAGGAGAGCATCAAGCAAGAAGCGCCTTTAGAGTCGTCTATTTTTCCTGAGGATGATCAGTTGTTTG
Source organism: Hydra viridissima (assembly GCF_058129835.1). Lineage (NCBI taxonomy): Eukaryota > Metazoa > Cnidaria > Hydrozoa > Anthoathecata > Hydridae > Hydra > Hydra viridissima. The sequence goes on from NW_028324310.1 coordinate 2,053,529, forward strand.
ATCTGAACGCAAGAGCTGAATTTAAAAGAAGCTTTAAGAACAAGTTTGAATTGAGCAAAAGCGATGGTCAATATACGATTGGAAAAATGGGGGTGATGTTTGAAGGAAACGATATGATTGTTGGAGGCGAAAGGTATGAAGGAACCAAAGGTCTTTGGGAGTTGATGACCAATCCAAACGTTTCAGAAAACGTGACAGCAGAAGATGTATTTAATTACTCGAAAATTTTAGTAGAGAGTGAGGCTGTAAAGTCGGATGCGAGACACAACAAGCCTAAAGCAACAGAGGTTGAGAAATACAATAAATTCATCATACCTATTGAAAACAAACTTAAAGAAAAAAAAGGTCATGGTTTGATTATCCTTCCGAGCGATCCTAATGCGTTGGTGGAAAAACTTCAATTGAGTATTGCTGCAGGACATGCTGGAAATATAGCATCGAGAAACGAAGCCGTTGCCATTTGTGACGAGCTTTTGAGACAGGGGGAAATAAACAAAGAGGAATACAGAGCGATTCAAAAATACATCGAGTCGTGAGAACAGATTTAAAAATTCGAAGAATTTACATGAATCCAAAGGATTTAAAAATTTCACAAGTGAAATTCCATTGATCCGCAAACGGATCTAAAAAAATATTTTCTCATTTTAAAAAATGCTCATTGTGAACAACAGAAGATATTTTAAAAAGAACGTTGTTGGAGGTGGAGGAATCATGGACGCGATTAAAAATTTTTTGAGGAGAATGGCAGCTTCAAACGCTTCACGATCGTCTCTTCATTTATTGAGAAAAGCAGCAGCAAGCGAAATTGGAAGAGAAGCAATCACAGCCGCCAAATCAGCTGGAAAAGAATTAGCCTCTTCAGCTATATCCACTGCTAAAGACGTTGCCATCGACAAAGGAAAAAAAGCGCTTGAAAAAGTTTACGCCAAGACAGGAACAGTGAATCCAAACCAAATACTCACCACGAATGTAAACGAAGAGGTAAAGACTGATCATTGGATTAATCCAATGGAAGAGCTGTATAAAAAAATGCTTGGTTCTTCCATTCAAGTGAAAAAGAAAATGACGAAAAAGAACGCGGCTAGAATCCAAGATCTCGTTAAAATGGGGAGCGGGCTTTTGATTGCTTGATTTTTTTAAACCCTTCATGTCCATGGAAAAATCTTTGATTTTTTTAACAAATCAAAAATGACATAAATTTTTTTTTCTCATTTTAAAAATGATAAACACCGATAGATTAAGAGTTGATGAAATGCCAGAGTATGACACTGGAATTGAAAAAATCAACTTTTTCGAGTACCACCCAACAGTCCTCGATTTAAATTCTTCAGGATCGATCGATTTTGAAATTGATTGTCAATCTGTGCATACAGTTCCGTCTGAGGCTTACATACTTGTTGAAGGGGTTCTCAAAAAAGCGGATGGAACAGCATACGCAGCAGCAGACAACATTGCTCTGGTAAACAACGCCATCATGTATTTGTTTAGCTATGTCACCTATGATTTAGAAGGGCAACAAGTGGAAAAGGTCATGTATCCAGGTCAAGGAACAACCATGCTCGGATTGTTGAAATACCCTTTTAGTTTTCAGCTTGCAGATGGATTGAAGCAATTGTGGTATAAAGACACTTCAGCCGCCACCGGAAATTCAGGATTTGTTATTAGGCGAGACCACTTGTTTGCAGACACGACATCCATTGGCGCATTTTCGTTCAAGATACCATTAAAACACATTTTTGGTTTTTGCGAAACTTACGACAAAGTTGTTTATGGATTCAGACACGTCATTAAATTTGCAAAAAAAGATTACGACGACGCCATTTACAGAGCTGAGACTGTTGCTGCAGGAATGATCGACCTTAAAAAATTCAGACTTTTTATGCCTAGAATAGAGTTGGATGTTTCGAATAAATCAGAATTCTTGAAATTAATGGCAAGTAAAATTAAAATCCCAGTAGCTTATAAGTCAAACAGAGTCGAAAGACAGGTCGTTCCTGCTGGTCTTACAGAATTTACTTGGACTCTTGGAAGAATCGTAGACAAAAGCGTTCCGAGATATATCGTGTTTGGGCTTCAAACAAACAAGAATTCCAGTCAAATTTTAAATCCAGCCATTTTCAACCATTGTGATGTCAGCAATTTTTTCGTAACCGTCAATGGAATAAAATATCCATATTACGATTACGATTTGAATTTTGGAGAAAAGAGAATTACCATGGCTCATTCTGACGCGTTCTCTTTTGACGATAAATATTACGGTACAAACGAACTTGTTTGTCAATCTGGTTTGACTCTGCTTGAATATAAAAATTTGTATCCGTTGTTTTTTGTAGACATTAGCAAGCAAAAAGAAAGAGTTGTTTCTGAAACGGCAGAATTGGTGCTCAACCTCAAATTTCGAACAGCAGTACCAGAAAACACCGTTATTTTTGCAGTGATCATTTCAGACAGATTGATCACTTTCGAATCCAACGGAACCAGCATGAACGTTGTTTATTAGGTTTAAAAGACCGTCATGAGATTCTTAACAAAAATGATTTAAATAAATTTTTTTCTTTTTAAAACTAAAACATGAGATATACAAAAAATTATCTGAAAAATTTGCTTATGGAAAATGGAATCACATTAACCTCAAACAAATTGTTACCTTTGATGATGATTGCGATTGATAATAATCTAATAAGTAAAGATTCGCTTTTGAAAGGTGTAAAAGAACACAGGGCAGTGGGTCGACCAAAAAAAGAAATAAAAATGAAAAATGAGAAAACGGAAAAAAAACCGATCGATCCAAAATACGAGAGGCTTGCTTCAATTCGAAATAAACCTGTGTCTGTGAAAACAACCAATATGGAAACCGGGGAAGTGACTGAATACAAATCCCTTTACAAAGCAATGAAAAAGACAGGACATGGATGGAGATATTTAGAACGTCGAAATGGAAAAGTGGAAGATGGAATAAAGATTGAAATTTTAAATTCGGAAAAGCTAGAAAGAAAAAGTCCGTGAGAAATGTAAAAATTTTTTCAATTCTTTTTTCAGAGAATTGAAAAGAAATAAAAAATATTAGAAAAATGATTTTGAGTTAAATAAATTTCTTGCTATATTAAAAATGGAAAACAAAACGTTGAAAGAATTGCGAGAAATCGCTAAAGATCAAAAAATAAGAGGGTATTCTAAAATGAGAAAAGGTGAGCTTATAATGACTTTGCAACCTTCAAGACCTGTAGTAAAACCTCCTATTGCTCCGAAACCAGCAATCATTCCACCAAGACCTGTGGTAAAGCCTCCTATTGCTCCGAAACCAATTCATTTGCAAAAACACATCCTTGATGAACCGGTTTTAGATTTAACACCTGCCATAACACCAAAACCAGTCATTCCACCGAGACCTTCATTTTTTTCAAGTCTGAAGGCAGCTGCGAAAAGTGTGGCGTCGTATGTTAAAACTAAGTTTGATGATGTTAAAGATTGGATAGAACCCTACGTTCCTGAAGTAGTCAAGGAGAAGGTAAGCGAATCAGCGGAACAAATCGATAAAAAGATACAGTCTATCAAATCACTTGTATTAAAAACAGTGTATAAACAACCCTTGCCAAAGCCTTATAAAATAAAATTCAAGTTGACTGAACATTCAGCGGAGGGTTCTGTGAGACAATTTTCTTATAGACCTTCTTCTCGATATAACGACCTTGCAACCTTTTTTAATTTGGTGAGAGAGTCTGCCATTCAAACCATGGAAGGAGAAAGAAATACAAAGGTAAGAATTATTTTAACGTGTGAAATGAAATCTGTAAGCATGATGACTGGTGAAGAAGTGACTCGAGAAGCGAGCTTTTCATCAAGATCAGAGATTATTCTAGCGACTACGGATGTAAGAGAGCTCATGGGTGAAATGGAAGAAAAAGTCTTGGAAAATAGTGTTAAATACAATGCTTTAGGATCTAATTGCACTGTATCTAAGATTTTAAGAATGGACATTAACTTTACTGATTACGAGCCTATCAGCGGTTCTTCCTATATTGAGTTGTCTAAAGAGCTGAAAGACAAAAAGGCGATCATCAACATGGAAAACAAGGACGATCAATGCTTTAAATGGTCAGTCACTCGAGCGTTGAATTTAAAAAATAGAGACAACGAAAGAATTGATAAAGACTTGGTTCTAAAATCAGAAGAACTGAATTGGGAAGGAATAGAGTTTCCTGTCAAGCTTAATAAAATCAATAAGTTTGAGAAAAATAATCCAGACATTAGCATTAACGTCTTTGGGTATGAAAATAAAAAACTTTACCCTTTGAAAATATCTGACTTTGCAGATCGAAAGCACTGCATTGATTTGTTGCTTATTTCAAACGAAGACACTGACCATTACTGTCTCATTAAAAGTTTGAGTCGGTTATTATCTGCACAAACATCAAATCATCAGCACAAAATGTATTATTGCAGAAATTGCTTACAAGGTTATGACCAGGAAGAAAAGCTTCAACAGCATCAACCTTATTGCTATGACAACGATGCAGTAAGAATCGAACTTCCTAAAGAAGGAACGACCGTTCATTTTAAAAACTATAACAAGTCTATGAGAGTTCCATACGTTGTATATGCAGACTTTGAAAGTTTCATCAAACCCATCGAGGATAACACTGAATATAATCATAAAGAGTCGTACACCAGACAATATCAAAAGCACGTTCCAAGCTCCTTCTGCTATTATATCAAATGCTTTGACGATAGCCTTTACAAAGGAGAACCAGTCATGTACACAGCTGAAAGCGAAGAGGATGACGTAGCTCAAAAGTTTATAACCATGCTTGAAGCTGACCTTATAAAGATTCTCGACAAGATTGATATAGTAAAAAAGAAAGTGGTAACGGATGAGGATGAAAAGAATTTTGAGACTGCAACTCTATGTCATATTTGTGAATCAGATCTTAACAGTGACAAAGTGTGGGATCACTGTCATTTAACTGGAAAGTATCGAGGAGCTGCTCATAACAAATGCAACTTGAATTATAAACTTTCAAAATTCATACCCATCATTTTCCATAATTTGTCCGGTTATGACAGTCATTTGTTCATCAAGAAATTAGGTGGAAAGCTCAATTGCATACCCAACAATGAAGAAAAATATATCAGTTTCTCGAAAAAAATCAAAGTAAGAGAATTTATTAATAAGAAAGGTAAACTTCAGGAAGTATGGAAAGAGCTAAGGTTTATCGACAGCTACAGGTTCATGAGTTTCAAGTTAGAAGATCTAGCTAAAAATCTAAACAACGACCAATGCAAAAACGTTGCTCAATATTACTATGGAGAAAAGTTTGATTTATTAAGAAAAAAAGGTATTTACCCTTATGACTGGGTAGACTCGATTGAAAAGTTCTCCGAAACGCAATTACCTCCTATTGAAGCGTTCTATTCCAAACTGAATGATGAGGGAATAAGCTGTGAAGACTATGCGCATGCAAAAAACGTTTGGAATGTATTTGGATGTAAAACGTTTAAAGATTACCAAGAACTGTACAACAAGTCAGACGTGTTGATACTTGCTGATATCTTTGAAAATTTCAGAGACGTGTGCCGTACCTATTACAAGCTTGATCCTGCTTGGTATTACACCTCACCTGGTTTGGGTTGGGATGCCATGTTAAAACTAACTGGAATTCGGTTAGAGCTTCTGTCTGATATTGATATGCTTAATATGATAGAAAAAGGGATACGCGGTGGAATCTGCATGATCAGCAAACGACATGGAACTGCTAACAACAAATACATGAGTGATTATGATCCTTCACAACCTTCGAAATTCATTCAGTATTTAGACGCAAATAATTTATATGGATGGGCTATGTGTAAGCCTCTTCCTTTTAGAGGATTCAGATGGATGACTGAAGATGAACTTTTAAATTGGAAATCCATGCCTTGTATTCTCGAAGTGGACTTGGATTATCCTAAAAGTCTACACGATTTACACAACGACTATCCTTTAGCTCCTGAAAGACTAAAAATTAATAAAGTGGATAAGCTCGTTCCTAATTTAAACAACAAAGAAAAATACGTCATTCATCATGAAAACCTAAAACTCTATGAACGACTTGGATTGATCACTACTAAAATTCATCGAGGTGTCACCTTTGAAGAAGAACCCTTCATGAAACAATACATCGATCTCAACACTGGATTAAGAGCAAAAGCTAAAAACGAGTTTGAAAAAGAATTTTTTAAACTCATGAATAACTCTGTCTTTGGAAAAACCATGGAGAATATTCGAAAGCATGTTGATATTAAACTAATCACCACAAGAAAAGAAGTCTTGAAATTGTCAAGAAAGTCTAATTATGATAGAAATACCATTTTTGATGAAAACCTTACTGCAGTTCATATGAAAAGAACAAAACTCTTTTACAACAAGCCTGTTTACTTAGGACTAAGCGTTCTAGACATAAGCAAAACTTTGATGTTTGATTTCCATTACAACTATATCAAACCTAAATACGGAGATCGCGCGAAACTACTCATGACTGACACTGACTCGCTCATCTATGAAATCGAAACGAAAGATTTTTATCAAGACATTTCTGGCGATCTTGAAACCAAATTTGACACGAGCAACTTTTCTAAAGACCATCCTGCTATTGAAAACGCTGGGTTTAAAGTAGGGTTAAATAATAAGATTATCGGTATGTTCAAAGACGAGGCTGGTGGAAAAATAATTAAAGAGTTTGTTGGACTTCGTCCTAAGCTCTACTCTTACAAAACCTATGAAAAAGAAGAGAAAAGATGCAAAGGGGTTAAAAATAAAGTCGTTCAAAAACACATCACTCATCAAGATTATAAAGACTGCTTATTCAGTGGAAATGAAAAGCTTGCAGCTATGAACGTTATCCGATCACATCAGCATAACATTTACACCGAAGAGATCAACAAAGTCGCTCTCAGCGCTAATGACGACAAAAGACACATCTTGCAAGACGGAATTCACACCTTAGCCATTGGACACTACAAACTAAAACCATGCTTTACATTTATGGACTATGATCAACTCTTTGGCTCAGAACACGAGGTAGAGGCAGATGCAAAAAGCTTGATCGCAGAGTGCAGAAAGATTATCGAACTAAAACCATGCTTTACATTTATGGACTATGATCAACTCTTTGGCTCAGAACACGAGGTAGAGGCAGATGCAAAAAGCTTGATCGCAGAGTGCAGAAAGATTATCGAGGAAAACAAAGAAATTTCAATTAAGTCAAAATGCTTGATCGCAGAGTGTAGAAAGATTATCGAGGACACAAAAAGGTAAGTCAACAAAAATGAAGGAGAAACAAATTTAAAAAAATAACAAAGTAAAAAAATGAGAAACAAAAAAATAAATGTGGAGGGAATTGTTTTACCAAACGAGGCTTTATCCACTATTCAGTTGATGGAAGCAGCAAAAAAACTAAAAATAAAAAACTTTCGAGGAGTTTTTGTCAGAGACGCGTTGCCAAAAAAGCCAAGAAAAAAAGAATGTGGAATTGTCAACACGGGTGATTCGAGCACAGATGGGTTTCATTGGGTGTGTTGGTTCAAAGACGGAGACAAAAAGTTCAGCTTTGACTCTTACGCTCAACCACCTCTCGTCGAGCTCGTTGACTATTTGAAAAGTCCTGTCTTTTACAACAGTGAAAGGGTACAATTTGGAAACACGTCTTATTGTGGTCACTTGTGTCTTTACGTCTTGAAAAAATGCGAAGAGGGAGGCAGCTTTCAAGACGTTGTCAACACCCTTTGGTGAATTTTTTTAGATCTGCAAACGGATTTAAAAATTCGAAGAATTTCCATGTATCCAAAGGATTTAAAAAAATTTTTCACCATTAAAAAATGATTGACAAATTCAACAGAAACGAATTCAGTGCTTATTTTGATAATCTTGCATCAGACTCAGCCAGCAACGTTTATATTAAAACGGACGGATCGAGCACCATCACTGCAGATTTGGATTACAACTCTCATAAAATCATCAATTTGGGTGAACCGACTAACGCACACGATGCTGCTACGAAAAATTACGTAGACAATCACGTGACAGGCGGTACTGGAACTGTAGTGGGAACTGCAGATTTGGATTTGAACTTTCACAAAGCCATCAATTTGAATGAGCCAACTAATTTGCATGACGCTGCCACCAAAAACTACGTCGACGTCAGCTCAAGTCAGTGTGTTAAAACAGACGGATCTAGCACCATCACAGGGATCATCGACATGAATTCACACAAACTGATCAATGTGAGCGATCCAACCAATTTAAAAGACGCAGCAACAAAAGGGTATGTAGACACCAAAGTCTCTTACAACGCTATTTCATACACCGACATCAACATGACAGCTCATAAACTAACTAATTTAGCAGAACCCACATCAGCTTCGGATTCAGCTACGAAAAATTATGTAGATACGCATTCGTCAGGTGGAACAGTCATAGGTACAGCAGATTTGGATTTGAATTCGCATAAATTAATTAATGTGACTGATCCAGTCAACGCGCAAGATGGAGCGACAAAAAATTATGTGGACTTGCTGTTACAAAAATCAAGTCTGACCAGCGTCGTTCCAGGATCTAGTTTTACCAGTTTAGGCTTAAAGTCTCAGACAGTGGCAGCGTTAACCACTTCTCCTGTGTTTGCGTTTTCCGGAAAATCCGGAGTGCTGAGAAGACTGTGGCTGGCTTTATACAGCACCTCTGACACAAATATTCCAGGTCAAGTTTTCATTCGAATCTTCACTGACGGAGAAATCAATGTAGGGAATTATGCAGAAACCACGGAAGGAATTGGAGTGGATCAAACAGGACTTGCTACCGATTTGCTTTTTTCACCATTGGGAGGAGCTTTTTACGCCAACTCTTTGCAGGGATGCAACATGTATAACACCACTTCCTTGGGAGGATATTTCACATTGGACATGCCTTTTAGAAACGACATCTCCATTCAACTGGTTAACAAAAATGCAACAGCCATCACGTATTGGATTCAACCGTTCATTTCCACACTTGCTTCCATTCCTGCAACCATCCCTCTTTACAAGCTGTACTGCAGAACGTTTCGATATATGGATACCACTTATGGCAGTGAATACGTTTTGCTGAACACCAGCGGGAAAGGAAATGGTGTGTCGTTGAAATACATCAGGATGCACGTCATTGGAGCCTCTGGAAACTGGTGGGAGTCCAGAGTCAGAATGTACGACGGAAATCTACCTCCAGGTAACGGCACTGTTCTCACTCCTTGGACACCGTACAACACCAACAATTACACGTATTTTCCTGGTTATGACGGTGACAGCACATGCATCTTTTCCTCCTCAGGATTGGAAGATTTTTATTTGTCGTCATGGAACGGCTCAAATTTAACTTCCTTCAACAACAAATCGACTGGACTTTTGTATCAATCCACATCCTCCATCGGTTCCACCACCACCATCTCTTTTTACAGAAATTTCGGAGAAGCAGATTCTATGCCTACTGTCGCAGCTGGTAGAAGACTCGTTGTCACGCTCAACTCTGGTGATGCTCAAGTCGGTCAATCCGGAAGCTTTTACCTTCTTCTAGGACAAGTCTATTACTACGCTTAAAAAATCGCAGATTTTCCACGGTTTCAAAGAAACTAAAAATCACTTGCGAAATTCTATGGATCTATTATACAGATGAAATAAAAAAATGAAAATGACTTAAATAAATTCTTCTTGCTATAAAAAGATGAGTATTACAGAACAAGAAGAATTTGAGGAATTCCTTTACAGTGAACTACCGGAAATAATTAATCCCACTTTTGATCCAGAATTACACAGAATAGCCATACAATTCCACGATGATCAACACAAAAACAACATGCACAAAGAATTAGAGAAACGCGAAGAGAAAAATATAAACATCTTTTTCCATACTTGAACTGCAAAGAATAAATTAAGTCATTCACAACCTTTTTTTTTCATTATGTCATCTCATAATGAAAATCCACAAAAATGGAAATACGCAAAAATACCAATGAGCCAGAATCGTAAAACATGACGCCATCTTGAATGCGCCAGAATCGTAAAACATGACGCCATCTTGAATTCATTAAGTATTTTAAAAAAATGTTAATGCGTCAGAATCGTAAAACATGACGCCATCTTGAATGCGCCAGAATCGTAAAGCATGACGCCATCTTGAATGCGCCAGAATCGGCAAGTCTTAGTAGTCACTAAGATGGATTTGTGTGTGTGTTTCCTAAACACTAAGATGGATTTGTGTGTGTGTTTCCTAAACACTAAGATGGATTTGTGTGTGTGTTTCCTAAACACTAAGATGGATTTGTGTGTGTGTTTCCTAAACACTAAGATGGATTTGTGTGTGTGTTTCCTAAACACTAAGATGGATTTGTGTGTGTGTTTCCTAAACACTAAGATGGATTTGTGTGTGTGTTTCTTAAACACTAAGATGGATTTGTGTGTGTGTTTCCTAAACACTAAGATGGATTTGTGTGTGTGTTTCCTAAACACTAAGATGGATTTGTGTGTGTGTTTCCTAAACACTAAGATGGATTTGTGTGTGTGTTTCCTAAACACTAAGATGGATTTGTGTGTGTGTTTCCTAAACACTAAGATGGATTTGTGTGTGTGTTTCCTAAACACTAAGATGGATTTGTGTGTGTATTTCCTAAACACTAAGATGGATTTGTGTGTGTGTTTCCTAAACACTAAGATGGATTTGTGTGTGTGTTTCCTAAACACTAAGATGGATTTGTGTGTGTGTTTCTTAAGATTCTTGTAATGAAAACTTAAAACTCTATGAACGATTAGGTCTTGTCATCACCAAAATTCATCGTGGAATCACCTTTGAGGAAGAACCTTTCATGAAATCATACATTGATGGTAACACCAATAAAAGAAAAGACGCTAAAAACGACTTTGAAAAAGAATTTTTTAAACTTATGAACAACTTAAACACCATGAAAACTTAAAACTTAAACACCATGAAAACTTAAAACTCTATGAACGATTAGGTCTTGTCATCACCAAAATTCATCGTGGAATCACCTTTGAGGAAGAACCTTTCATGAAATCATACATTGATGGTAACACCAATAAAAGAAAAGACGCTAAAAACGACTTTGAAAAAGAATTTTTTAAACTTATGAACAACTCCGTCTTTGGTAAAACCATGGAGAATATTCTAAAGCATGTTGACACCACAAGAAAAGAAGTCATAAAATTATCCAAAAGTCCTCGTTATGATCGGTACACCATTTTTGATGAAAAACTCATCGCGATTCACATGAAGAAAACACAAGTCACTTACGATAAACCCGTTTACTTGGGAATGAGCATCCTCGACATCAGCAAGACTTTAATGTTTGAACACCACTATGACTACATCAAACCTAAATACGGTGATAAAGCCAAGCTGCTCATGACCGATACCGACTCGCTCATTTATGAAATCCAAACTGAAGATTTTTACAAAGACATTGCTGACGATGTTAAAACCAAATTTGACACGAGCGACTTTCCTAAAGATCATCCTGCTATTCAAAACGTTGGCTTCAAAGTAGGCTTAAATAAAAAGATTATCGGCATGTTTAAAGATGAAACAGGTGGAAAGCAAATCACACAATTTGTTGGACTTCGACCCAAGCTCTATTCTTACTACATCCCTGAAGAAGTTGAAAAAGAAGATCAAGAACATAAAAAATGCAAAGGAGTCAAAAAGAACGTGGTTAAAAATCATCTCACTCACCAAGACTACTACCATTGCTTAAAGTATAAGAATGAACAGCTTGCAACCATGAACGTTTTCCGATCTCATCATCACGACATCTACACTGAAAAAATTAACAAAGTCGCACTCAGCGCTAACGACGACAAAAGAATTATCTTAAAAGACGGAATTCACACACTTGCCATCGGTCACTACACAACAAGGCTTAACACCTTGTGATAACACTCAGATCAAAAGATTTTTAAAAGGATACACGCTTTTTAAAAACAATCAATATCATCCTTGAATACTGAAAATCGGCGTTTGAGACATTATTTTCATAAAAAATTGAAGCGTTTATTTTGCGTTTTGCATCGGTGTTCATGCTCATGCGCCAGAACCCGCTTTTGCCTATATATGGCAGCACACGCCTAAATGAAATTAGCTATTTAGTCTTCAATCTACTAGAGAATTATCTAGTGCACAAAGAGCGTTCGAAGAAGCTTGCCTCTTTCAGCCAATAATTATGATTATTTAATGGAATACGTATCTTGTAATAAGTTATTTAAATAGATTTAAGCATATTTCTACTAGTAAACATGATGTTAATTTATTGCCTTTTAAATTCTCACAACAAAAAATCAGGTTTTAATTTAAATTATTAACACAAAAAAATTCTGGTTGTAATTTAAAGGTAAAAAAAAAAAAAAAAAAAAAAAATGCAGTTTTCAAATGTTCTTAAAATCTCGTTGGTTTTTTTTTTAATATCACATCAAGCAACGCACAAAAAATTTTTTAATTTTAAATTTATTTCTTAAGTAAAGTTCAAATTTTAAACCTGTTATTGCTATACACACTGTGTTACATATGCTTGTTACATATACTGTGTTTCTTAAGTAAAACGATTTTCTCTTTTTAAATTGTCCAACAAAATCTAAAGTACAAAGTAATTAAACCACCCAATCAAATAATATTTATGTTAAGCATACAATAGTACACCGAGTTCGTTTATTACACCATAATTCAGCTATCAAATTAAACAATAATTTAACAAATTCAAAAAAAATGTCAGTTAAAGAAGATCGGTAAATACAGGTTTGTAACTTTTACGTTTAAAATGTTATGTCTTTTTATCGACAGTGCATGTTGAGCTTGAAACGTATCTGCATACAGTACTGCCGCCAAAAGGAGTGCATTGTTGAACTGGGCTTTGTTTGCAAGTAGCTTGGGCTCCTGTTCTACCTGCAAGAACTGGAGATCGACCAATTTCAAGCATAGAAAGTAAAATTATTAAAGAAACTATGGTGATGCCAAAAATGCGAAACATCTCTTTCATCACTTGTGAATCAAGCAGCAAAACGACAGCGAAATTTAAAAACGAAGTTTTTTTACGTTTTTTATTTTTTGAAGCGGAGTAAAGCTTGATAAAATTTAATCAGATGGCCATGATTCCACTACCGATTATGAGAAAGGTATTTATACTTTAGTTATAAAACCTCATATGCCCAACGAGATGTTTAACTATAGTTACGAGGAAAGCAATCAATATCTGAAATAATACTTCGATAATAAGCAATCACTGTCGACTATAGCAACAATTTGCTAATGGTCTTTAATGCATAGTCTTTAAATTAAACAGGTAGCCAATAACAAGTACCGCTAATATTGCCAGGAAACAATATGTTCCTGAAATCTTGTTATTATATAAGAAACGGAGAAAGAAAACCTAAGTGATCATATTTTTTTTTTTTTCTTTTTGCAAACTGAATAAAAAAAAAAACTTCAAATTTATCAGTGCAGTAAAATTTTCTAACAAAAAATTAAATTTTTTTAGAGGCTCACATAGATATTTAACTCTTGAACAAGTTGAAAACTTTCTAATAAGCATACATAAATATTAAATACATACATACATACATACATACATACATACATACATACATACATACATACATACATACATACATACATACATACATACATACATACATACATACATACATACATACATACATACATACATACATACATACATACATACATACATACATACATACATACATACATACATACATACATACATACATACATACATACATACATACATACATACATACATACATACATACATACATACATACATACATACATACATACATACATACATACATACATACATACATACATACATACATACATACATACATACATACATACATACATACATACATACATACATACATACATACATACATACATACATACATACATACATACATACATACATACATACATACATACATACATACATACATACATACATACATACATACATACATACATACATACATACATACATACATACATACATACATACATACATACATACATACATACATACATACATACATACATACATACATACATTCATACATAGATACATACATACAATTTGGGAACGGAAAATTTCTGCATCGACAACCTTTTACTTATTCGGTTTCAGCTGAAATTTCGGTTCAAAACACAACCGAAGTTTCGGTTCATCGTCGGTTACCGCAATAAACCGAACCTTAATGAGGAGATTTTTTAAGTTTAGATTTAAGTCTGAGAAATTCTCGTATACAAAGCGAGAACCAAGTTCATTTTGTTTAATTTTTCGACAGCAAAAAAAAGACTGGAAAAAAAAGACTGGAAAAAAGGACAAAAAAAGAAAATTATCTAAAAGACCTTTTTTTGGAATGTAAGACTTTATCAACATACATCGCCCGAAATGTTTGTCACAAACAAACGCGCTAACTGTTGAAAAAAAAGGTCTGGTAACAATATTACATATTCAGGTATGTTTGTAAATTTTATTTAAATATTAGGATGAACTTGCGAATGAAAACAGAAAGGTCAAAGAAAGTAAATGACTCAAAATAAATACTTGCTGTACAGTCATGTATTTGTATCAGTCTTTAATTTGCTTTGATACTTAAAATATAATTTTATAAACTATTGTTTGTACTGTAGGTTCGAACTCTGATACCGACCATGATCAAGTTATAAAATCAGTCTGTGAAATAAAAGGATTGCCTATCAAGACACTATTTTCATTTGTTGCCAACACTAATAAATATGTTTGTTTGATGTGCCCGGAGAATAGAAAATTTGTATGTCGGCCTGAACCAAATCTGCGAAAACATTTTTCTTGTTCATAAAAAATTTGAGTACCTTTACGATTCTCAAAAAAAAATTACTTGTTCAGGATAACTTAGTTGGGATGCAGAACAAAGATGAAACAGATGAAGCTGTCGTAAATTGCATTACTCAAGATAGCCGTCCTTTTAACGATTTTCATAAACCTGGTATGCAACGCCTTCTAAACATTCCTGTTCCACTTTACAAATCGTCTCATCGAAAGACAACAGCAAAGCAATTGAGAAAGCAATACTATCAATACAAGAACGATCTTAGGATTAAACTTAAGTTAGTTACCCATATTGCCCTAGCAACCGATTTGTAGAAGAATAGGGTTAGATTCTATTGGCTTCGCATAACAGCGCATTAATTAACAAGGAAGTTTAAATATAAATCAAATATAGTTTACTTTCTTAGATTTTATGGAATGCAAATAAGGAACAGACTTACAGCGATCGTGCAAAAAGAAATTCCTAAATTTGAAATTGATACTAAAGATAATACTTCCAAACAACATACTAAAGTTACTTCCAAACAACAGACAACGCTGAAGATACTAAAAAGGCGATGGGAATTATTGCTTTACAACTTTCGTGCGTTTGTGAAAACTTAAATCTTATTTTAATTCATGGAAAAAAATTGTGCGCCGAACCATCCCAGAGCTTATTAGATGGCACATCAGATATCGATGAGGATCTTATTTATTACAATAACTACAATGAAAGCGATATCGAGTCTAATGAAAATATATCGTCGGACAAACAGCTTGAAATGCACGATGTAAACAATCAAGTAGAAAATGCGTGTACTTATAAAAGTAGTGAGGAGGAAGATGCATTAACAGATGAAACTGTTATTTTTCATCCATCAGATTATTTAGGTTAAGCAAAACTTTAGCTCTTGTTAAAAGATCTTCAAATTTGCTTTTGATGTGATTAAGAAACAGAGACTAAACATAAGAAACTTATCATCAGATATTCATGCTCGATTTAAATTTTTTAATGATTTGTAAGATAATTAAAGCTAAAAGTGATTATAATAAAATTACTATAGATCCTGTTACTATCGATGGGTTATAACAGAAAAACAGATTAGTAAACTCAAGAAACTAAATCTGTTATCAGAAGATTAGAAGTTCCTAGAAATTTTACACTATAATCTTGCGCCGTTCTTTGAAGCAACTAAACCTCTCTCTGCTAGAACTTTTCCAACACTTCTGTCAACTAAATTTGTCCAAAATACGTTAATGAACTTTCTTGAAAATGAATCTTCAGGGAAATGTTTTTATCACAATCATCATCTTGGTCGAGAAAGAAAACATGTTACGAAGTAGTCTTCTCATCTTCATGAAAGTATACTTTATTGAAATGATACCTTCAAAAAAAAAGTTACAAACTTTGCAAGCATGTTTCTTTGATCCGACAACTAACGAGTGTCTTACAGAAAAAAAATATCAGGAAGCAGAAAGTAAATTATTGAAAACATTTTCAAATGCAATGCTTCAAAAATATCCTCGATGGTCAACGTTTATAAACACTTGTTTGCAAAATGACCAAAATCAGCCGAGAAGTGGTTAGTAATAAAATATTGTTTGTTTTTAAATTTAAATGTTTTTAAATTTATGTAAATAATTTTTATAAAAAACTGTTATAAAAAGATTTTCATAACGACAAATATTATTATTCATTTTCATATTCGGAAGAGACAGATTCAAATATTCGATTCGAACTTCAAGGTTCCCTTGAACAGCCCGTGAACCACAAAAAATGGATTTGCTAAATCTGCAACATTGTGTGGTGTCAATCTATGCATAGAAAAAATACAATCAAAGTGAAATATCAAAGAAGTGTTATCTTTTTTCAATTACGCTTTAAAGCAAAAAAAATTGGAAACTTGATGAAATTTTGTACAAATATGAAAAAGATAATCCAAATTAGCCTCTACCCAGCAGGCAAAAGCTGAATTTATATTAAGCTATGAACAATATAAGTCATAATGATATTAATTTTTAATGAGTGTTAAGTAATAAAATTACATGCTATTACAACAACGAAATATTTTCATGGTTACAGTACATAACATTTTACTAAAATAATCATGATCTGAAGGATAGAAACGTTATTCTGAAATTGATATTTTTATTTGTAAATATAAATGTAATTATGATAAAAAGTGCATCATTTAGATTTATTTTTACAAAAGGTGCATCATTTAATGTAACTGAGAATCGAAGTAATTCACTTAGTTTGCATTTTATATTTTTTTATGACGATGTAGAAGAAATTTTATACATTTTATTATGAAATATGTCTTTTAAAAATGAGATTACGGGGTTCGGCTATTTGACAAACCGAAAAAATTGTGTGATTGTTTTAACTGTAGTTACTAAACATTTTAGCATTTGCAAGTAGAGCCGTGGTTAGGCTCACCCACACCTCAGCGATTTAAGGAGCTCTTTTTTAAATCTAAGGAGCTTTCTTTTTTTTTTTAAACTGTATTAACTAAGGTATGGTTTTGGAAGATTTATTTGGTCGTAATATTACGGGTTTACAAAATACATTTTGAATGGGGCTCGGTGATATGGTTAACGGATGCCTTTTTCTTGCTCCAGCCATTTACGGAAATCGTTTTTGATAAAAAAATTTATGCCTACTTGATTTACAATTTTTACAAATTTTTTTAAACGGTCCATGTCTCACCCTTAACATCTTTGATAATGCGTTAAACGAATTATGAAATATGTTTAGGGAAGTTAGAGTTGATTAACGGCTTAATTGAATTTTTTCCAATAATTTAAGCTTTTACAAAAATTGAATATTTTTTTCCTAAACAGAGTTCATTTTTTGCAACAGAATCGCTTTAGTTAAATAATATACTATGGAGGTTTTTTACTTGTTTACTAAAATGTTGTATGAGATTTTTTACTACAACGATAGAGATCTCATTAAAAAGTCTTTTATTCATCAGTAAAAATCTCGTATTAAATATTTAACTTGTCATTATGAGATTTTTACTCCCTGCATAAAAATATACTTTTCGGAAAAATATATTTTTCACTCCTTAATCTTTAAATTACTTAATAATGTAAAAGCAAACGTTGAATCTTCTTCAATTTTTTCTAGAGACAGGAAGAGAACATTTCTGCCTCTCCCCCCCCCCCGCCCGTTTTGAGCCAGCGCAGGTTGGGAAGTGGAAACAACTAGAGGCAACCTTTAAATCTTCTTGCATACAAAATATCTAACAACAACCGCCAGTGGCTTTTACTTCTTGATTGGAGCAGGCCTCCAAATCAAAACCTCCAGCAGCGGCCGCTAATCGGAAGGCGGAAGGTACTGTAGGTAGAGGTACAAACATTCTGCCCGCAGAAACATTTTGGGAGGCGGACGGCAATGGGATTGCACCTCTAAAAAGAATTCGTGTTTCGGTATAATGGCAATTTGCCGCCAGGAGGGATTATCAACGCTGATGCGTTATATTACCATAGAAAATAACATATAATTAAAAAGCGCAATATAAAGAAAGTTTTCGAAAAAGCGCGCTCCGTCGGAAAAGCGATGTAGTCAAGGATGGGAAGCAACCCATCATGTTGATTAAACTTATCCCCAATTACAAAACCCCTCCCCAAAAACGGCCCGCATACATGCAGAATAATTCCTAACATTATAACCCAGAAGTACCCATACGCAGGCAATTCTCCTTAATACGCTGCTTTTCTTACCAATCAGTATGTTAAAACAACATAAAATGACTTTGTTACTCGATAAAAGTAAATAAAATAACTTACTTTTTACTTACTAAGTAAAGTATTTCAAAAATAAAAATTTACTTTTACTTGTAATAGTAACTAACTTTTTTTTTTCAAATTACTTTCATGAAAGTTGCCTTTGTTAACTTTTGTTACTTTTACTTTGTTTACTTTTGTTACCTTGTTTACTTGTTTACTTTTTTTACTTTGTCACTTTTAATTTTTGTTACTTTTAAAAGTAATTTCATTTTATGATGCAGTATTCTTTTACTTTTTAAAGTAAATATGACTTTTTTAAAATCTTATATTTAACAACTGTTCCATAAAATTTGAGACTGGCTTTAAACTTGAATAAAAACTTAAATAAACACGATAAAAAATTTTTTTTTGGTACGTTCTTAGAATTAAATATGCAGAATAGGAAAATAAAAATAAATATGTCACAAGACTCCATATCTTCGAATTTGATCAAGTCTGGTATTGGTACCTTGTACCAGCTTTTGTACAGCATTTAGGTCAAGTCTACTGGCACAATAACAAACCCGACGCTCAAGGTTTGATATATTATTTGTAGACCATTCATTCTTGTACACATCCCGCTCAAGCATTGCCCAAAAATCCTCTTTAGCACGAGCTTCTGGTAAGTTTGCTGGATTGTCTTTTTTTTGAACAAATGATATCTCCTGGGTTTTTAACCATTTTGTTACCGATTTAGCATAGTGAGATGTTGTTAAATTGGGCCAAAAGATATGCTTGGTGTCTCGATAATATTTAATAATAAAAGGTTGCAAGCGCTTTTATAAACACTCTTTTAAATAGATCTCTTGGTTTACCGCTTGGTCAGAAGGAACAATGTAAATAGATGTGACCCCTTGAGGGGAGATTGCCATCCATAAAAGTAATTTTTTTTCAAATTTTGCAACATCATAATACTTAACAATGTCTGGTATCAATTTTTGATCATTTGAATAGTATGTATTATTACCAGCCAGTGTGCTATTCGACTAAGTAGAGTATGACTCATCATCAATAATAAATTCATGGTTGCAATATTTTCAATAAAGTCGACCACATTTTCGGCGACCCCAAAGCCTCTGTTCAGGAGTTCTGCTTGGTCTTTTTTTTCTTTTATAACAAAGAATAGGCCTTTTAAAGCATGTTAAGATTAATCTGATGATGCTTTTGCTACAACCAAGTCTTCTAGAAGCCTTTGAAAGTGACACACCTCTTTGATTGTTAAGCATTTTCCTTAATGCGGCTGTTTTGTGTATTAACAGTAGGCCTTCTTCCACTTCCAGTTTTGCGACCCTATGGTTTAATTTGATCGTAACTGTTCATATATCTATAAATTGTAGCTTTTAAATAGCTCTCCATCTTGAAATGGTTCCAAACAACGTGTTTTCCATCTTCATGTTTTTTTTATAAAAATTATATACACGACTTTTTAGGGCTTGTTGATTTGTCATTTTTAATTGTTATCTAAACAAAAAATAATCAGAGAATTTATATGCTAATTGAAAGAGGAAAGATAGAGCTTTCATTTGATACCAAATACTAATTATTTTGTCAAGCTTTCTAATTAAATATTGCTAATTCAAGTTAGTCTCAAATTTTATGGAACAGGTGTTACATATGATTTCTTTCAAAAATAATTTACTTTTACATGTAAAAAGTAAACTACATTTCGATGCAAACTGTTTGTATAAGTAAAATCTAAACAACTTTTTAAAGTAAATTACTTTAACGTAGCTTACTTTTAAAAATTATTTACAAAAGGTAAATAACTCTTTTATGTTAATTACTTTTACTTGTAAAAATAAATTACTTTTACAAATAAGTTACGCATTTTTAAAATTAACTTTACGTAGGTAATTTTTGCATTTAATATGTTATTTCTTAAAAAATTTTTTTGAAATGTAAATATATTTAATAAACTAATCTAAGTTATGTAAAGTAATTGTTATTTAAAAGTAACTACCTTTTTTACATCAAAATAAGTAAAAGTGTCATCCCATAAAGCCAAGTCTTTCTTTTATATCCATTTAGATTTCTTGCTGCCTGTAAAGTTCAGCGAAGAAAACAGTAAAATGGGATGCGTAAGAGCAAAGTTTTCGACTCTTTGCATTCGGTTCGTCTATGATTAAAAATAGTTCTTTTTTAATAACAAGTTGAAGGGAGTTTAATAACAAGTTAAGGCATCCAGCTGACTCATAATTATAGATTGGCTCATTGAAGGTTGCTTTTAGATTTGCTGCATTGTCTCTTAAGCAAACTCCAATCTTTGAAGAAAATTCCCACTCCTCTGCAATTGTTTCGTTAAAAATGTTTTTTGCTGTATACCTTTCATCAAATTGAGAACGAGAAATGCAGAAATTGACACGGTTCCAGTCTTTGGAAATAAAGTGAACAATCATTCCCAGATAGCCATGAAAAATGATGCATCAAGAAAGATTGACAGCTTCTAATTGTACCAACATTTCCTTGAAAGCAACTTTTATCTTTTCATAAGTTGGATCTAGTAAATTTCTGTAGAATTTTTCGCTAGCAACTTCATAATTTGGAGCAACAAGAGCATTGTGCCTCTAAAACCCAGCATCATTGACAACAAACAACGATTAGAGGTCAAGAACTATTATTTCAAATACTGATTTGTGAAATTTTTGGCATTTTTCAGAATTAGAATCAATTTTTGAAGAAATTTGAGCCCAGTTTGGAATTGTAGATTTTAATATGTCAGTTCTTTGTTTTTTCGATCGTATGTTGAAGATTGGAACTGTCTTTCTCTTGTTTGATTTCAGTTCAGGTTCTTCATTTGCTTTTGGATTTTCTGAACTTTCTGGTGTAAGTTTGATGTCAGGATTATGTCTCATCAGGTGTGAGGTAAGTCCATATAATCCTTGTTTTTTTGGGTCGTCAGATCCTCTTCAAACTTTACCGTTGCAGATTTTGCACTGAACGGTTCTTGGATTGTTTGCTTCATTTAAAAAAGTATTTCCACACTAAACTTGTTCTTTTTGAATCCATTTTATTAAATGAAGTATCAGGTTTTCAATGTCGCTGGTTTGAGTCAAGAACAAATGTTAAAATATCATTTACAAGCATATTTATTGTTAAGATATATAACAATTACTACACAAAAAGTTCCCTTTGGTCAATCATCAACGATTCGCTCTTTGGACAAATATTAACTATTTCAATAATGCGATTCCCTTGGACATTAGTTTGGCACGGAAAAATTCTCGTGTAAATGCAATTTAAAGCGGCGTCCTATGATTTAACCGAATCTTAAATTTCAATTTAGAACCGAATATGAGAAATTTATTACACAACCGAAAATATTCAGGAAAAAAAATTAGAACCGAAATAATTTCAATCGAATTTTCGATCGAAATGTCACAAATGTATTTAGAACCAAAAAAATTTTGATCGAATCATTAATCGAAATGTCATAAATAATTTTAGAACCGAAAAAATTTCGATCGAATTTTCGATCTAAAGTCATAAATGATTTTAGAACCGAAATTCATTGAAAAGGTTTACAATCGAAAGTTCTAGCACCGAATTATTTTAGCATTTCTAAATTTTATAAGTTTTATACTTTTGTAGATATAAGTTTAAAGCGCTTGCTATTTGGAATACAGTCTTACAGTTTATGTTTATTTTCAAAAACATTTCGTAGTTGGCGGAATAATAACAATAGAATGGAATGTCAAAAAGTTGAAGGTGAAAGAAGAAGTTCACTCCTCTACATAGCTGGGAATAATTGCGTTTACAAAATTTGTCGTTTTTTAAATTTAGTTTTATTTTATACTGAAATATCTTTAGATAAGATTGTATTGTTATAAATATATATTTTTTTAATTGAAGCAATTGTAAATTTTCATGACACTTTTTTTAATTTTTTTAATGAAACAATTGTAAATTTTTTTATGACATTTCTATGAGTATGTGTGTGTACTGTCTATAAAGTTAAATATATTGATTTAAATTAGTGTTAACTAAAAACTATCTTGTAAAAATCAATTTCTAATAAAGTTTTTAAATTAAATTAACTTAAAAAAAGAAAGGAGTTTGTAATTCGATCCAAATTTATTCGGTTGTAAAATTCGGTTCCAAAACTTTCGGCGCAAGGAGGATTTTGTAATTCGATCCTGGGGCCAATGCTATAAACAATTCGAAGTTTTTTTCGAGAAAAAAAATCTTTCGTAAAAACGCAATTTTTCACGTACGAAAAAAAGTTCGTAATCTCGAGGAATTTATCGCTGTTTGTATTTTTTTCGGCCATTGCTATAAAGCATAAAACGTATACGTCACTAAAATTCACGAATTTTTTTTATCCGTTTACGTCATTGATAACAACAATTTTTTTTTTTATTTTTATTAAGTAGGCCTACTTAACAAATATTATTAGTTATAAAGTAGGCTGTGCTGTCTATTCTATTTTTATAAATATTTTTACATTCTATTATTTGGTGTTTAAAAAACTGTGTAAAATTAAAATAGGAACATGGATTTAATTTTTTCGGATGAAGACTTAGATTTCGAAGTTGCAGAAAATGAGCTTCGCCACCGATTGCCTCGAGAGGTTGGTGTTTAAAACATTACTTAAAATTAATAAATTTTGATGTTTTTTTTTAATGATTTTTTATCGAACAAAATCAGAAATCATACTAAATATGCGCAGAAATTATATTTTTGTTTTGTTTTTCAATTTCATTTTAGTTTAATGGTCGCTTTTTTAACGAAGATGTTTCTGACAACGTTTTTCGAGAACAGTATCGAGTACCAAGAGCTGTATTAGATTTTTTAGAAACTAGGCTTAAAGATGATTTGCAACATTATACTAAGCGAAATAAAAGCATTTCAGTACGTTTCCAGATAATGGTATTTCTTCATTTTATTGGCACAAATGTTTTTTTTCATGTTCTCAGAGACTGTCATGGAATCTCTACCAACACAATTTATCGTATTATACACAGTGTAGGAGAAGCTATTTTCAATGTTAGTGTATTAAGTTAATAAAACTATTGAAAGTTTTACAATGTCATATAAAGTTGCTTATTATTTTTATTTTAGTGTGAAAATTAAAAACTAAGTTTAGTAAAGAGAAAAATTGTTATCTTATAAGATTAGATTCGACAAGAGATCATAAAATGGCCGAATGATTGCTCCACTCTTCCACAAAAGTTTATGGAAATCGGAGGTTTTCCGTGCGTATGTGGTGTTCTGGATGGGTCTCATATATTCCTTTCTAACCCTCCTCAAGCAGATGAAGATTCTCTAATCAATCGCCATCATGTCCATAGCATAAATGCAATGGCAGTATGTGGACCCGACACGTCCATATTTTATGCATCGACCAACAGTCCAGGAAGGTGGCATGATGCACATGTAAGCCTGTCACTAAGTTATATTTTACAACTGTTAGTTCACTAATGCTGGGTATTCAACTAGTACGTGACATTCTTCGGTATGTTCATATTGAACATACTATTTGAACTATTATGATTGCTAATTAAAATGTAACTTAGACTAACTAATATAATGTATTATAATGTAACTTACAGTAAATTTAAATATTGTGATTTTACTACTATTAGGTTCTAAGAAATTGTAACCTATGGAACAAGTTTGAAATTGGAGAGCTTCCATTTAATGGAGCTGTAATTTTGGCTGACTCTGCGTACCCATGTCGAGAATGGTTAATTCCACCTTTTCCTGGTGATCCAGACGGAGCTCAAAAACGTTTCAACAAAGCACAGAGAAAAACTAGAAACATAATTGAGCGATGTTTTGGCATTGTCAAAAACAGGTTTTATGCTTTGAAAACTGGAATTCGTTTGCATAAGGTCGAAGATGCCTCTAAGCTTATCATGTGTGGATTTGTTATCCATAACTTGTGTATTCAACATGGAGACAACGGTAATGACTTTGAAGAACGCGAAGAAGAACAAGCTGATGAAAATCTAGCTCAAGAAAATCAGAATGATGGAGCTTTGAATAGACGATTACAGCTACTTAACTACTTTACTTAAAAGTATTGTTTAAAAATTCATATACAATTTGCTCTAGAGCATAGGATCTATCAAAATAGTTTGGACATGGATCATAGATTTGTGCCTAAATTAGTTGAATTAAAATTGGAAAAAAATTCACACAATGACTTTTTAATAAATGCAAGAAATTTTTATAAAATATTAGACCATAAAAATATGTTTATATCTGTTTTTATATAGTATGTGTATTTTGTTTTTTTATAGAACACGCTTAAAAAAAAATTAGGAGATTTGTTAGCTTTTGTTGTTAGGAGCAATTCTTATTAAGAGTATTTTAAAAAGGTAAAAAATGCTTAATAGCATAAAATTAAGATATGATCGTATTAATATTAAACTAGATTACAAAATAAATTTAAAATATGAAAGATATTGTTTTGTTTAAATTTTAAAAACAACCACTAGCCAATGCAATACCTTATATATAGTTATATATAGTTGTGATGCTTGTATCTATTTCACATCGCAACAGCATTGGTCTTAATGTTTGTGTGAAGTTTTACAGAACTTATTACTGTAAGGTAATGGTGATAAAAAAAAATGAAATAACAAGAACAATTTCAGGTTGAAGTTATATTTTTATTGTTACTAAAAAATGTAATTGGTCATGGCTTTACAGTTAAATACCTTCAAGGTGAATGTTTAAATATAGTTATACAAATTTTTCCAAATTTAACATAAAATTATGATGTAGCTCTTCTCTTAATGCTCAAGAATTTCCTCCTAAAACAAAAAAAATTTGTTAATGATAAAGTTATACTAAATACAAGCTACAAGTTATACTAAATACAAAAAATTTGTTAATGATAAAGTCATACTAAATATTATTACAAATTAATTTTAAAATACCGTTTCTGTATTTACAAAATGTTGCTGGTTTGAAGGTTGCAATTTCTCATTCATTAGCTTTATTGCTGTTGTGTAATATATTGTTAAAGCCTTTTCTTTTCGAATTTGCTGTTGTCTGAGAGCAACGTCCAATTTCAGAAGTTTTACTCTTAATTCTTGTTCTTTTTTTAATCTTTCTTTTTCTAACCGTAAAACACTTACTTTCAATTTTTTAAAACTTCCATCTACCAGGAGACTTTCTCTAGCTTGTTTTCTTTTTAATTTTTTTAATGCCCCCCTTGATGGTTTATTTTGAATTGAATCTAAAATTTAATTCTAGGTGTCAAAACAAGATCAGTTAACTAAAATAATAAGAAAGGTGGTTTAGATTCCTTTAAAAATAAGAAGTTTTTAATGGTTTTGGAAATACTAGTTGTGTAAAAATTAAGCACAAATTGATGTTGTCTGTTATATAATTATAAGTCTAAAACCTACAATTAACTAAATTAAACAACTGAGATTTAAAAAAAATTGATTTATAAATTGCATTACCTTGAAGTATCTGACAACTGTCACTAACAAGAGTGGTATTGTCTAAATTAGGGGAGGACATACAATCAAATCTTGCATCTAATATAAACAATCAATTAACTCTATAAACTATAGAAATAGATATATATATATATATATATATATATATATATATATATATATATATATATATATATATATATATATATATATATATATATATATATATATGTATTTTATAACACAACTAGTCTTAACCAACAAAGAAAAATATACCAGACATAGACGAAATAAAAGAAGCTGTATCAGAAGATTGTTTCAAAGTAAAGTTTACTTCTTTACTTGATGAAGAAAGGGTGGCAGTGGGAGTGGAAAGTTGGTTGGGAGTGGATGACAATGCATCATCTGTTGTACAAAAAGAGATATTAAAATCAGGAACATCGATTCCAGATACATTTATTGACTTCCTGTCAATAATGTCTAAAACAACATTATCTAATTCTGTTAGTTGTCTCCCTGCAGCACCTTAAAAAAAAAAAATTATATATATATATTTGTATATATAATATATATATACAAAAATATTTAATTATATATATATATATATATATATATATATATATATATATATATATATATATATATATATATATATATATATATATATATATATATATATATATACACACACACAGACATATATAAATATATATATATATAACAAAACTATACCTGTTTTTAGACTCTTAGCAAAATTTTGCATTGTAGCTCTTCGCAAATAATCCCACTCTCTACTACGTAGCTGGTTGATATCTTCAATTTTTGCCCCTAAACTATTTAAATGTGACATTATGTCTTCCCAAATTCTATTTCTATGCCTCATAGTAATAGATGGACCTAAAAGTAGATGAAATAAATAATCAATATATAGTATAATATAGTCTTATATAGTAAAATACTAAATATTCTATAATAATATATTATTTTATAATAGGAATCATACCAAAAAAAGCTTACCTATAATATATATATATATATATATATATATATATATATATATATATATATATATATATATATATATATATATATATATATATATATATATATATACATATATATATATATATAAAATATAATGCAATTATACATATTTTTATTTAAATAGTTTGCTAATTAAAACATACCAAGCTTCCCAAGAAAAACCTCTTTGTTTTCTCTAATCTTTATTGCTAGTATCATTTTAAGTTCTTTAGACAGCATTTTATTTTGTTGTGTATTTGTGTATTATTTTGTTGTGTATTTGTGTATTATATGGCATATTTGTTGACTATTTATACTTTTCTTTAGTCAAACATTATGAAAAATTTGTTTAACCAAAATTACTATCGAAAACCTAACAAGGAAAAACAACAAGGAGCTGAATAATCGATTAAATGCAGATTTTAAGTAATTAGTTTATTATGGAGTTACCAAAATCCTTTTCAGTTTTATCTATAAAATATCTACATAAAAACACAAACAAAGAATGTTCAATGATTTTGAAGCGCTAACGTTGTTCCAGCAATGGCCGCCAAAAATCACGAAGAAAATATCTAAAATTGAGATCAAAAATCTATCTGAAGTTTTTTTTCGAAAAAACGCATTTTTTATCTGAAAAGGCGATTCCCTTGTTCGTTTTTAGCATTGGATTTAAAAACGAAGTTTTTATCTTAAAAACGGAGTTTTTTGAATGTTTATAGCAATGGACTTTTTTTTTCTTCGCTTTTTACGGTAAAAACTACGTGTTTTACGGAAAAAACTTCGTTTTTTATGTTTATAGCATTGTTTATTTTTATAGCACAGTTTATGTTTATAGCATTTTTTTTTTTGTATTACATTTTGTATACACAGTTTATGTTTATAGCATTTTTATTTTTATAGCACAGTTTATGTTTATAGCATTTTTTTTTTTTGTATTACATTTTGTATACACAGTTTATGTTTATAGCATTTTTATTTTTATAGCACAGTTTATGTTTATAGCATTGGCCCCAG
Organism: Hydra viridissima; assembly: GCF_058129835.1. NCBI lineage: Eukaryota > Metazoa > Cnidaria > Hydrozoa > Anthoathecata > Hydridae > Hydra > Hydra viridissima. Next base: position 2,081,613 of record NW_028324310.1, read on the forward strand.
GGGCCAATGCTATAAACATAAAAAACGAAGTTTTTTCCGTAAAACACGAAGTTTTTACCGTAAAAAGCGAAGAAAAAAAAAGTCCATTGCTATAAACATTCAAAAAACTCCGTTTTTAAGATAAAAACTTCGCTATTAAATCCAATGCTATAAACGAACAAGGGAATCGCCTTTTCAGATAAAAAATGCGTTTTTTCGAAAAAAAACTTCAGATAGATTTTTGATCTCAATTTTAGATATTTTCTTCGTGATTTTTGGCGGCCATTGTTGGAAAATCTTCAAAATCATTGAACATTCTTTGTTTGTGTTTTTATGCAGATATTTTATAGATAAAGCTTAAAAGGATTTTGGTAACTTCATAATAAACTAATTACTTAAAATCTGCATTTAATCGATTATTCAGTTCCTTGTTGTGCTTCGTTAACAATGCATGCATGAATTTAAAATTCCATACTTATTTATGAAGGTTTTCGATAGTAATTCTGGTTAAACAAATTTTTCATAGTGTTTGACTAAAGAAAAATATAAAGAGTTGATAAATATGCCATATAATACACAAATACACAACAAAATAATACACAAATACACAACAAAGTAAAATGCTGTTTAAAGAACTTAAAATGTTACTAGCAATAAAGATCAGAGAAAACAAAGAGGTTCTTCTTGGGAAGCTTAGTATGTTTTAATTAGCAAACTATTTAAATAAAAATATGTATTGCTACATTATATTTTATATATATATATATATATATATATATATATATATATATATATATATATATATATATATTTACAAATGTTATAGTATAAGTATGTAATATATAGTATATATTAACATAATATAAGTATGTAATCAATCAATCATATTTCTAAATAAAGATTTTACATTCGAGTTTATATACAAATAGTTATAAACTAATGTAAAGTAAGCTACTAACAGTGCTAATGATATATAACAAGGGTAATAATAATGGCAATTTAATCATTCTATTCAAAAACAGCAGAGATATATTACAGTATATAAAATTAACAGTGATAACATGATGTAATGTATAGTATATATCAATTTTATATATATCTAATATATATATATATATATATATATATATATATATATATATATATATATATATATATATATGTATATATATATATATATATATATATATATATATGTAAATATATATATACTTCCAATAGTTTTATTAACTTAATACACTAACATTGAAAATAGCTTCTCCTACACTGTATAATACGATAAATTGTGTTGGTAAAGATTCCATGACAGTCTCTGAGAACATGAAAAAAAACATTTGTGCCAATAAAATGAAGAAATGCTTAGTATAATGTTGCAAATTGCTTAGTATAATGTTGCAAATCATCTTTAAGCCTAGTTTCTAAAAAATCTAATACAGCTCTTGGGACTCGATACTGCTCTCGAAAAACGTTGTCAGAAACATCTTCGTTAAAAAAGCGACCATTAAACTAAAATGAAATTGAAAAACAAAACAAAAATATAATTTCTGCGCCTATTTAGTATGATTTCTGATTTTGTTCGATAAAAAATCATTAAAAAAAAACATCAAAATTTATTAATTTTAAATAATGTTTTAAACACCAACCTCTCGAGGCAATCGGTGGCGAAGCTCATTTTCTGCAACTTCGAAATCTAAGTCTTCGCCCGAAAAAATTAAATTCATGTTCCTACTTTAATTTTACACAGCTTTTTTAAACACCAAATACTAGAATGTAAAAATATTCATAAAAGTAGAATAGACAGCACAGCATACTTAATGACTAATAAAATTCATTAATTAGGCCTAATAAATAAAAATTACAATAAAAATTACTATTATATAACTACTATGTATTACGGATAAAAAAGTTCGTGAATTTTAGTGACGTATACGTTTTATGCTTTATAGCAATGGCCGAAAAAAATACAAACAGCGATAAATTCTTCGAGATTACGAACTTTTTTTCGTACGTGAAAAATTGCGTTTTTACGAAAGATTTTTTTTCTCGAAAAAAACTTCGAATTGTTTATAGCATTGGCCCCAGCAATGAAAGTATACTTTTCGGTTCTAAATTCTTCGGCTATGAAATATTTCGGTGATATTTTCGAGAATAAATATTTTCGGCTCTATCATGTGACACGTTTAAAGCCGTATTGCTAAACTTAAGAAAAGTTTATTCAAGAAAACAACGATTATTTTAACACTTTATAGATTATATAATTAATTGTTATATTTAGTATATACCTATTTATATAAAAATTATACACATAACAACAATATTGTCTTTTAAATAATAACGATAAAAAAAACATTACAAGATAAGAATATTTATCTAAAATGAATTCAAACAAGAAAATTAATTAGTTTTCAAACAAAGCCAAATCTTATTTCCATTAACTCTCAGGCTTAACATTTAATTTTAAAAAAAAAATCATTTTTATCAAAATGATAATAACACTATGATGCTAAATAAAGCTTTATGATATCTATTTTTGGAAACATTTTAAACCGAAAATCCGGTCGGAACTGAAATCTTAAATATATCCGAAATCGGAACCGGAATTTTGATTACGACCAAAACTGTAGCCGGAATCGATGTCGAACCGGATTTCGGTTGATCACAACTTAACAGGAAGATGAGATTGTTTTTCTTTTGCAACCACTTTTTACGTTAAATATTATTTATATAAAATACTAAATTATCTATGATTCTATTCTAAATTTTTACTATGAAGATTATATAATGATAATGCTATTTTATGCTAACAACTATATGCTTACTTTAAATAATTTAAAAAGTGAAAATTTTATGCTTTTTTTTTTTTTTAACATACCTAGTTTATATATATATATATATATATATATATATATATATATATATATATATATATATATATATATATATATATATATATATATATATATATATATATATATATATATATATATATATATATAAACTAAGTAAGTAAAATTATATCTACATATATGTATATAAAAGTGATTAAATATAGTATTTATATTAGAGAATTTAAATAATTTTATAAAAATTTCTTGCACTGTTGGGAGTTTAAGAAATGTATTATTAAATTTTTTGCTGTAATATCCAATCCAGTCATAAAAATCCTGCTCCATAGAGATGATCATTAATAAGGATGACAGTTGTGCGTGCAAAAAGCTATGTAGCATATCATGAAGATGTTCTTCGCTCGCTAACATCTCAGTACCAACAGTTTCAAAAGGAGCACATGTATGTAAATAATTACATTTTTCATAAGCATGTAATTATTATGAGCATAATAATTAGTATAATAACAACCATATAATTAGATTATGTTACATATTTATAAGTGCAAATAAATATTTGTATACTCTGTTATATGCATGTATATTATACATTAATATAATGTAATGAAAGTCCTTAACTTAAATGTGTATTTATATGAAAAGTTAATTTTTAATATAAATAGTTAGCTCTAGTGCAATGTAAAAGAAAATAAAATACTTATGAGCATATTTTGTTGATGAATTTCAGTAAAGTAAGGTTTTTATAGAACTCCAGTATATTGTCATCAGTTAAGTTAAAATTGCTATCTTTTACAATATAAAAAAATTACTGTCTTTCTTCTCAAGCAATTAATTCTGATAGTTAAGTCAGTTAAGTAAATGTACCCATTTACTAGCATTTTATAAAATCTGAAGAAGTTTAATTTTCTTTTGCTATTGGCTCATTGAATTCTTTTCTTGTGACAGTGTAGATATGCCAATCATGCTTCTGCTAATAATTTTATTGCAAAATATTTTAGAATAAGAACTTTAATAATAGTAATAAATATTATCAAAATTCACCTTGGAAAAACTATACCATAACCAAATTTTTTGAAATATGATATAAGGGAATAGTTAAATGTTTATACTTCTTGGCAATTGTACTTTTAGCATAAAAATTAGTCTTGATTATAATGAGATTGCTTATTTGAAAAGTATGTTCAGATTATGGAACTGTAAACACCCACTTAAGACATAAAATCATGAATGTAACAATTTATGAAAGCATATATTGTTTGTCAATATTATTTTACCAAAAAAATAATAACAAAAAATATGTTTAAGCATTTAATTAAAAAGTAACGTCTTTCAAATATTTATGGATGGTAGTGTTGATACTGATGATTGTACCTGCTAATACTGTACTTGTTAGTAAAAGTTGAAACAATTTATAAACCTTCTAATCAATTTAACCAAAATGAAAAAAATACTTTGTGTTCATTTTCTAAAGAGAAATGAATTTTCAAAGAAAAAAGAAGTCAGTTTATGAAAACTGAAAGTCAGGATTAGGGAGCCAAAAGATTTAAGCCAAAGGGCACTTAAACTTGTTAAAACAGCCCTAAAAAAGAAGAACTTGCAGACAGTACATGTTTCTTTTAAATTTATTTAATTTAGATATCAAAATATATATATTCCCAGAAATTGATAAAAATAAAAATTTTTGAAAAATTTTAGGAACCATTTGGCACCCCTCTGCAAGTAGCCCCTTGGGCATGATAAATCTCCTTGCTGCACCACTCTATTTTTGTTGCTGATATAGATATAATAAGTGTATTTTAAAAATGAAACGTAATTGTTTTGATGTATTTTAGAGAAAAAGCTTTGAGTTCAACTGGCCACAAAAAATTGGAAATAGTAACTCAATGGTAAGTTAAATGTTTTGATGTTTAAAGTTGAAAAATTGGAAATAGATATAAAAGTGCTTCTATTGCATAAAACAGGAGGGAAAGGAAAAGTTTTTTTTCTTCCTCTTTTATGCCATGGAAACACTTATATTTATGTTTTGCAAGTTTAAGTTAGCAATTTTATTTTTAAGCTTTGGGTGTAAAAACTAAAACCTACTGAGTTTATTTGAATGTTATTGTAATTACTTATTGTAATTTACCATTTTTTGTAAATAGATCAAGGTATTGAGTTTTTATAGAGCCAATAAACATGGACAAAGTTTTTTTTGTTAAAACAAAATTTAAGAAAAGTTAAACTAGTAATATTTCTAGTTGTAAAACCATTTGTTTTTTTAAAAAAATGTTCAAAAATGATGCATTTATTTTAAACTCTTAATTCAATATCAATCAAGGGCATTCTCAATACCTGGACTAAACTTAGAGCACACTGTTGATATAGGACTAAGGTAAGTCAGACCACTTCACAGAGATGGCAACCTTGAGTGTACATATGTTAGGATTAAGATAAGGCACTGGGTTAATTAAATGTTCAGTTTGAGAAATCCAGAACGTTTAAGTGTTAAGTTCTTTAAAAATAGAAGAAGCTTTACATTCAGGCAGTGACTTTACTGACACACATTAACCAAATTTGTCTTTAAAATCTCTCCAAACTTATGCTTTAAACATTCATAGGCCTGATGAGTTCCTGGAAATCTTGACTTCCTACAGACTTGCATTTGACATTTACTTGTTGTTTTAAACTGATTTTTACTGTAAAAATAGTATGCCTCTTTGATCTATCTTTTTTTTTTGCAATTCTGGAATAGGTAATTCTGCAAAAAGTTCAGCAATTATTTCTTCTATTTTTGTTTCCATTTCAAAGAACTAGGATTAAATCAGTTAAAATAAAGTTTGCTCACATTAAATTTGATGATTTAAATAATTGAAGAAAAGTTTTTTTAAAAGTGTTTTTTAAAAAGTATTATTTTTTAAGACAATATGAAAAACCATTGTCTCTTTAGTTAACAGTTTAAGTTAACCAAAGTTAAAAGCAAAATCAAATTTCAAAAGCAAAATTTGTGGTAATGAAGTACTGTGAGCCAGACACTCTAGGTTATTATTTGAGGAGTTCAAGTTAAAAATTTGTGGTAATGAAGTACTGTGAGCCAGACACTCTTGGTTATTATTTGAGGAGTTCAAGTTAAAAATTTGTGGTAATGAAGTACTGTGAGCCAGACACTCTTGGTTATTATTTGAGGAGTTCAAGTTAAAAATTTGTGGTAATGAAGTACTGTGAGCCAGACACTCTAGGTTATTATTTGAGGAGTTCAAGATAAAAATTTGTGGTAATGAAGTACTGTGAGCCAGACACTCTAGGTTATTATTTGAGGAGTTCAAGTTAAAAATTTGTGGTAATGAAGTACTGTGAGCCAGACACTCTAGGTTATTATTTGAGGAGTTCAAGTTAAAAATTTGTGGTAATGAAGTACTGTGAGCCAGACACTCTAGGTTATTATTTGAGGAGTTCAAGATAAAAATTTGTGGTAATGAAGTACTGTGAGCCAGACACTCTAGGTTATTATTTGAGGAGTTCAAGATAAAAATTTGTGGTAATGAAGTACTGTGAGCCAGACACTCTAGGTTATTATTTGAGGAGTTCAAGTTAAAAATTTGTGGTAATGAAATACTGTGAGCCAGACACTCTAGGTTATTATTTGAGGAGTTCAAGTTAAAAATTTGTGGTAATGAAGTACTGTGAGCCAGACACTCTAGGTTATTATTTGAGGAGTTCAAGATAAAAATTTGTGGTAATGAAATACTGTGAGCCAGACACTCTAGGTTATTATTTGAGGAGTTCAAGTTAAAAATTTGTGGTAATGAAGTACTGTGAGCCAGACACTCTAGGTTATTATTTGAGGAGTTCAAGTTAAAAAATCTTTTTTCTAGCTAATAGCTATTTCTGCATTGGGTACTTGGATCTATGATCTAGCCGACCCTAACTGAACAATTCTGGATCAGGTCAGATATAAATTTTCAAAAATATAGTTATTTTAATCACAATTATTGTTATAAAAGGGGAAAGATACCTATGATGGCATGGTGTCTATGATGGTATACTGGTCATATTTCCAAAAATTTTGGTTTGATGCATTAGTGATTAGACCTATATGTGTATATTAGTATTTCATTACTTCTGGTGAAAATTTATCCATTTTGCACAATGTTTTTGTAATCAATAAACATATATTTCAGTATGTGGTGTTGTAGTTTCTTCTTCAAGCATTGTACATTTATTAGAATACTTATTTTAATGTTATATGTAGACACAGCTTGTTTTAATAAATATAGTAACTTTTTCCTTTCTATGCTGGCATTTTGCCATCCACCCTTAACATTTCAAGAGACTGAAATCCTCCTTAACAATGAATATTCAAATTCATGTATCTCCTGTTTTTTTTAACTGATGTGTACTCATCAAATGTAAAGCTAAATAAACAATTAGTTAAATAAACCATTAGTTAGAATAACTTGTTTAAATGAACCAATTACTTGTTTCTTGACTTTTTTAAAAAGTATTTCATTACTAAATCACAAATAGTTTGATGACATTTTGGGATAATATACCCTTCAGCACGAAATGCTGATCTTAAAACTTGACTTTTACCAATCGTTATAAAACTTATTCCATCAATAGCAGTGCTCAAGACTTCAGGTAAAGTTTTAAGGATGTTTCTACAGCCTCAAAGGCCAAGGTATTGCATTTTAGAATTTTTAAGTGTCTTGTAATGGTGGTTGTTGTTGAGCTAGGAGTTTTTAATAAAATTTTACATTTTGCTTGTTGCAGCTCTTGAGAAAAATCAAAGTAATCCCAAACCTCAAATCTTCAAGATGTGCTAATGTCCTAAAAAGCGGCCATATTTTATTTGAGCTTAAAATCCTTAATAATTTTAATTTAAACTTTTTTCAAGCATAAATATGCAGTGGTCAAACAGCCACTGTTTATTTTTTAACAGGAAAAACCTGAATGGTGATGCACTAACAAGCACAATGTAAAAAGAGCCAAAAAGAAATAACGCTGCTACTTACATTTCAGCTGTATTTACCAAAATGACTGGGCTTTTTTTTTTTTTTTTGAATTTAAAAGTTCAAACCTGAATGTTGATAGTGAGGTGTAAAGTTCAAATATTGGAACTCAAACATGTTTGAACTAACAGCTCTATTGATGGTGTTGGCATAGGTTTGCTACAGTTAGCTCTGTGAATTTTGAAAAAATTCACAGAGCTAACTAGCAAACAAAAAAAAATTGGGATGGAAATTAGCTGCCAAAGCTTTCAATGTTCCTACAACAAAATTACGTTGAAGATATAAAAAAGACAATGACGCTACAAAAGGAGTTTTGGGAGGTCATAGAACAATACTAAATCATGCCTTAGAAGATCAATTAAGTACTTAATGGATATGGAGATGAGGTTTTTTGAACATAATCAACAAGTATATTAAGATATTTAAAACCTAATCCATAAACCTCATTAAAAACACCAGGAAATAAAATTTAATTTCATCCTTTGCTTGTGCACAAGCTTTTAATAAAAACAAGTTCAACTGTTATTTTACCAAATTATCTGCAATAATGGAGCAGTATAAATTTCCTCCTGAAAACAAATACAATGTGTATGATTCACGCTTAAGTACTGTGGAAAAAAGAGCCCAAAAAATAGTGGCTGCTTTTTACTAAAGGGCAAATCTAATAGGGGCATTAAGTAGTGGTGAACATGGTCAGTAATTGACTGTAGTTTGTTCTAAGAATGTAATAGAAACTTTTGTGACACCAATCTCTATTTTCCTTGAAAAAGATTTAAAAATGTGTTGATAATATATGCGCCAATAGGCAGTAAAGCATTTTGCCAGGAAAAGGGCGGATGATGAGAAATATTTTCTTAAAATGGCTTGAATATTTTGTGCAATGCTCTAGCGCATCAAAAAAATTCTTTTGTTAGATGGCCACAATAGTCATAAAAGCTTGGTAGCTTTAAATTATGCAAAAGAAAATGGCATTATATTACTTTAAAAAGGTTGATACCTGTTTAAAAGCCTAAAAGAGGTAACTTTTGCAGATAAAATTGTAGACACCCAAATAGAAATTTTGAATTGGTTAAATCAGTGCAACAGATTAAGCAATTCCATTTATTATCTTTTTAAAATTCTTTTAGCCTCATAGCTTTCAATCTACTAATTAACAGCTTTGGTTTAGTTTTGAAATGAAGTAACAAATGGCAAAAATGGAAACAAACCAATCAATAAATAATAGCAACACTTTTGAATGGGTTGACTTTAATAAAACAGTCCACAAAAAAAAAAACTAAAAATGTTTTTAAGGAAATGAAAACTATCTAATGAAAACCTTCATGGGTAAGTTTCATAAAGATTATTCAAACTTGACATTTGAAATCATTTAAAAGAATTCTTGTTGCCAATTAGCTTCTACCTATTAACTTGCTTTTTCTAGCATCAGCTTTGTCAATCAAAATTTCTTTACTATCAACAAACTGGATTTTAAAACATTAAATTGAGATTTTCTTTCAGAATTTCGTTAGGTAAGAATGGCTCAAATAATCAAACATTTTATAAGAGAAGGTTGCTCATTATCATTTAGTTTGATAATCTAGAAAGGTCTTCCTAATATTTTAATTTCTTTGCAAAAAAACAAGGAAAATTTTTGACAGTTGTTAAGAGTTGTTGATAAAAATGTGTACAGTTATTAACTTTAATGTTGTCTTACATGCAAACAATTCTTTTGATTGGTTGGTTTCTTACATGCAAACAATTCTTTTGATTGGTTGAAGGATTAACCTAGTTAGTTTTCAATTATGTTAAAGATGGTCAGCATTAGCTACAAGTAAACAGTGTTCTGATTGTATAAATTTCTTTACCATCCTTAGACCCAGAAAATCAGTGATATTTTCTTTTAAATCCTGTTTGGAATAAACATATTTGTGGTTGGTGTTGCTTAAAATTTTATTAATCAAAAAATTATAGTGGTGACTTAATGGTTGGAATGATAAAAGCTCTGGTGTCTGAAATTTTTCAAAAGTACATAGAAGATGTAACAAATTTAAAGTACATGGTCATACTTCTAGGTCAAGAAAAGTACATGGAAGATTTAGCAAATTTAAAGTATATGGTCATGCTTCCAGGTCAAGAAAAACATATATAGTACTGGGTCTTAAAATGCTAAAAAATTTATTTTTTAATTAAATTGTTAAAAAATCTTTCTTTCATAGAGCGCACAGAAGAGTGTACTGAGTGTGTTTAATGCAAAATATCTAGTAAAAGTAGCTTGTAATTGTAATTTTAAAAATATTTTTAATATAGAATATTTTTATTTTTATTTTTTTTTCATTTTTTAATATCACTTTTCATTAATAGATGGTTAGTTCATAATGCTTGAAGCTTTTTATTCTGTATTAAAAAGCAAACATGTTTATTTTCTATGAAAATTTTGCAGCTATGCAAAAATTTCTATTATTGGTAGGAATCAACAAATGATCAATGCTGATTTCTAGTCCTGTATAGTGAAATTTCTCAGAGTTTCCCATTAAAATTCATGGAATCATTTAATTGGTATCATATTCTCATTTGGTTGGTACCGTGAATCTCTAATTCTCAAAGTGAACAATTTTAAAGTGTGTCACATTAATTCACATTAAAAGTTTGTCATGTTATAGTTGCATCAGTAAAAAAAAGTTAGTAGAAGATGTGGTTACATCAGTAAAAAAAAAGTTAGTAGAAGATGTGGTTACATCAGTAAAAAAAAAGTTAGTAGAAGATGTGGTTACATCAGTAAAAAAAAAGTTAGTAGAAGATGTGGTTACATCAGTAAAAAAAAAGTTAGTAGAAGATGTGGTTCAAGAGATTGGGCTCAAGTACAATCCTAAAGAAAACATTAAAAATTGTTTGCTTTAACTGTTTTTTAAGTAATCTTTCAATATATCATGCAAACATTATATTATACCTACACCCATTAATATTATACCTACACCCATAAATAGAACCCAAAATAACAAAAAACTTGCTAATTCATAAAATGCTCTTAAAGAGAAACACTTGCTAATCATGAAATGCTCTTAAAGAGTATTTCAGATGCTCTATAAACTTGGACAAACTTTCAATTTTTTACCTTTATACTAACTTTCATCAATCTTGGTATATCCATACAAAGATTGATGGTATCAAACAGAATAAAATCATTTTTTATGAATTTCTTATGTTTAGAATGAAATCTTTTTTTTATCTTGAAAACAGAAGTCCTGTTATTTTATTTTGAAAACAGAAGACCTGTTTTTGATATTAAGATTACTTAAAAACATTTTATCTCAAAAAAGAAAAAAAAAAAGAAAAAAAAACAACCTGAATCCATCAAACAAAAAATGGTTCTTTTTGCATCAAACTGAATACAGTACTTACTGACTCAATGTTAGTAATATTTTTGATTGTGATTCTGAGTTAACTAAATGCCAAATACCTTGTACTTCAAGAAAAAGCTTGAAGAGAAAATCAAGTAGCTAACCTTTTAACATTAAATGAAAGATAAAATAAAAAAATCCAGAAATAAGATTTAAATGATATTGATGTAAATAAACATAATTTAATTTTTTTTTTCTTTCTATTATATAGGTTGTTTTCACATTGTAAAAGCAACGATTTTAATGATTCAATAGAGCGAGAGTTTATTGCCTTCCTATGCCCAACTGGCCCACTGCTAAGTGAAATTTCCAAGTTTCTGGAGCTTTCACTTAATAACTGTGGAAATAATGCAGCTCACAATTTGTTTCCTCATATTACTCTCTCGTCTTTCTTCAAGGTGTTAGAGCTTTTGTTTAATATATCTTATATTATACTTTAATCAATATTCATAATGTTTCATAACTTATACATGTGTATGTTATCAAATTACTTTTTACATGTATGTAGGATTGTAACATAAAATTCTCCTTCTCATCTAGGTAGATGACTCAATGTTGCCTTATGTTTTGGACATTTTCCAAAGTCTTATGCATGAACAGTACTTAAAACAACCTCCAAATATTCAGTTACATTTGCAGCGGTCTGAAAATTACATCGGACTCTTTTTAGATGAAAACTCCATAGAGTGGTTGACTGAAGCAATGAATTTTATAAGTAAAAAGACCGAGGCAGAGCTTGGTAAGTTTATATTTTGAATGCAAAATTCACATAGAACATCAAAGTAGTCATTGCTTCATTTTAGTTTTTTTTTTTTTGGAAAATACAAGTGTCTTATTTCAATTTTTCAATTCTTGTTTACTGTGTTTGATTTCATGATCTATTTGAGAAACATGAGAAACTGTACTAAGAGCCATTCCGCAAAATTGGCAAAAATTGTAGCTAAAAAGAATAATAGAATTACCCAATTCAACTTAACAGTATCTAGTTGATTATTGCAAGTATAATAATATTTTTCTGCTGTTAAGAAAATTGGTTATTAATGGAAATAGTAAGCACTCCATCGATTATTACAGTAGTCTATCTATAGAAAAAAGTTAGCAAATTAAAGTTTTCATTTTTAATTTTTTTTAATTTTTTGATTTTCATATAGAAAAATTTATAAAGTTTAACACCATTTAGAGAAAAAAAATATTGCATTTACAAATATTAAACAATTATAAAGTATTTTGAATTTTTTTTTTTTTTTTTTTTAATCCTAAATGTAAGCTCCTAAAATATGTGACGATATTGGTTGCAAAAATTTAAGCAAGAAGTTATGACATTTTGAAATGTTAAACCTTAATGTCTTTATTATGGTTAATAGGGGATTAAATTATATTAGGACATAAAGGTTACTTTTTATTAACCTTGGTTACACAAGGTATGCAGTTAAAACCTTAGTTACATGTAAAGCTTTGCCTTCCTTTTAACTTTTGTACAGAATAAATTTAAATTTTTAACTGTAAATAGAGTTCTAGACAAAAAAAAAATTGTAATTAAAACTAAAGTATAATTTAACTTTTTCTTTGTATTTTTCAAAACATTTATATTTTTTTAAGATTTCACCTAAAAAGTAGTTATTAAATGTTTTTCCTCAAAAGATAATTTAAATTGGATAATAAAACATTTAAATACTTATCTTTAGAGAACAATAGCAGAAATACTTTGAATATTTTAGTAGATATCGCATTTTTAGGCTTGAACAGTTTTTACACTGCAATGTTGATTTTTGCAAAGGTTTTATTAATTATTTGCAGAAAAAAACTTTTGAAATATATATTTGTTTTTCATGCGGCGATTGATAATATTTTTTTCTAATATCAACATAACTAAATCCTTTTGAAACTTTGTTATTTTGAATAATAGCTTTTATCCTCATTAGAAATACCTTTAAAAGTGCTTCTGATATAAAATGATAAATTCTATTATGCTGTAATACATTTTTTCTGAGTTAAAATTGCTTTAAAATGGTTGAATGGTTGTTATATGTAAATGGGTTTAAATTAAAAACATCAATTTATAAAATGAAAAAACAGTTGTTTAGATATTTTGGGTAAAAAACACTCAAAAAATGCAATTTTTTAGTTTGTATTGGACAAAATGTTGCTGTTTTTTTGGTTTGTAATTTTAAGAATATACTGTTTTGTTTTTTGTTGAGGATATTTTGTCTTGAATCTAGAAACCTATTCCATTTTAAGTACCCACTACATTTGTAATTTGATTTACACTGTTTAAGCTAACACATTTAAAAATAATTTTAAGTTTTGAAAAATATTTATTCTCTTTAGAGTGTTGAGAATTTTTCAAAAGAATTTAGATAAATATAACTAAGGAATTCTAAACTAAGAAATTTCGACGGGTTTTTTTTTTTTTTAATAATTGTTTGTAACAGCATCTTGATGTACGTTGTACGATTTGTCACTAAATGTAAACAATAAAACACAAATATAGTTTTTTTAGTTTGTTTTTTTTTACTGTTTATTGATGTGAACTATTCAAGCATCAGAATTCTTGCTATTTAAATATTTGAATTGAGTAGTGAGGCAGTGCATACTTTTTACTTTATGTGCTTTATTACAATATTAAATGATATTGCATAAAAAAATATAAAATGCTCCAATTTATAAAGTAGCGATGAAGTTTAAAAGTAGTCAGAGTTTTACATAAAATTAATGGTGATATAATGCAATAAAAGCAATATTAATGAAAGAGAAATATCTGGTAAACTAACAACTATTTTTTTTTTTCCCTCTGAATTTTTAGTTTAGAAAAAAAAAAACATATTTTAGTTCTTATTACTAAATTTCTTCATAAAAATTTTTTATAAGTATATAATTTATAATAAATATTTAAAATAGATAATTATTTATAACAAAAAAATGACTGATTTTTGGGTGCCAAATTTAAAAAAGAGTGATTTTATTGTCTCTGATGAAATAAATATATTTTGGAAAGATACATATAAGATAGCTAATACATGATTGTATATAAATATGTTACTAGTAATAACGTTATTAACCTTTAGTTATAACACAGTTAATATTATAGAATGCGTATGAAATATAACAAGCTTATTCATATTTCATAATTATGGTTCAGCATCTGTGTTTTATTGATAATTCCCTTCTCAGTGTTACTAGTAATGAACAAAAATATAGAGATATATATCTTAGCAAGTTTAACATGGTTGATACTTTATAGCCAAGAGGTAGGACTAAGTGGAATAAAAACAAAAAGAAGATAACCAAGGTAAGTTACTTATTCCAAAATGATCTTCCTTTACTAATGAACCGTTAGTAAAGCTCATATCTTTTAAAACTTAAAACTACAATATAGATTCTGAACATCTACATAATGATTTTTGTTGTTGTTGTTATGGTTACTAATAGTAAGGTCAATGACTTCCATTGCTACAGGTTTTATACATGAAGTCAGTACAATTCATAAACGAAAAGAACTAGTTAGTCTATATAAATAGTCTATTGTTTTTGTGTTTTTTTTTTGTCATAAAAAACGTTTATATTTATTCAGCTATCTATTTTCCTTTTATAAGACAATATTTTACCAATACACCGTAGCCTCTTTTTTTAGATAATTATGAAATAGTAAAGAAAATCTTGTGTGATGTGTAAAACACAGAACAAAGAACCAGGGTTTACTATATCTACCAATTGTTACCTAATTCTTATTTATTGCAGTTACGTTTTGTTATAGTTGTTGTTGTATTCCATTTATCACTTTTTAAGTTTAGAACCAAAAAAAACGTTTTGTCAAACAAAATCACTCTTTAAATCACTACATTTCTTTACTTACAAACATTTACAGAGGGCGGCAGAACTTTTTAAAACTATTTTTTAAAATCACTCTTTAAATCACTACATATCTTACTTACAAACATTTACAGAGGGCGACAGAACATTTTAAAACATTTTTCAAAATGAATCTTTAAAACCATTTTTCAAAATGAATCTTTAAAGCACTAAAATTGAAAGAAATTTTTGGATATTATTTTCAATTTTGAAATGGTATTTCTATTAACATATTTATATTTATTATTAGGGAGTTCTTAATTTTGTGACAAAAAATGTTTTTAAAACACAAAAAGGTGTGTCTTAAAGAATAAAGAAATTGTTTCTGAAAGAAAGTTCAATAGGACAGTTTTTATATCACAAACCTAATGTAAAAGGTTTTATATCACAAACCTAAAGTAAAAAAAGAAAATTTAAAATTAAAAGAAAGTTGAAGTTAAATGCTTAACTTACCACACAGGTTCCTTGTGGTAAGGTTCAGGTGACATTTCTCTTCGTTAGAACCAATGATCGTGACGTGACGGACTGAGAGTGCTTGGTGTGACACACAGGTGAGCTTGCCACCCTTCTGCAATATGAATTTGTCGTTTCATCTATTGATCACACAGTCAACACTAAAAAGATTTTTATCTGAGATAATTTTGACTGTTGACGAAGTATGGCTTTTCAGCTGATTCAGAAGCTTCTTTGATCGCTCCAATCTCAAAGATTTTAGCCTTTTTGTCGAACGTTGGCATGTAGGACTTTTAGATTTCTTTTGATTGTCCTCTCATCAATATTGAACAGTTTTCCTCTCTTCCAGATGAACATGGTAATATTCTTTTCGATATGCTTTTTAAGCTTTTCAGTGAATTTTTTAGGGCGTATGGGCTCTCTCAGCACTGTCATGTTTTTTCACTTTGTAAAATGTAGTTTTAGACACTAGAAATACGAATTACTTCATTTAAAACTTCAGTTCTTTTAGCTTCCATTGTAAAAATTTTTATTAAAATGTTTTTTTTACTAACAACTTTACTCAAATCTTAGACGTTCATTAAAGATTAACCAACAAAAACAAATTTCGGAAATTTTTTATTTCACAAAACTTAGCCAAAAAATTAGTTCGCAAATCGCTTGCTGCACACTCTATTTTAAATTTCTTTCTTTTGTCTTCACTCAAGTCTGTGGTCATCTTATCTATGTTTTAATTTCAGATGAATTCTTATTTCGAAATCTTTTACTTTAAATAAATTTCTTTCTAACAAAATATTTAAAATAGTTTCATCAAGGTTCAAGGACTGTCTTTTTTCCTCTGGAATCTTTATCTACACTCAAGTCGGTGGTCATCTTATCTATGTTTTAATTTCAGATGAATTCTTATTTCGAAATCTTTTATTTTGTATTTTCTTACTCTATTAAAACCTCAATAAATGATTTAAAAAACGGTTGAAATTTAAATTTAAAGCCTTATTAAATGTCTACTTAAAAAAAGGTTTGTTTTTTTATATAGAAAACTGTTAAAAATTTAGTTCTTTTTTTTTTTTCTTTATTCATAAAATTTGCTTTCAGATTCTCAAAAGCATGTAAACTTCATCAAAACTTAAAGTTGATCAAGTTAATATACTTTTTTCTTTTTTCTTTTTTTTTTTTTTGTCTTTAAAAAAAAAAAATGCAATAAGATTTTTTTTTTTTCTGATTAGGAGGATTTACTTTACTTTTTTAAAGTTTACATCCACATGAACAAAATTTTAAGTCAGAAAGAGACAGCGGGCTCATGAATCTTGTTAAAAATATTTAACATGTTGTGGAAAGTTTAATGGTATGAGACAGTTAAACGTTTTTGTTTTTTAAATTAACATGCATTAACCCACTTCTTAGTTTGGACCCTTCATTTCCTGCAATTGTATGATAAAATTATTAAAAAATTAAAATTATTAAGAGTCAGAATCATGAAATAATTAAGGAAATCAGATAAAACAAGAAGAAGAAGAATAAAAAATCAAATGAGCAAGGCGAGAAAAACTTTTTTTTTGTTTTAATAAATGTTTTGTTTGACCGTTTTACCCTACGCATATAAAAATGTACGCATTTTTATATGCTCTCAATTTCAACTTTTTTTGTTTTGTTTTTTTTTTAAAAAAAAAAAAACGTTGAAATTTAAAAAAAAAAAAAAAAAAAGGATAAAGTTTTTAAAGTTAAGAAACGCTAAAAGAGTAATCTAAAGCTATGTTACGCAACTACAACTCAATTAAATAAAAAGTTTATGATTCCTCAAGATAATGCTTTAAGACGATTAGTTTTCGCGGAGAATTTTTCGCGAGTCAAATTTATGGGCGTTATGGAAATGAACGACAAATAAAAGACTTTTAACTTCCTTTTACCATTGCATATCTGAAAACATTTTTTAGGTTGGATTGCTACGTCCATCTTACGGGTATTAAATGTAAGGTGGGTGTAGCAAAAAAAGATAGAATAGAAAATAAGGTAAGTTTAGTGAATAGAACTCGTAATAAACCAGATATATGTTTTGTAGATTACTAAACATTTTAAAATTGAGATTTAAAAAAGGAGTTTTTTAAATTTCTCATGAAAACTTAATTCGCACATGGACTATTTTTTTCAATATTTTGCAAGTTTAAAACTAATTGCCTGAAGGTATGTACATAAGAAGATTAATAAACTGTCCCGGATATTTTATTCGCATTCGAATCGATTTATTGCTTGGTTTTACATTTAAAGAATACAAAGCAAGCAATAAGTTTATCGAATGTTTTTTAAGAATCCAAACAAAAAATTTTTTTTGTTTTTTTGTTTAGTTAGAAAAACTTAACAAAAAAACTAACAAGTGTTTTTTTTAACGCTAAATTCAACAAAACATTGAGTGACTTTTGTAAAATAAAAATATAACTCAATTTTTACTAACGTCAGTAAACAGAAAAAATTTCTTATAGAAATAAAAACAGTATATACCTTAACCTCTAAAGTAACTCAAAGCAGAACTTAAAAAATTAAATCAGAAGAATTACTTAAAATATCATTTAAAACCAGTTGGTATAAAACCAATTAAATATTCTTGAGAAATCATCTTTGTTGGTGGTGCTTAGTCGCATAATAGATGAGAATGTATTTACAATTCACAAGGGAGACGTTATCTTAGTTTATCAGGAATTCTTTTAACCATATGATGTTTTATGACGTAATTGCAAATGTAGCTTTCTAAGTATAGATCAAGGCTTTTATTAAAAAGTGAAAATTTTTCTTTGAAATGCTTAATATCTTTCGTCGAAAAATCTCAATCTATGGAACGCGAAACCTATTTAATTAGCTTCCATTTTAAATCGAAGTTTCTTAAAAAGCGTATTTATAAACTTTTGCTTTGGCTGCTTTTAATTCGATTACTTCTACCCACGAACGGATTAAGACAAGAACTTAATCTTTACTTAAGTATTTGTTAATATCGCTTTAGTTTGATGTTATTTTGATTAATGAAGAAAACGCGTACTGCAAGTTGCTTCGAACATTTAGTGTTTAATAATTTGTTTGTTTTTTAGTATAATAATTAAAAGTTTGTTAATTATTTCGTTTAATGTTAATATTTATGTTATTTTAACAAATTTAATCGGCAACAATACCATTAGTGTAGTAATTGCAGTAATACTTAAGCATGTGTGTGTGATGTCTGTAATACTGTCCGCCACTGTCCATCACCCTCCCTTCTCTTCTCACCACAATACTTAACTTGTTTAATTTTCTTACGACGTTTTTTAATGGACTTTTCATAAAAACAATATTTTAAAGATTAGTTTGTATAAAATAATTTCAAATTTTTAATACAGATTTTTAGTGATTAACTTGGTTTTGCAGAAATTCTATATTTGTAGATCCCAGTCCATTGTTTTACCCAACACCTAATATGGAGATTAAACGCCACTTATGTTTATCATCTAAATCAACTATGTATGTATGTATGTATGTATGTATGTATGTATGTATGTATGTATGTATGTATGTATGTATGTATGTATGTATGTATGTATGTATGTATGTATGTATGTATGTATGAATGAATGCATTTATGTATGTATGTATCTTGGTATGAAATCATGCATGCATGTATATTTCTGCTAAATATATTCGTGTTAATACAATAATTTTACGTAAAACAGATAATGATGAAATTGTGTGCTGTTCTATACATCATCGTGCAAACAATTAAATTAAGAAATGTTTTTAAATTGGTTATTGAAGAACAAACGGAAAATCATGTAGATTACATTATTATACAAATTGGTCGATTTCTGTTTGTGAATTATGTTATAACGTTTATGTAGTTTTTTGCTTTAACTAATTTCCTGGCTAAAAAAACTTTTCTATGTTGCAAGTTTTTTTTTTTTTTACAATTTCAAAGCGACGGTTTTTTCGTATATTTTGCTGAGGCTTGGTTTTTTGTTTATTTGTTGTATTTTTTTTTTTTTTTTTTGAAACGTTATTAAAAGCTTTTCTCGGGACTTGTACCGAACGATTTGTTTTCTCTAATCAAACAGCGTGTTGTTTTTTTATATATATATAGGGATTTATATTAAACCACACGACCGAAAATTTCATTTGACGCTCGCCTACAATTTTTTACAAGAACACTCAAACAAACTTGAAAATTTGGCAAAACAGATCAACACTCAAGTCTCTGCAAAGTGGGATCTGAAATTATATTCCAGAGAAAGTAGATTTAACGGCAAACAGGTAATTTTCTGTTAAATATTAACACTTATGTGAGGCGCTTGATTGATTATGACTAAGAGTCTGCGTATCGTTTCATTTCCGTATTGTTATCAGGCCGATACGATAGCAGAAAAAAAAGGTGTCATCGGAATAATTACGACCAAAAATCGGTAAAAAAATTTTATTCGGTATTGTAGTTAGTTTAAATCTTGGTATATACCGGAACTCTCGTCAATCCGATGACACTTTTTCCGCTATCATATCGGAATGATAACGATACAGAAATGAAACGATACGCAGACCCTTAATTGTGACATATATTATCAAGTATATTGTATACATTAGATACACGTGGTTGTTCAAGATTACAAAGCAGCAAATAAGAAAGAGTTGGATTTGTCGGAAAATAATTACGTGATCATGACATCGGAGCATCACAAGTACCCCCCGTATAATGGTTGGAGGGAAGGAAAAAGTTTTGAAACAGGGCAGACGGGTTTTTTTCCGGAAAGTTCCACAAAAAAGACAGCCGAGTGGAGAATTTGGTCTAAGAATCTGTAAGTTCCTACTAAAAATAATCTGACAATGAAGACGCACATCAGATGTGGTGATAAAGATTAATTCAGAAAATGAAGATGCATTTTATCATTCTTTTGTAATATTTTAGATCCATGACCGTCTTTAAGAGCAATAGTACCCCGCAGAAAGCTGAAGTCCTCCAATCAACCAAGTCGGCGCGTCGGTCTCAGTCTTTTAATTTGAAAAAGAACAAATCTCAGGCTCAGCGTCAAGATAGTCCGAGTTCCACGTGGAGTCCAATCTTAATGGGAGCTACCGCATCAAGTAAAATGAACTTCAAGCATTCGCCATTTTTAGTTAGAAGCTCTGTTACGCAGGATAACAGTTCTGAGCAGCCTAACGAAAATTCTACCTTGAAAAAAAGTTCTACTAAAAAATATGATTCTAATGGACTTGCGCCGGAAAAGGATACACCGAACACTGAATTTCGGCGTATCTTTGTAATGCGCCATGCTGAGCGTGTTGATTTGACATTCGGCCATGACTGGTTTAATCTCTATATTGACGATAAAGGCTATCACAGACGAAATTTAAACATGCCACGTCGAATTCCGACGCGTCGTGGTGGCCCACGAGATTTTTTTATGGACGGGCCTATTACTGAAATCGGCACTTTTCAGGCAAGGCTAATAGGCGAAGCTATGCGAGCTAAAGGAATTAGTTTTTCTCATGTGTTCTCCTCCCCATCTCTTCGTTCTATTCAGACGGCAACGTCTGTGTTAGAAGGGATGGCGGATCAACAATCTAAAATTAAAATAGAACCTGCTTTATTTGAATGGATGACGTGGTGTAAAAACACTTTGCCAAAATTTTTGACTAGCAGTGAGTTGATCGAATTTGGAATAAAAATAGACGAAAACTACCAACCCTTTTTTTCCTTGACACAATTCAATCTGCATGAAAAATGTGACGAATATTACTATCGCTCCCACGCTTTTGCTGATCACGTAGCTAAAAATTACTCTGGCAACATACTTATGGTTGGACATTCTGCGTCATTGGATGTTTGCACGAGACTTCTTACCGGAGGTAGCCTACGCAAAACAGACGATTTAATTAGAGTTATTCAAAAAGTCCCTTTTTGTGGGCACGTCGTCATAGAACAACTTTCTAATAAGCGCTGGTCGCTTGTGCAATCAGCCATTCCTTCTTTGGCACATAGTCAAAATCAAGCTTTTGATTGGAGAGTACTGCAAGATTAAATAAAAATGTGTATTCAGTAGTATGCATTGAAACCCGATGAGTTTTACTCTTGCTGTTTGTGCGGGTGTTGATTTATTAGCGCCTGTTTTCAGACGTTGCTTAAGAAGAAGTAAAAGACAATATGAAAAGTTCGCTTTCCTCTCTGTTTATTGATATTTTTTCTGCTTTTATCACGTAGTTTGATTCTCTAGTTACGTTGATCATTTTAATCTATTACAAATAATTACTCTCTAATTTGCTAACTAAACTAGTTCGCATGAGTAATTTGCAGAATGAAATTTACAGAATCTAATTTTATAGTTTCAGAGTTTTACCGGATCTTACTTAAGCATCTAAAAAACTTTGTTATCGCAGAGAAATGAACCTTATATTTACATTATTTGTTTATTTTGTATATAGTTGTTCATTTTTATATTACATCAATTTGAAAATATTTATTTAAATCAAATATTGCTGTTATCAAGGTAAAATACTAATCCCTTATCTGGTTGAAAATACAACTTGCATTATGTTAGTTGTGATTTGGGAAACCAAATTTGGAATTAATGATGTACAGAATAAACTATCTATCAAATTGACTTTTTTTTGTTCGCAATCAACAAGTTTAGGTTAAGTAATAGATCTTCGCTAATTATAGATTTGTAATGAAATGATTAAAAAATAATGTACAGACAAAATATTTTATCAGACCTTGCGGAAGGTCAACGTCGGTTGGAGACTGGTTTGTTTTTATAATACATTTGGAAATTTGTCTGCCGTCTGCTAACTGATAACTTTGAGGATCTTTGACGCTGATTTTGAATATGATTTAAAGTTTGATTTTTTTTTTTCAATATCTGTTTTTATGAAGAAAAAAAAAAAAGATATAATACTGAATATTATGGTATTTAATTGCTCATTTTATATTTGTAATTTGTGTTGGCTGCACTTTTAAATATCGCGTACTATTTTTTTTTTATTTAATTGTCAAAATTAGAAATGCCTTTATTTCTAATACTTCCAATGTACCTTACTTTTAAAAATTTAACTTGTTATAATAACCAGCAACTGAAAATAATTAGTAAAGAGTTAACTGTTTCTTATATGTCGAACCGTGAGGAAAGTATAAATTTTGTTAAAAGCAAAGCTCCGATCTTTAAAATGGGAGATATAACAAAATAGTTTTTATCGTTTTTATTTCGTAGAGATAATTGTAAAAAATTAGAGTAAACTGGAGTAAGAGTAAACGGTTCAGCTTTAAACTCTATTTAAACTAAATTTAAACAAAATTTTAAGGAAAAAATGCTTTTTATTTTTTAACTTTTATGGAAAACAAAAAACGTATACTTTTCATATAAAATTTGGGAGAGTTTATACTTAAACGTTAATGACATTTAAAATTAAAAAAGTAAAATGAAAAACAATCTTATAAGTAATTAAATTATAGAAAAAAGAAATTATATTAAATATATATTAAGTTTAAGTTGTTTAATGGTCTAAACTCTTCACCGATCTTTTTCTTTTTTTTTTGGACTTAGCGTCACAAAAATCCAAGACTTGAGACGAGAAGCTTTGCACTGGTACTACATGTTGTTTTGAGTTGGCAATGCTTCTTCCCTAATTGTGTCACTTTTTTCACCTCTTGATGTCTTTGTCTTATCTTCTTTCAAACTGTGGCAGGAATCTTAAGGTTTGCAATTACACTCTTTAAAATAATTTTTACACCTTTAGATAAAGCAAAAACTTCTCTTCAATACGGTGCCACACATTTTTAAAGATTTTTTTTTTAGCATTTGGTAAATGTAGAAAATTAAAAAAAAAAAAAAGCTAAATTTTTCACTTTTTTTGTTTTGTTTCTTCTTGCCACAAGTTTACTCTATCAATTTAACAAAAAACATTTTCATAAATCATACGATTATCTTTGCGTCAAGCTTTCGCAAGCATAAAGGAAACAATTTCTACAAGCTTCTTTTTTTGAAGAAATGAGACGTGATAGAACACATTCAGTGTCAAAAATACTATAACAATTAGATATTACTTTTCACTCAAAATTTTTACCGCACTGCTATTGGCCGTTGAGTAATGCATGGTTTTTGTCTTGCGCGAATGATAACTTAAAGCGGGTTTTTGACTCAGTTACATCTAATGATGTATATTAACTGGATGTCTAACTTCACAAAAATTCCGTAAAAAAAAGTGAAACAAGTTTTTAAAGTTTATAATGCCGATAGCCGTTTTATTTAAACTGACAATAGTTCATTGTTATTTTGCTTTGATCTACCATTGCGTCATTTCAGACTGGCAAAACAAACCTGGTTGGCAAAAAATTTGCTTTACTGCGGAAGCGCGAGTTAGATATCTAGTCAATATATATCACTGGTTACATCTACTATCCCAAAAGTCCAATTATAAAGTTTAAAAGGTTGCCTTGACTACGCATTGAGTTGAAATACAAAGGCACAAAAAATATCTGACATTAAATCTGACGTTAAATTTCTGTTTGTTACTTTTCTGCATATTTTAGAAACTTTTTATGTGTATTTACCATAAGCTCTTAGAAATCAACTAAAATTACTTTTTGATTTTTTAAAAAAAAATAGAAACTCAATAACAAAATACTTTTTAACAAAAAATTATTTAAAACCAAAAATTAAATTGTTTGTAGTTGGTGTCAACTTCGATGCTCATTTAAGTCTTTCACATTTGTGTCATTTGTATGTACGTATACCCATTCAATTTCATATCATCATAGTTCATTGATACCCCATCATGTAAATAAATAAAGAAAAAATTACATTATTGAGCAGCCAGGAGATTCTTTGGATGATGATGTAGTGTCATCACTCTGAAAAAAAAGAAAAAATTTATATTATGATAGTAGAACATCGTGGAATATAGCATATGGAACAAACATAATGTAGGTGTGTGCGTATCCGTCCAATTACGGCACTGATTTTGTAATAAAAATCTGCGACCATTTTATCATTGCGTGCTTGACGTATGTGTTTGTAAGAATGCATTGTCGTATTATTTTTTAGAATTTCATATCAACATATTTATTTTTTAAAAAGTAGAATAGCTAAACTTCATTTTTGTGTTGTTTTTTTTTTTGCAGTTACCACTGCTATTATTGAATTTACTGTTCTGAAAAACTTCGTTGTAGTTCAGATATAAAATTGATATCGAAGGTATGTTGGGTCTTTTTTTAAATGTATTGGGCCCAGTTTAAAAACTAATTTTTTATATGCATGCAAAAATTCATTGAAAAATATTATGTAGCAGACTCCTAATTTTTTTGTAGCAGAATAGATACCTTAGTTTAATATTTTTCGCAATATTATGGAGGATGGGAGGGGGGGCCCTGCCCTCACAACGATTTTCTAATAAAATGAAATTGACCATCATTATAGCCAATTTCTTTAAAAACAAGAACGAATGTCATCATAATAGCTTAATAACTTGAAAAAAAGTATCCATATGATGCACCTCTGATTTCCTCATAATAATCCCTTTGCACTTGATTACTATATTATAATTATTATATCTATCATAATAAAATATATTCTACTTTTATTGTTTAATATTATTAAATAATACTATATTATTTTAATAATAATATGCTATCATTTAATAGTTTAATTTTATATTTTAATTTATTATGATAATTTTATGATGATTATAAGTGAATGAGGTATCCGATGGTGTGCATTATATGATGCATCATATGATCATTTTTTTAAGAAAAAAAGTTTAGCACACATATAATATTTATGTTATGATAAAATTACTCATAATTATTATCAAATAATAATTATGTGCACTTTTGTCATCTTATCAAGTAATTCATGTGTTTTAGTCTAAAACAGAAATTAGTAATTTCTGTTTTTGAAAAAAAAAAAAAAAAAAATTAAAGTAAACATTCTCTTGAAAAAAAATGATTATATTTAACATTTTAAGGTGTCATGGGACCCAAAAAGGTATCATGGGACCCAAAAAGAGCATGTGTATGTTTCATGGTGCAGCAAAAAAATATCTAGTATTAAACCTTCACATTGCCTTCAGAATTAGATATAGACTCTAGAAATGGACATACTGTTTATATTCATTAGCAATTATGAATCACAAAAAGCAACTATTGAATAAGTCAATAAACTTTATGGCTTCAAGATTTATAGAAGTCATATTAAACTTCTTGTTTTGGAATCAAAAAACGGGGCATGCAATTTTTTAAAAGATTCTAAAAATTTTGTTGACTTTTGCAATGAGCTTTTCTGTTGTCAAATGACAGTATTGCCAGCAACACAGTCATTACAGTCAATCCCAAATTCAAGTAACACTATTTCATCTTTGTCAATTAACTCATTTCCTAAACTTATAACTGTTTTATCTTTATCTGATTCAAGACCATCATTAAGGTTAAGAGCTGACCAGTTGTCTCCTGGAACAAAAATCCTAAAATGACGGTTAAGTTATTTTGGCAGTGAAATTCCTACCAAAATGCAAATGCATAGAGAGGATGTAAAAGTATTAAAGGAAAAGGCTAAGGTAAGGGCAAGATTTAAACATCTTAATGAGACTATCGCTTGCAAAGACGGGACAATTAGAAGTTTGAGGAATAAATTAAAACTCCAACATTTAAACTCACAGTTAAAAAAGCTTCAAGTTGCAAATTTTCATTCAAGAGAACAGCTAGAATTTGCTCAAACAAAGCTGTCTAATGAAGAAACCATCTTACGCCAACAAATTGCTGAAAAGAATGCGGAGTTTTATGCCCTTCAGAATGATATCCAATATTAGGGCAGTAATCTATGACATGCTGGCATGCCAAGCTCCTACTCACTATGTGCCACAACTTCTTCATAAAATTGGAGAACACACTGGATATATATTTAGTGACATTTTACATTGCACAACTGTGGAGCAGATGATGAATGAGCTAGGTGTTATTTCAGAATTCCAGACTGCTGAGATAGCATTCTCAACAAAAAATTTGACACTTGGTTTTGATGCTACAACCCAGGAGGGGGTTCATGTAAATGTGCACTTAACAACTAAATCTTTATGTATGGTTGTAGCCATTGATCAACTTGGTTATGACTATATGAGTCATATTACAAAGTCTGTGGATAATCTTGCTAAGATGTTTAGTGACTTTTATCAGAAACAATAAACTGATGTGCGAAGCACTATTATTGGCAACATAGCTAACACAATGAGTGACAGAGTGGCAGTGAACCATGCAACAATAACAAAGTTAAACACTTTTTGACAGAAATTATTAAATGAACTGAACTGTCACCTTCACCCCTTAGACAGAATCACCACCGAATTAACTGAAAAACTATTCTGAACATAAAAAATTTGTTGAGTAACATACTTGTTTAAAATTTACAGAAAAGGTCTTTGCATGGTACACTTGCTGATGAATTTTTTTTTTATAAGGTGATCCAAAAGGCCTTTTTAACTTCTTGGAAAACCATGGTCTGCCCAGAGGATTAATACCACGCAATAGAGGAAATAGACTGAACATCCTTTTTCATACATGTGGAGTTTTGATCCATCACTTCCACAAACTTTTAAGTTTTCTGTTTTCTGGAGTAGTTTTGTATGGAGGACTGAGAAATTGTTCCAAGACTTCACATCTGAAACAGGTTAGATTTTATGGTGTAATAATGACCTTATCATATACTTTATGACATATTATATTTAATTTAAGGTATCCATGAGATGTGTGCCCTAGCATTAATTGGAAAGCTACTGACTTATCCTTGATGAAAAAGTTCTATGTTGCATCAGGTCACGGACTTGACTACTTGTCTGGCATTTAAGTTGTCATAGATATTCGCAATGCACTTGTTGAAAGCAGCGCAATGGCACTTTCCCTTATTCACAGAAAAACAGACTTTTTTTGGTGGTAATCTCAATGATCCAATTTTTAATTCAGTTATTGACTTTTGTCCAAGGACTGAGGAAATGAGAGGCACATTAGCCAGCCGCCTAAATGCTATCATATTAGTGTTATTGACTGCCAGTATGAGCAACAGTTCAATATGACCTCAACTGATCAATTGAAGTCCCAGACACTATCAGCATGACCTCATAACTTTGACTCTGAAGAACTTGTAGGTATGTTTAGCGCTGCAAAACAGAAAGCTTGAAATGCCACACTTGGTTTCTTGTCATCAAAAAATTACACATGCAAAAATAGGACAACTGATTTCCTTTTTAAAAAACCGACTGATGTATGAAATAAATTGATAGCTTGGTCTATCTCCTCAGCCCGAAAAAAGCGGTTAAAGAATGAAGATGGAATTGATTAAACACATGGCTAAAATGATTCAAATTAAGGAGGACAAAGAAAGAAGAAAAGTAGAAAAAGTATTAAAATCTTGCATGCCTCAGCAGATAAAGCAAACAAGGTCTTTAATGTGTGGCTCAATTACAGATAGTGCGATGCGAGCACATGGCTCTATGTGTAGTATGTTTCTGTGTTCATTACTAATGATATAATTTGGCTAAAGCCAAAAATTAATTTTTATACCTTTTTTTTAAAAAAATTAACAATAACTTTATGAATTTTCATTCCCCCTGTTTTGGAAACACTATAAACACTATAAGTAAATTATAGAAAATATATTTATTAATGTACTCATATACTAAAATAGTGAAAGTAGTACATTGACAATAACATTACACCAATAAATATGTTACATACCATTTGGGACATCATCTCAGCAGGAGGATGCCCATATTGTTGCATCTATGAGAAAAATTCAAATATAAAAGACAACAAATTATTGAATTATGAACAAGATTTAAAAAAATTTTGAACGAGTCAAAGCTAAAAGTAGCACAAACACTAACTTGCTGCATAAGGTCAACAATTTTTTCCATTCTCACTTTCTTAACCGATACACTGTCAGAAGATGTTTCTTCTTCAAAGAGAATGCACAATTGTTTTACAACTGCTTCTTGTTTAACATAATTCTCATAATCAACTGCAGATATTTTTGATCTATTAGCATCCAGCCAAGCAGGATACTTTGTGAATAGTTAAATATAATATCAAAAATGATATAAAAAAAAAAAAAATTGTAAAATTAACAAAAAGAGATGAAGACTAGTTAAATAGCATGAAGCTTAAGAAAATTATTTTAAAAATAAGAATACACACATATATATATGTATATATATGTATATATATGTATATATATGTAACGGGAGAACACACACACGCACATATATGTATATATATGTAACGGGAGGTAAAAAAGTTGAATTAATTTTTCTTATGTAAATTGATATGAAGATGTTTAGTTTTACATAATTTAAAATCAACTATGTGTCTAGAATATAACTAATAAAATATTTTTTTAAAAATGAGGTTAAACATCTCCAGGTGATAAAATTTCCAGGTGATAAAATCTTCAAGAAAACGTTAAAAATTTCATTGCAAAAAAATCTAAAAAAGGTAATGAATCAGAAATAGTCAATCACTTTTTCAAGGAAGGATATGCATATTCAACTTTGTTTGAAGGTGTTAGATAAGTTGCACACTGATCAACCAATTAAAGACAAGAAAAAAACAAGACAACTATCCTCATGGACACCGGCTCAACAAGCTCAACTTGAGCGATTAGTCAACAATAGATATGGATTAAGTCAACGAAATTTGGGCCAGAAGCTAGGAAAGAGCCATCAAGATATTTCATACCAATTGTCAAAAATGGAAATTTCTTACTATAAACAATCAAAAACTCCAAAATACAGATGATCAACCTTTGAGAACCTAAAAATTGAGTCAAAAATTGGTAAACCATCTTTATGGAAAATAAGAAGATATAGTAATCAACAATGAAAAATATTTTTTATCTAACATTATGAAAGTACCCAGAAATGCAGGATTTTACACTGATAACATTAGTATTTGTCCATAAAATGTGAAATAAGCAGGAAAATTAAAATTCCCTTCAAACATTCTTGTATGGGTAGCAATTTCAATTGCAGGTATATCAACTCCACTTACTCTTAAAACCAAGTCATGCACCATCAAATCTAAGTTATATATTGAGGAACGCTTAATGAAAAGACTTCTGAAAAGATTTCTTTATAACCATTATCCCAAACTTTAGTACATATTTTGTCCCAACTTAGCAAGTGCCCATTACTCAAATGCAACTGTTGCATGGATGGACGAAAATTTGAACTATGCTGCCAAGGAGATCAATCTGCTAAATGCTCTAGTAGTAAGGCCAATTGAAAATTTTTGGGGTTCTTTAGCACAAAAAGTTTACAAGAATGGCTGGGAAGCAAAAACATCCAATCAGTTGGTCAAAAGAATAAAAAAAAAAAAGAAATTAACTTAAAGTATATACAGTCTGTAATGAAGGGAATCAAGGTAAAATGAATACAGCAGATCATGGTGTTTTTCATTACATAAAAAAGTGAAAACTTATAAATGAATATTTTACAAAATGCAAAAAACCATTGTTTTTTTTTCTTTTCTTAGTTTTTGAGATACTTAATTCTAAATTTTATCTCTTAAAATTTTTGCCACCTAATATATATATATATATATATATATATATATATATATATATATATATATATATATATATATATATATATATATATATATTTATAATTCAAAATTTCAACTATTATGGTACTTAAAGTTTCATGCCTTGTAGCAGTTATCAGCCATGGAATAATTTAATTCATGGCTGATGATTGCCACAAGCCATGAAACTTTAAGTACCATACACAATTGAAATGTCTTTATTTTACTTGTGTGTGTGTGTGTGTGTGTGTGTGTGTGTGTGTGTGTGTGTGTGTGTGTGTGTGTGTGTGTGTGTGTGTGTGTGTGTGTGTGTGTACATATTATAAAAAAAAGAATTAAATATTAACATAAACAATATTTAAATATATAAATATATATAAATCTATATATTATAATATCAAAAATATAAACTTACTTTATCTTTAAGTTCTATAAGAGATGGATAAAGAAGATCTTTAGATAAAAGATTTTGCATCATCCCTTGCATCATGTTCATAAAACCTTCTGCACTCTCATCTGAGATTTGATCAGTATTTCCCATTTCAGTTTTGACTTGTCTAAAAATTTCCTCAAAGCCATCTTCACCAGTTGCTGTCTTATAAAAATACAGACAGAAATTTTTTTTAAAGACAAAAGTATAAATTGAGCATTTCCAAGACCTTAGTATCAAATTTAATGAAAGTATACTTTTATATTAAAAATCTTTTAGGGTTTTAAAACACAGACTTTTAAAAACTGCTTCTTTTAAATGCTCTTTTTAAACTTACTCCAAGCTCATGAAAACTTTTGGTTAGTTCCTCCATAGTTTTTGCTATATTTTCTTCAAA